>NC_089528.1:9754432-10061598 GCF_963924715.1 Thunnus thynnus
GTCCATTCATGCATTACCAAACTCAGGAATCTAATGTAAAGTCATGTATGTTGCCAAACTCAGGCTTCAGGTTTGTGATCACAATTAATGGTTGTAATTTAAATTTAGGCGTCAAATTTAAGTTTTTTTTCTAATCTACACTCCAAAATATAAATTCAGTTTTTCTAATGTAAATTAAGGTTTGTTTTTCTAATCTAAGATTAAGGTTCTAATCTAAGGGGACATTCAAACTCATTCGCAGTGTCGCCTGACATGCAATTATAACTTTCCAGAGCAGTAAAATTAAGTCTCATAGTATTAAAACCACTGTGCAGTGTTTTAGTGTCTGATAAACTTTCTAACTCATGAAACTCAAACTGGATTCCCTGGATTGTATTTCATTTTTTCACCAGTGCCTAAAGCAACTCACACACACCAACGCAGCCCCTGGTGCTTCTTTAAACTCAAGGCTGCTTTCAGGCTGAATACCCGCTAAGATCACGTTTCTAAAATAAAATTATTAATCGCAACTCAAGGTTTCACTCCAAAGTCAGTTTTCTGTTATTGATATACCTGTAGATTTTCCGGTGAAAGCGATCGCACCAGAAGACACGGTTGTTGGCCACATCCAGGTCCAGAGCCACGGCGTTCTTCTGGGTGGACACCACCTGACTGTAGTCCCTCTTCACCAGGTCGATGCGTCGGATCTCATGCCGGTTGGTAAACAGTAAGTAAGGGCTTTTCCCTGCACACAAAGCAAATAAATATTTATGGCTATTTTTTTTTGTTTTGAAAATGGGCACAATGGCAAACATGTACTCAGGGCCAAAGCGCTGGTGCTTTTAGCCAGCCTAATTTACATACCAGTTACAGTGAAGGCCAATTCAGAAAATGGGCTGAGGCAGATTTAATATAATTTTAGTATTGCATGAGTATCTGCTTCAATAATGGTCAATCAAATCAGCTCTGAGTTTGATAAAGGGCCAGAGGAACAGGCCAAGCTGGTATGTCCTATTATAAAACTGCTCTCGTCTAGAAGCTGCACAGATCCCCTCTTTGTTGCACTCATGATATGATAACAATTTGGCAGGCAAGTGCAGTGTAATACAACAATTCTAACCTTCACCCAGTGCAATCAAGCTTTGAAAAACATTCTGAAAAAAACATGGTCTGGATTTAGATCAAATATGATATGAAATAATGGCCGAACCAGCACTTGTGTCAATAATTACACCCAAAACATGCAGCACTATTCTGCTGCAAAGGACATAATAAGAGATAAGACGCCTATAAGCCTGAGATCTCCATTTTTTCAGCACAGCATTGAAATGTTTGTGCGCTGGACTCTGGAGCGTTGACCCTGATGGCAAATGCTGTGTGTCAGAGAAATGATGCAGACATTTCTCTACAGTAATAATACCTCTGTCAAAAAGCATTGCAGCTTAATGTGGTGCTGCGCATTTGTAGCACTGAAGTCAATACTCTAAATGGCATCTTTTAACACAGATAAATAACACGACAAAGCTTGTGTGATACAGCTCAATATCCTCCTCTAACAAGAGTGCGGGGACAATAATCTTTCATTAAAAACTGCTGAGTAGTTGGTGTATTGATCAATGTGCCTGTAGGCATCATTATGTTGTACGCAGCTTATTATCTTCTCCTGCCGAATATAGATCAGGAGCACCTTAGCATTTGGCTGCGCCTCTTTAAGCAGCAAGCTGACAACCTTCACACAGGTAGAAGAACTAAATAGACGTAAGTGAGAGCACGTGCACACACCCACACACGCACAAACACACACACACACAGAGGCACTACTGCAGAAAGAAAACTAGCAATGCAGACCAGGGGCTGCCAAGTTTTGACTTTAGCTTGGAACGAGATTTGTTGCCGTGGGGGAAATTTGTACTTTGGTAGTACTTGTTTTTGTTCATAATAAAATGAGCACTATTCATGGTCAATTGACCCACTTGATCTCTCTCTGGCCTCATGAGCCAACACTTTTTTCATAAGACTTTTCCTTTTTATAATTTGTATTATCCGGTTGCATTTTTGATATACACTCAGTATATCATATATATCCCTATCGAGAAACAGACACCTGCACTAAAACATTATGTAGCCTTAAATGGTAGTAGGTTGCAGGCTAACAGGCCATCTTCAAGGTCAAACAAGGATAAACAAGTTATATAAACGAAACAGCCTTACAACACATCACAATATGGGATAATTAAACCTGGTTAAACCTGAAGGTTGCTGTTATCAATACTCACAAGGCCGTCTTCAAAGTCTAACAATTGCAACAAAGTACAAACAATATGGATGAATTACATAGCCTCACAACTAACCTAAAAACCTATCATTGGGAAATGTGAGAAAGTCTCACAGAGACAGAGACACAGAGCGTCCTCGTAACCATAGTAACTCATTCTCACTCCTTCCTGCATGCGCACAGCACAAAAGCAGAGGGAGGGATGCTGACTGAGATTACTCTGAGCAGCATGCATAGGAATAAATTACAATATAATAGATGTGTGTATATTTCTCTTTCCCCCTGATGGTCTGAATAAGCCACTGCTGTACGGTGCTGCTGTTGCGCTGTGCTGCTCTGTCTTCTCTGCCTGTGTACTGTCAATGACGTTATCAGTTATGATTTTGTTTTTCACCGCGTGAGAAAATGGACGTGTGGTGTGAGATCGTGTGAAAAGTGTCTTTTGTCTGAGTCTTAACGGTCAATGCGTGAGACTTAGCAGCCCTGCGTACATTTCCACTGAGGGCAGATAAACAACCTTGAACAAAGTTAAATCAGACAGATTTCTTGCCCTTGTTGTAGCAGCCTACCAGAATAATAAGGATCAATTGCTCAGTTCCCTCAACACACACTCTGCAACTGCAACAAACTTGAACCCATAGATGCAACAGAATTAGTATCTTTTAAAACCTGCATTGTGTCTGTTACAAGGCCAGCTATGGACTGAAGGTCTCACCTGGTATCTCAAATGCATCTCATGTGATCATTTGTGATTCGATTTCCCATCCCACACTCCTATTTGATCTTATCAGAGAGGAAACTATGACCACTGCTAGCTACAAAAACACACATTAGTTTTTGGCCACAGAGCTAGAGAAGAGGACAGCAGTGGATATTTGCATACTGGATAAACAGATTACACCGAAAAACACAACATAAAACAACATTGGAAACAAAGTCCTGGACATGACAATGTAAAATCACACTGTCATAGACAGACACAAAAGATTTGCTTTGTCATGCTATTGGCACACAGAGCTATCTGCACTGAGCACCTAAATCTCGATGTGTCCTTGTTTCATTTTGGGTGCGTTCAAGCCTATTTTTAGAGCTGTCCACTTGTGGTGGGGTCATCCAGGATGCATTTTAATTAGGCCCTGATCTGAACAGGGACCTTAGACACATTGATATTATCACGTCTTAAGGTTTATTACCTTATAACTCTGGCAGGCAGAAGTCAAGTGAGTAACAGATACAGTAACAGAGTGTGCCTGCAGGGAAGGTTTTATCACTCTGGCTAGCAACTACAGCCCACCTTTGTCTTGTAACATCTATATTGAGCCTATCTCTCTCTGACACTGCATGGTAATAGGGTGGCAGCTGCAGCCAGTTGTCTCTAGAGGCAGATATGAAATTCTCTCATTAATAGCTTGCTTGCCTCAGTTTGCCTTCTGACAGTCTGTGTCGTAGCCTCATTGTAGTATCGTATTCCTAAATGTTCCCTCTTTCTGCCCTTTCCTTCCTCTCCTAGCCCAAAGTCTGAAGGATGACATTGCTGTTCAGGACTATGCACTCTTAAAAACTGTCCATTACAATGACAACATTTCCAACCCCTCTAAAGGGGAAAATGGTCCCAAGCTGGTTTTACGGGCTGTCAACAGGAACAGTCGTTCTCATTGCTTCAAACCCAAGCAGTGGAACTGTGATTTCACTGCTCTTGACACACAGCCATACATAGAGTTCTCTCCTGGCCACAATAAACTGATAGCAAATGCACTGGGCAGTCATGCACGGAGAAATACACAAGTGTAGACAGGAGACAGGGGGGAGGGCAAATACAATGCACACACAAATACAGTGTGTACAAATGCAAACACACACACACACACACACACACACACGCAAAGTGCTGACTTTTCTTAGAGACAATATGGGCTGAGTTTAATTGAGGGAAATGAAATCACAGCATTTGACAGCCACAGGGACCAAATCACCACATTTCATTTGACTCACTGTTTCTTGCCAATTAAGAAATGAACACTTTGGGGGGAATGAAGTGTAAACATATAATCTGGCCTTTCACTGTAATCCTCTCCCTAATAGCTGTCGGCCATAGCTGGAGGTCAAAGAAAATGAATTGGCCTCTTAAGCAGTTCACTTTTTTCTCCACTAGTTTGACAACTGTCGTCAACAAGTCGACCTGGCGGCCAGATTAAATTTGATGTAATTAGCTTCCACTGTGACTGAGCCAGGTACCCCTGAAGAGTTGCTTTACCTAATTATAAGTGTTCAACATGGTTGAATGCATCAGTATGTCACTCATGAAACTGTCGAACAAGATGGGACAGATTTGGCCCGGGTAGAAATCGAGTGGTTGCCTTGGTGACGCTTGCTATTTTTTCTTTTCTTTCGTGATTTAGCAATTATGTCAAGTACACAAGCAAGTGCAGAGCAATGATAAGAACCTAACAGCACAAAGATGTTAATGATTATGAGATGAGAAGAGTTTGACACTGTGGCACAAAACCTAGAGGAGAGTGAAATGTTGCACTAATGAGGCAGCGCGATATCTGAGAGAATGTCTCGTTATCAACAACACAGCTTTTTTCCGCGGAGGCAAATTTTTATTTACAACTCAAATAGATTTTGCTAGCAACTATGTGAGCTACATGAATCTATAAACTGCATAAAAATAGGTACCCTTTAATGCACAACATTTTTAAAACATTTTGATTCTCAGGACCTTTTCAATTCTCTAGAACCTACATGAACTTATATAATATTCTTATTTGTAGCCTCAAAATAAGACACCTTAACTTAAATCCGATCATCTTATATATGC
Source organism: Thunnus thynnus (assembly GCF_963924715.1). Lineage (NCBI taxonomy): Eukaryota > Metazoa > Chordata > Actinopteri > Scombriformes > Scombridae > Thunnus > Thunnus thynnus. The sequence continues at coordinate 9,759,508 of NC_089528.1, forward strand.
TGCACTTGCACTGCAGATCATTGATCAATAAGACTCACCCTCTGCCTTGCAGGTCTTAGTGACGGGGTCCATCTCATAACCTTCATAGCATTCACACTTAAAATCTCCCTTGTAGTTGATGCAGATCTGGCTACAGGCGTCAGGGTTCTCACACTCATCAATGTCTGCAGGGAGGGGAGGGAAGAGAAGTTATCAATCAACTGAGAGACAGAGAGAGACAGTCAGGCAGAGACAGACAGTGACTAATTCACCCTCATGAGCTGCACCAGATGAGAGGGCAGACTAGATTTCAAAAATGTAAATATAGCAATGATTTTCAGTAGAATAAAAGCTGTAATGGGAGCTAAAAATGCACATTTATGGCTTCAAGTGCTTGAAAAACACACTGGCAAGTTGTCATTAAGGGGAGAAATAAGTCCGCAGGGTGTGTTTGATCTGCCTCCTTCCAGCAGATCTCAGGCTTTTTTTTCAGTGTGATGGGGAAACATTAGTGTTAAAATTTTGAGGAAGGGTGTGAAGGCTGTACTGTGTGTGTTTGTGTGTTTGTGTGTGAGAGAGAGAGAGAAAGAGAGAGAGTAGTATGATGGTGCTAGTTTCCCTGGGGAGTGACAGGCTGGGAACACCACACAAAGAGACAGCTAGAGAGCTGAGAGTTGCCCAAAGCAACACACACACCCATACACATACACAAAGATTCCTACTGGCCAGCCTGCCACTATTTTTGTCTATCTATCTATCTGAAATGTATGTTTTTTTATTTACCACCACAGGTCTTTTTGTCCAGTAGCTGGTAGCCAGTGGGGCACTGGCACTCAAAGCCTATTGGTCGGTCCATGCAGACATGGGAGCAGCCGCCGTTGTTGATCATACACTCATTTAGCCCTGTGAGAGAAAGAGAAGAAGCCAGTGGTCAGATGCAGCCAATCAGAGATGAGGCAGGGACATTATGGCCATCCAGAAGGTCATTTAAAATGTCAAAATCAGATTTAGAAAAGGCCTCAGGCTCATTTACTGTAAAATATCTCTGAACAGGATGTAGAGCGGTGAAAGGACTTGTGATATTCAGTAGAGACACAGATATATTAAGAGAAGTGGATACAGCATTGAAGGCGGGGCCCCCGTTCATTCCTATGAAAGTTGCTCAGTGGCGCATGAAGCCAAAAAAGCTTGACTTCTTCCAAATAGCTGTGGGGCCCATAGAGCAAGCACACCAGCGACTTCCGCCAGCCGAGCCGGCTACTTCTGATTTAACTTGAATGGGGATAAAACAATTCAATTGTGTGGCTTTTCTAGTCTTTCCAAATGTTATCAGACCAAATGGATCAAATTCTGATAGTCATTTCACGGGGAGTTGTGATGCTCAAAGAAATTCATCCGCTGATTTACAGCCGTGTCTTACACAATGTACGTCTATGGGCCAGTGTGCATCATGTAACGTTGTAATTACACGGTTTGGCCACTATGTCAAATTGGCATCAAAGCCCAGCGCTGTTCCTGGGGGCTTGGGTAGAGGTGTATAAATGTGTGAGGCCCACAGGTTGGGAAATTAGATATCATCATCATCTTCATTTTATCTCAGCTCCTGTACTCAGCTCTTTTCCATCCTTTTCGAATCCTTATCAGATGCTCTCAAAGTGGAGACGGAATCAAAGAGACACAACATCACATACATGGTAAGCTCTTAAACTGAGAATCAGGTCCATCTGCAGGGGATATGAAATCTGTGTGTAGAGGGGATTAAGGCTGCAAACAGGGATCCTGAGATTCTCCGTAAGGATCACAGGAGTGAGTGAGGACATCTGCACCCGACCTATAATGAATTCTCCATTCAATGGAAAGAAATTGCATAAAAATTGTACATTTTTATGGATTGAGTTGTACAATCCCCAACCCAGGTTGTAGAGTGCATCTGTAGGCACCGTTATTCTCTCAATACACGACGACACTTGCGCAAAGGGAAAACATGGCAGGTTGCAGAGATGTGGATACAAAATGTGTGGTCACATTTTTGTTTATGTTTTTATTTTGGGAATGTTATTTCTGTGAGAGGAATATTCTAATATAAGCCACAATGGTCAATTATTGCCTCTTAGTATAACTACAAGGCTTCTTTAAAATACACTTTGAGCATTTCAGTGTTGCCAGCAGGAGGCAGGGTGGCGCTTTGTTTCTCTCTTTGCGAACAGACTCGTTGCTTCCTCATTCTGCTGAGCGAAGCTGCGCTGAACAGAAGCACCCGTCACCTGCCTCGTTCTTTCTCCTGTTTTTACAGGTTTGTGAAGTTTTAAAACTTGTATAACTACATACATATGCTGCTTAACATTTGAATTAAATGCTCGTAAGGGTAATTAATACATGTTTTTATGGTTTTGCTAACAAGGACAAGGAGAAAAATGTGTCGCATGTAACTCAAGATGGCGCCGACTGTGAACTTATCATTGGGATCAAAGTAAGATCCAAGCATGTTCTAGTTTCTGGTAACAGCACATTTCATCTCAGGTTAAATACTATTTTTCTTGGTATAACAGCTTGTTCTACATGAATATATTATTGGTGTAACAGAGTTTGATGTATACATTCTTGAACATTATAGGCACTTTGAAAAGTTAGATGGTGCAAATCTTCATGCAATCTTACTGAACTGACATAGTCATTAGTAGTAATGCTGTTTTTTTTATTTTCACTATAAGTGAGGTTTAATAAGGGAATATGAGAGAACCTAGAAATTCTACATTTAATGGTAATGTTTAGTTGTGTAGTTGTGATCTAAATGGAAACATTAGCTTAGTTAATGGACTGAATGAGGATTCATTAATGCAGTAGTACACTGATTGAACTCAGCTTTATTTTAGTGGTAAATGGAGAAATTTGTGTTTTATCTGAAAACAAAAGAGATTGTAATTAGCCTGTTTGTTTTGTTTTATTTTTGATATTATGGATCTTTTTACTGATAAAATAACATTGGAATACAGAAAGAGAAAAAACATTTTCCATATTGGAAAATAAATTCTGCTGAGCGAAGGTGCACTGAGCAGAAGCACCGGTCTCAACCTCACCTGTCTCAATCTTATCTGGTTATGGGTTGTCAGTCTGAGACATGTTACATGGTTATATAAGACATGGTTTATGAATGACTTGATACTGCAGCAAAAGTCAAATTTAAGTCAAGTTGAAATTCTTGGGTCAGTTTTTCAATTTCCTCCGCATATTTGTTCAATACAGCTGAGAATGAAATTCCATCTAGCTACTACATACAGGCCAATTCATAGAGAAGAGTTCCTGTATCATTTCACTGCTGTGTACTGAGAGAGAGACCAATGAATCATTTGTAGAGCTCTCCAGCACACTTTCCTGTCCATGTTTGGTTTGAACAAAAGCCAATTGTCTGAATGAATCATACAAGGTAAACCAACGCAGTGAAAGCTAAGTTCACCAGCAAAAAAAAAAAATTTCTAACATTTCTTTCAACAGGATGCAGACTTTGCTTTTTACACAAACAATTAAGCATGGCTTCACAATGAACAACAGACAACTGGAATGTGGTGATAAAGAGAAAAATGGATTAAACTGCAAGAGAAACCACATTCGTCAATACCGGAGAGTGAATGCTTAATTCTTTTAACAGCATCCTACCAAATCTAGTGTAACACATTTGTCAATAGCCAGTGAGCTTTATATTCTAACCAATATATCAGTCATTGAAAGCAGGGCTACTGTATGTCTGTGAATTAGTGAGGGACAACTGAGGAGAACAGCATCAGCAAACTCTCCAACAAGGCCGTAAAAAAGAGCACTGAGGAGCTAAAAAATACAGGGCCCTTAAGTACCAGTTCAATTTTCACATTTTGTCATCTCATGAATACACTTTCTTGTCACATCACCGCCATCTTTTGATCATTGTACTGTGAAACCATTGCATGAATGTAAATCATCTTGCCTGCATGCGCATGTGTTCCTGTGTGCCCATGCACAAAACAAACAAAATGAAGACCCGTTCATAAAAACACTGCTCAATAGCACTATTAGTAGTCAAAAACTCCACAGGGTACCATTAAGGTTTCATTCAGTTCATCATATCAATGAGCTAATCAGTGGACATGTTTTTCGAGGCATGTGTTTATCAGGACTACCACGTAGCTTACTTGTTGGCTAGCGCAAGACATTGTATGACACTGCTGATGGTGTTACCACACATCATTTATGCAACAGAGACCACATGAATGCTTTGCTTCCCTACAATTACACATGCTGGTGCCTCATAAATTGCTAAAAGACAATCCTTGGAAGTGTGGTCCTTGTCCACCATACCACACAATGCAGAGTTAAAGCCACAGCACCAGCAATACACTGATTGCGGGGCACCAAGATGAACTGTTAACCTAATGGATTGCTGAGGAAAGACAAAAAATATTTTTAAAAATTGCACTGCTCCATCACATTATTCTTTATTTATTGTGACAAAAATGGAGAAAGATAAACTCTCCAAAGATTGACTGAAGGTTAATTTAGTGAGAACATTTTCATCTCTGCTTTGTGTAAGTGCCAGCAGACTTCGAGCAAGGCAACTGCCAACATTAAAGTCCCATCTCTAATTCAGCTGGATGGCTGACAGCAATCTGCCACTCACAGTAGCTCACACTACTCTCTCCTTGTCAGTTCAGAATTAACTGCAGACGCAAGAAAAGACCAAGACGTGGCTGTATTTCAGGACTCACTCATTCCTGTTTCTTTGAGAGAAGCTGAGTTGATATCAAAGATGCCCCGGGAGAGATCCAGTGTGAAAACATGAACAGCTTTTTCCACACCGCCTCCAAGGACAGCACTGATTTAGAGGTCACTTTTCTTTTTTCCCATGGGCAAGAATACTTGATGTCTCTCCTTCTCTACTCCACCGCTATCTCTCTTTCTCTCTCTCACCATGGTAACTCATCATGTACTACCCATTTCCAGCCTTTCCTTTAGCTGAAAGTGGGACGTGATGGTGCAGTGTTAAGAAACAAATGGTGTGCCAAGTAATGATTCAGTACTGTAGTAATATGCCATTATTTCTAATGAGATGGAAAAAACAGAAAACATTTGCTTGAGCGCAGAGAAGAATGCATTGTCTCTATTTTCCCTGATGTAAGGCTGATGCGGTAAATGCAATCACAATGAACATCTTTTCATAAGTGTGTTTCGGTGCAGCGGGGAGCATTATTGCCTGTGTGTGTGGTTTTTGTGTGTGGGGAAACATCTTGCAAATAAATGGTTGAGCGAGCAGAGCGATGAGCTAGGTGTGTGTGGACACACTTTTAATGAGCTGAGAACAAGACCTGAGTTGAAGGAGAGAGGGAGGGAGATACGAGGGAAGCGAGGGAGGAAGAGGAGGAAGACCGAGGAGAAAGGGTGGAGAATTACTCCCTGGAATACCTGTTTCGGTCTTGCAATTTCCTTCCCTGGCAGAGGTCAGTCCACTCTGCCAGCTGTAACTTTTCCCTTCCCTACTTCTTTATGTTCCTCTGAGGAAATGTCATTTTATGAGTGAGTATGTCTGCTTTTCAGTCTCTCATTTCAGATATTTTCTCTAATGAACACTGGCTTTTGTCCTTTGACTCAAACATCACTTTCATTTAATAATGGCCAGTAAATAGATTAAGAGATGAGGGTATATGGAGACAGTGTGTTTACACTCTTTCATTTACTGTGAGAGCAGAAGGTTTGCAGAGGAGATGTCTTTGTTAAATCCATGTTACATGTCAGCTACACAACAACAAAACTATTTTTAAGTGTGACAATTAGCATGAAAAAGGTGGGTAGAGTTTTTTGTTTCATAGTTACAAAAACTCATCTACAGAAATCAAAGAAAAGCCTGAAATCACCTGCACTGTTTGCCAGAATACACAGAATATAGCTGTGGGATAGATCTTCCGATTTTTTATTTTAACATTTTCACTGACCTGTTGGTGACCTATTAAACTGTGATCTAAAACTACAAGAGTGGAGCAACTTGGGTTTTCTGAATTCATGATAAATGCATTTAGATAAATAGATATATAAATATAAATAGACCTGGAAATGTGAATGATACATCCCCTTTAAGGCTTTCACTCATGAGTCTGTAGAGTTTCTCATTCATTTCAACTGAAAAACTGATGATTCAAGTGAGAGCTGACTGAATTTACCGCTTAATTTCAGGAGCATTCCTAGTATACATAAATATGGATCAGCATGTGAAGGGGACTGTGCAAAAACTGTGTGCACAGTTGACTTCACTCGCATAAGTAAATGTCAAATGCTGAAACACTGTGTGCAGAAAAACAACTAGTAAATATTCAGAAAGATATAGTATTCCTAGGCCACCGATCACCAGATAGACACAAAGCAATGACCAAAGTCCAATGAAGGAACTATGTCCTCTTACTTGAGGAACCAGCCAGCCGGAGTAAGGAAGGGGAACGAAAGGGATAAAATCGATGTCATGTTGCTGTCGATTTGCAGTCTCTTGAGATGACATTACACGTTTGTCGATCATGATCATCCCCGCTTCATATTTGGGTGAGGGCAAGGGGGAATAAATCCAGCGCTACGATTGGTCGAACTCTTCTTCTTCTTCTTTTGCTTTGCGGCAGGCTAGACGCTGCTGCCTCTTGCTGTTAGGCTTGAGTACTGCACATGCACAATTGAACTCACAGTGGTCGCCAGCTTTTTGCGTAGTTTAGGGTGACAAATCATACCAGCGTACTTTGATGTCAAAATGCATACCTGCTACACAAAATGCATACAGGTTGGCAGGTCTGCAAACACACACTTTCTCTGGATACATGAATGCTGAGTGCAAGGTGTGTGTGACCTCAGAATAATTCATATTAAAACAGAATGAAAATCATTGTTGTTATAAGAAACATTTTCACTTTTATGAATCTGGATGTGATGGTGAAGATTATAATATTATTAGTGAAAACAATGAAGGAAAGTTCAGTATGGTGTGATGTGTGTACATGAAGCCGTGTCCAGGAACTGCAGGACAAAAGCTGGTTCACTTTCTGTGAGTAAAACTAAAGATCAACACTGTCTGTGTGGTTTCTCTGAGCTCCAATCATTTCTTTTTTTCTGTCAAACATCTGTGTGATCATTCAAACGTCACACTCTCTTCACCAGCTGAACAGACAAACATTTGTTACAGGGAAAACCATCTGTCAGATACTCGACAAAATCTTACGCCCATCTCACATGTTAGATCGTCATTTTCAAGCTCATCAGACACCATGGCAAGAGGAGAAAGCAGGGCCAGCAGGGTAAGATGTTCAAACCAGGACACACCACTGCACTGCTACACTAGACTATGCATGTTTTAATGGCTTCATATTGTGTCTAAAGCTTAGACAAATACACTTTTCATCAGCACAGATGAGATTACAATTCATACAAATTTACAATGTTGCCTTAATTAAACTCATCTCACACAGTCAGTCAGATGATAATATAGATACCTGTAAATGTCTGCCTGGATAAATACCTCAGATTAATATGAATACATAAACAATAAATGGGATTTATTGAATAGTTCTAGTATAAAATGTATTTCCTCTCAGTAATAACAGATGACTGTTTTCCTGGAAGGAAAAACAGCCATCAGTGATATAAAAACATCTTCATGTATTTCTGTGTTCGTGTCATACAGGACTATAACAGAGGACATGAGGAGGCACATGGAGGCTGAGAGAAGTTGAGGACTGCTGCTAAGATCATGGTCCTGAAAGAGAGGAAGTCTTGGACAAGTGAGGGATCAAAGACAAAGAGGTCAGCAGGGCCAATGGAAAAAGAAGAATATGCACCATCGCTTACATTGACACCTTGGCCCTGCTGAATGAGACAGAGTCAGCTCTAAAACAGAGCAAGCTGACCTATGAGACTCTAAAGGAACAACTTCGAAAACAACTGGCTGACAGGCAGGCAGAGAGAGAAGAGAGTCTCCAGAAGAAGCTCTCTGAATCAGAAAGAAAGTCCAGAAAGGAGCTCTGTACGCTGTGTGAGAGTTGGGAGAGGAGGTCACAGCAGTGGGAGAAAGAGAAGAGAGAGCTGGAGGGGACGCTGCAGACCAAAGACAACATCTGGATCTGCGAGGAGGCGCAGAGGAGAGAGGAGATCCAGCACCTCACAGAAAAAACCTCCAGCTTCAGGTTTGCTGTCTCAGCTCATCTTTTTAATTCTAACAACTAATTTCAGATCATTTCAGAGCTTTGACACTGAACTCAAAATATGTTGTTTTTCTCTTTTCAGGAGCTCCTGATGAAAAAGTAGAAGAAGACAAAGAATAAGAGCTTCTGGAGGTGGAGTCACCAGAAATAACAGCAACAGCTCCCCAAAAGTCCCCTGTAACTGATAAATGATGATATGTGATATAATTAGATCGTTGAAGCTGGAGTCAGGAACCATCCAAAGGACCACAAGATAAATCATCAATCACAAGAGAGATAAGAAGACAAAACCAATTTCTGATACACAAATCTGTATCTAAATGTTACACTTTTGTCTGATCTTAACTTTTTGTGAAATACTGAATCATGTGAACGGCTATTGAAATTAAATCATGTGAGAGGTGTAGAGGGTGGAAATGCTAACAACTGATTGACATCTCAAATGTGACGAGGAGCTACAACTACACACTGATTTTATTTATTTATTTTTTATGTTTTTCAGTTGATTTATATTTAAATTTCAAGGAAATCAACTGTTAATAGACAAGTTTTTTTTTAAAAAGTTCAATAAATGCATGATGTTTCCAAAATCAATGAGTAATCATGTTAAATAATTGAATGATCTCAATATTGACCAAAATAATTGTGATTAGGATTTTCGCCATAATCGAGCAGCCCTAACAGGAAGCAAGATCATCATAGAGCAGAAGAAACCTTTTTCTATCGTTTGATGGTAATTAGAACATGCATGCGCTTGTTCTGATCAACGGAGACTGCTGTTAATTTGAGCTCATCTCCGAGGCCTTTGAAATGCAACGTAATAGGAGGGAGGTAGTCACATTTTGTTATGGCAAATATGATTACACTGCTACATTAAGTGCTTGAATCCATTTACAATAGATATGAACATGCTCTCTCATTGCGCGGGGCTGAAACAAAAGCTCCGCTGACACACGGTAACAAATGATTGTGTAATTTCACAGCCATGCTTTCCCTCATTTCATACGACTGGGAAATGAAGAAAACGCTTATAAGCAAACCAGATCAAATGCTGTTAATAAACTTTATTTGCATCGAGGGTTTGAAGAGCTTTTATTAACAGCTGACAGGAAATGACTATCAAGTTACTGTGTGCAGAAAAACTCCTCTTACCGCACTCTTTCTTGGGCTCATCTGATCGGTCCTTGCAGTCCTTGACAGAGTCGCACACTTTGGAGCTATCGATACACTCTCCGTTCTTGCACAGAAACTTCAGGGGTCCCTCACATTTAGTGGCTGCAAACATAAAAGCAGAAGACAGATCAGCATCTACGCTAAAAACAGCGTTCACGTCTATTTGCATAAGCTGTTGCAAACTGATTGAGAGCCTCATGCCTCAACGAGAGTGTGAAGTCAAGTTGAATATCTCTAGAGGTTTGCCAAATTATTAAAAGGCTCACAGTGACAGCAGAAAATACTGCCCACTCACATATTCATATTATACCACATTAAAAACCTAGTATGATAAAAAACTAGGCTTTAATTTGGTCCAGTTTCACAGGGCCACTGCTTAATTTCCTGAAAAATTATTTTGCAGTACGCTGGTAAATTATGCATCATAGTCAGAAGAGGGAAAAAGTCATGAAATTGGCTCACAAAAAGCACTGCAGTGGATCCACAAACATGACATCAGTGGCCATTAGAGATGTCAAGTAAAGTCAATTTAATTTATATAGCGCCGAATCACAACAGAGGTTCTCAGAGCACATAGAGCAGGTCTAGACAGTGCTCTTTAATTTACAGAGACCCGACATTCCCCCCATGAGCAAACACTTGGCGACAGCGGTGAGGAAAAACTCCCCTTTAATGAGAAGAAACCTTAATGCATTCAACAATAATTTGTCCAGAAAAATCCCAGGTTAGTTTCTTTAATAGAAGTTTCTTGTGATTTTCACGAAATCAAAACCAATTTTCGATACTATTTATGGTCAGCATTTTTCTGTCATGGCCGTTCAGTGTAGTTATATTCTGTAATTAGCTCTCTATCTAGTAGTTTTCATTGTTAGTGGTGAAGTCTGCCTTTGCCTTCACACACACACACACAAGGGATTGAGAGGAAACCACACATGCATAATTTGATTTCATTAATACCAGCCTCACTGTTTAATCTTCACTCTCTTTACACCATATCAGAGCTAATGCAAACCCAACATTTCCTACTGCTGCTGCTGCTGCTTCACCTTAAAAGCGTTCAACTGGCGAAACTGGTGGAAACTCGATGTATTTGTCATCACGGTTTAGGGCTGATCACTATCATTCATGAAAAATGCTTCTGTAATACAAGATGCGGTCGGTTTCTGATGTTTTTGATGTTTTGATTTTAAAAATTGCAGGTGTGGTAATGGAACAAGATAAGCACTACTTTTACTGCTGTGTGGAAAACTACTACGCGTGCATGAAATCAGATCACGGTTGCTCATGGTGTGATGAAAAAAAAAAAAAAGGTAGATTACTGGCTGGATTCTTTATTAAAATATGAGTTTGTTTAGCTGCACTGTAAACAGATGTATCAGTCATTCGTCTTTTGTTTTCCTGACAAAGCAGCGCCTCAGCTTGCTGCAGCATTACTTGTAATCCACACTTGCTGTTACTGTCAGTACACACAGGTGTCACCAAATCAACCAGGACTGAAATCTTAAGGATTACAACATAACTCATATTTGCTATTCATTGATTTTTGTTTCATTCATGCACAATGCAAAGTTAGACTTTAGATGAAAAACACTTACACAACTAAACTTTTATCTCTATAAATGATCTTAATGTCAACAACAAATATAGCTAGGAGGCTTTGGTCAACCATATTATACAGATCATATCCTGTAGCTATAAAATAATCACTGGCCATTTCAAACATCCTCTTATTTTATATTTCACCATAAGCAGCTACAGTGTATCATTATTACACAGGTAGGCATTTATACTGTGACTACCTGCAGACAGAACGACAAAAAGGCAGACAGATTTAAACAGACACAAGCATAAAAGAAGAAGACAGGTGAATACGCAGAGACATATTCTGGCAGCCAGACAGATGAAATAGGTGAACCCACCGTTAACACAGCCGGATTCATCACTGTGGTCAGGACAGTCGTGGACTTTGTTACACTGCTTGGTGCCGTGGATGCAAGAACCATCACCACACTGGAACTCATCGGGACGACACGTCAACAGGGCTGTAAAGAGGTACACAAACACACACACACACATGGAATTGGACTTTTAAATCCCCTTTAATCCTTTCAAGAGGAACACAACATCCTGGGGTCCAATCCAAACCACAAGAACTTTTGTTGCATTTCACCCCATCAGTCTTTCATGAGCCTCTCAACTTTCACCTGTCTAAAAAAAAACTGCAAGACATGCCCCAAAACACGTGGTTTAAAAAAAAACCTTTTTGTAGAAGCATGCACGAAATCAAAAAACGCAATAACATAAACGTCTTCATACTTCTATCTATCCCCTCGCAGCCTGTGTTAGGTGCTGCCTAGGACAGAGACAGCTAACCTGAGGGCGTGTGATGAATGATTTTCAATATAGTAACGCAAAGATGGAGGCTGCATGAAGCTACGGCAAATTTCATTAATACCCCAAGCACAGACAAGCTTTTCATCAAGGGGGCCCAGTGTGCTCATATAACTTCTCTCTAAACCACACTAAAAAGCAATATATATGGTTGAGTGAAATATGATTTAGTGTTATCACAAGATGAGCAGGAGAGAGGGAATGAAACAGGGCTGCTGCTGGACACACGCATGTTTATTCACATGCATACACACCACACAAACATCATTTTCTCTTTAATGTGTTTCTCTGTATTTAGAAATCTATATATCTGACTGGCTAATAACCTGCATACAGACACATGCACATGCTGTATATATTCTATAAGAACAGACTAGCAGCAAAGTCAGAAATGTATTGATGCATCACAGCAATAGCATTTGTCTTCAGCTGAAGAGTTGGCAGGAAATTAAATTTTTTATGGCAAAGCAATCCTCGCACGAAAGATAGTGAAGGTAGAAGCATTGAGGGGTTGCTCTGTAGCCTCTGGACAAATACATGGTTGTGCCTTTAACTGTCTCCGGGCCTCTCCCTTAATGCTGGGATGCAGTTGGCTAACAAAACATCAATCTCATCTAAGTGCTGCTTATATGACACCACAGAGTGCGAGAGGTGGGTTTGATGTGTGCACCGCACATCTTGATAATGAATAGTGAGACTATCTGGGCTTCACACTCGAGCTTAGTGAGACAAGAGCTTCAGGGCTCCCTCATCCATGACCAGCTAATAGGAAAACCTGTTTTATCACAAGGCCCCATCTTCACATGGCGTTTATCAACAGAAACACATTCTTAACCAGACATTTAGGGGAAATGTGCTAAATGACAAAGTAACACCTCAGATGAGGAAGGGAATATTGTTTGCTGAGATTCTTCCACTTTCCGATCCCTGAGAAAACAGGTTTAATATCGTGAAAGTAAAGTAAAACTGACCTTCAGCGTAATTACTTCTGAATGTGTTAAAATTTGATTGGTCTGCAGCTATCGTTGAACAAGATGGATATATAAGTAATAGTATATATGCTACTGGTTGAAATATTCACAGTGGTAACGCAGTATATGAAGAATCAAATAAACAAAAACAACCCAGAAATATCATGACCTGTTAGATTTAAATGAGAAATGAAAATTGAAAAGATATCCAGACTAATGTAACCAAGAACAAAAGCTTTTATATGTAACTATGGTTCTACAGGCGGCACCAAGCTGAGGAAACGCACTGTGTCCTACTTTCATACTACATACTAATTGTACACAGACTGTACTATATACTCATTTATAGTCAATCCATTTTACTAGTTTTGTACAAACAGGAAATGATGCATGCATATGTGTGCAAATGGAATTTCAAACCCCAGTTTTAAAATCTACTACCAGTTAATCTTCACATAGAGAAAGCAAAATGTCTTTTCCTTGTTTTCCTATATCTCTCTTGCAATTTGATTTCATGTTTAGCAGCTATGAATTGCTCCTCTATTTTCTTTGTGCATTGTATTATGGGATAATAATGTACATTTACAGCACATTTGAAAATCTGTTGTTAATTAGTATGCCTCCTACCACAGAGTGAACACACTACACATTCAAAACTTGCTTGGAATTTGTATGTAGTGCTAAATTGGGATGTCGTTTCTTCATTCAGAGAACCGTGGTTACATATGTAGTGATCTCTGTTCTACTAAAACTACTCGACCCAGATACATATTCTCTGTACGGAAAACACTTACAGAAAGAGGAGCACTGTGCTGTATCAATGTAAGCAGAGGACAGCCTTTTGAACATGGGTGGAGAGAAAGTCTTGACACAATAGAGAACATGAATATGCTCTTGTGAAATAAAAGAGAGAAAGGAAAAAAAAGCTACACAGGGGAGCATCAGTGTAGGGAGGCGAGGACACGAAACAAGACAAAAACTCACGGCAGTCAGACTCATCAGACTTGTCCTTGCAGTCGGGATCTCCATCACACTTCCAGGTCAGCCGCACACACTCCCCGTTGGCACAGCGGAACTCCCCGGCGGTGCAGTTGGCCCGGCGGTTGGTCAGGTACGGGACCCCATCACCACCGCAACGCTCCGGCCCCTCGTCTGAACTGTCTGAGCAATCGGGGTCTCCGTCGCAGCTCCACATGAGTGGCACACACTCGGAGGTGTTGCAGCGGAGATGGTTGGGCCCGCAGGTCAGAGGGGAGGTACACTTGAGCTCATCGCTGCCGTCTCCACAGTCGTCGTCACCGTCGCACACGTAGACGGTGGCCAAGCACTTGCGGTTGGCGCACATGAACTCCCCGCTGGGGCAGGCTTTGGCATCTGGAGTACCAAGAGAAAGAACAAAAACCTCAGGAAGATGTTCGAGCAGCGAATGATGGCTGCATCTTCTTCCTTATCAACATGAAAGCAAACGAGGGTGTCACATTTATTTACAGTTTTATGGATCTGCTCTCAATTTCACAATCAGAAAAATATTATGTTCAAAATGCATCTTAAACATTGGCTACAGGTATAGGAAGATGAGAGAAAGTAAGACAAGAGATGAGAATCCTATTGGCTTGTGTCAATGTCAAATAGCATTTAGCTCGAAGAGCCCCTGTGAGTGAAATACAGGGACATTTTCTCAGGTAGACTGAAAGTCAATATTGATATCATAACTGGGGAGGAGACAGAAAGAGCGGTGAAGAAGAGGATGTCGGTGGTTATCACAATAAGATGGTGAGAGACTTCATCTCCTGGAGAGAAAGATAATAGAGCACTCTATGTCATCAGCCGGTCCCTCTCCTCTCTCTGTGATGGATCTCAAACGCGGTACTTCCTCCTCTGTCAAAATATGGCTATCTTTCTAGTGTGTTTGCTTTCTTTGTCTGCTCTCTGGCTCTTCTTTCTCTTATCTGGGACCAACAAGGACAGATTGGTTATCAATATGCTGTTATTAGCTGAAATGCCAACATGCTATAGGTTACAGTGAAGTTGAGAAAAATGATTTGAAGTTCCAAGACTACCTAGTCACGTCTTCTAAGCTGAATACCCCATGCTCTCCCAAAATATTTAAAACGTTATTGTCACAAGCTTGCAAAGTACAAACAACCTTTTTCAGCTTGTCCATTTGAACTACAATGAATCTACAATTTAATACATTTAAATATATGATTTAAATGTAGCGTAACCTCACCAAATCACAACAATTCACCAAGAGTCAGAGGCTTAGATGGCAGTTGTTGTCAGTCTGATAAACTATGCTAGTTAGCTTTTAGCGAGCTAGTTTATCTGGAGTTATTTTTTTTCTTCATTATATATTTAGCTACAGCCTTATTTATTATTTATATATCAAACTCAATTACTATGATATCAGAGAATCAAAATAGATGTTTCAATTACAGAAAATATGTGGGAGAAAGTGGGTTAACTAGGCCATACATCAGTTTGGTAGTTCCTGCACATTTTTACATGTTGTTTTTTCAAGATTTAAACATTTCTATGGCATAATAAGATTTAAACTATATCAAAAAGTCTGGTCTTGACTCAAGTTTTGACCAAATATTTAGTTACTGCATTTTGTCTTTGTAGGGTATTAATAAACATTGTTCTTTCCTGCATTAAAGTCTTTCTATGAAGGAGGGAAACCTTTGTATTGTACCTCTCCTCCTCACAAAGTCAACCTCCAGGCTCCTGTAAGTTCATTTCTCTTCCTCTCTACCCTTTCTAGCTTTCTCTCTCTCTCTTCAGTCTGGCCAAAAGCACTCCAGTTGTGAAGAGAGTCGGGGTTCCAACCGAGAGTCTACAGCTGCACAGAGGCCACAGGCCAGCACAGGGAGAAGCATAATTTGATATTTACACAAACCACAGGGAGTTCAGTTTCGACACCGCTGCCTTTGGCTGTTAAGGCTGGTTACTGGAAACAATTGCTGTTTTAAAACATTTTACACAGAATCAGCACATTGTGAAGTAGTAGCATACTGTCAGTGACCTGCAGGATACACCTCACATCTCCCACACATCAACTGCCTTGCATATACCCTTTAGCAGTACTTGGTTTGATCCTAGAGTCAAGATTTTATGTTCATACATATTTTTTCCACTGGTACTGATGCGTAGATCAGGGATCAGACCAGTATTCTGAATAGGAATTAAAGCATCAGAATTTAACCATTGTTAAAAATAATGATAAGCTGCGTGGTTGTCCTCAATAGGCTGTTTAAAACACTAAAAGCTAACAGGATCAAAACCAGCTATAAAGAGAAATTAAATATTCTAGTAGAGTGGAAAATAATAGGCATTCCTACGTGCAAGATAGTGTCCTAATTACTATCCTATGTAATTATACCATATGTTAAAGTCACTATCTGTTTTCTCCGTTGCAAACATCTGTGTTTAATTAATTCACTGGTACTGACATGATTGCCACAGAAGCACGGGGAAAGCTACTGAAACGGAAAACAAGTGTTGTAGATTCAGTTCAGTGAAAGGGTTTATACTCATTAATATTAAACAAGCTCCATCTGATTCTGATGTGTTTTATAACTACTGTCCCTGTTATGCCTCTACTCTTACTCCAAACTAATTTGGCACTAAATAATTAAGGAGATTCAATAGACATGTACATTATTACACAAGGGGAAGACCATTAGTAATGTACATGAGTGGCCTGGTTACACTGGAGAGAGACTTTGTTTTCCACTGGGGGCACTGAGTAAATGAATTTCAGACTTTTGAGCAACTTTGAGCCCACAGAGCGCCTGTCTATGATGTTGTACAAGTCTGTGGGTTTTAAATGATAAATAAATTGCAGTGGGACCCAACATCTTACTGAGTGGCTTGTTTTTTCAGATTTATTATCCATTTATCTAAATAATTAAGTTTTGGCATTTTAAACAAAAGCTGGAAATACCATGAACATTAAATGGATGTGTATATACTGTATACATGCATACATTGCATGTTAAGTATGTAGATTGTATTTATGTATACTTATAGATACTTATGGATTCGCTGTAATGTTACACAACCTTTTATGCATATATGTGTGTATTATTAAACTATATTCAAATCAAAGGTTTTTAGCCGTGCTAGCAGTGAGGCTCTAGTGCACTGATGTAAGGAATCTAAGTGCGGTGCCGCCACTCAGCTTTGCTGCCAATTTGTCCCAGTGGCAACTTGCGGTACTGCATATAATGGAAAGGTAACGCACACCAAGGGTTGTAGTGAGGTGCTGATCACTGGAAGTAGACTTGAGATTAGGAAAAAAGTGTTACACACTCTGGCTCCTTATGTATTTCTCTTTTATTCAGATGACATTTCGGCCCTCAGGCCTTGTTCAAGATCAACAATCATAGTAGGACACAGGCACTGGTATGTTATATAGGCCATATCCTAGTAACACATCTGATGATTAGGTAATCATGTTCCACCAGTAAGTGTGAGAGAAAGCAATCAAGAGGCCTTCAGTGAATCAAAACTTTTAACAAACAATGACAGGAACTACAGCCAATCAAATCACTTCAAATCAAGTGACAAAAACCACTGTTTCATACCAAAAATAAAGATGTAAATTTTATATTCCAATTTTTTGGTTAACTATATTAAAATTTGTTAACTCGCAGTACTGCGGGCCAAAAATCATTTTCCCCATAGACCATCATTATAAAAAACTCCACTGGTTGGTCCGCCGCTTTGGTCCAGATTGAAATATTGCAGCAACTATTGGATTGATAACCATGAAATTTAGTACAGAAATTCACTGTTGCCAAAGGCTAATCTTAATGACTTTGACAATCCCCTGACTTTCCCCTAGCACCACCATGAGGTGAAATGAGTAAAATGTCTAGTTGTTGCTTTGATGGATTTTCATGAAATTTTGGTGCAGGCATTCATGTCCCCCTACAGATTAACTGGAATGACTTTGGTGATCTCTCACCTTTTTCATCTTGTGCCATTATCAGGTAAGAAAATAGCTTTATTATTATATTATATAATTAGCAAATGTCAGCATGTTAACACGTGCATGAACATGCTAAACATGATACCTGCTTTAAATTCACACGTTAGCCTCGTATCTCAAAGCACCAAATACAGCCTCAAAGAGACACTAGCATGGCTGCAGACTCTGGTGGTGGAATGAAGAAGCTGACAAAAAGGTGGAACAAACCATTATTTTGACTCATTCATTTTTGGCATAATGTTGCACATTGCACAAAGGCAAGTAACACAAACTAATAATTCAACAATTAATTCACAAATCACAGAACACAGCAGACATCTACAGTCATTGGCTGTATGAGTTCTGACTGTGCTGCTTTTATTCTACTAAAAGGAGCACCTTCTGCTCTCTTTCTGAAACTGCTGCTGATCACATTCAAAGTTGACTTTTAAAGTTTATTACCAAAACGAAATTTTCTACAGACTACCTGACCTTAATATTTTTTTTATCAAGGCAAACACACCTTTTGTTTGCCAGCTATAATGAATAACTAATACAAAAATCCATCAATATGTTAAATTCACAGAGAGCTTGACACTGGTGGCACACAGTCATAACTTGCCCCGTCTTTATAATTCCTTGGGTGGGAGAACCTTTACTATGACTACCGCTGTGGTAGTCAGGAGCTGACAGTGTAACCCACTTTACTTTTTCAAGCGGCTTTGATGATGGGAGATTGTTGCCCGCGGCAACCAGTGGCTCAGATGTAAGGGCAAGGGATGACTGGTCATTCTACTCACATTAGCATTACAGCTGATGCAGTGTGTGGTGTGTGTGTGCGTGATGAGTCAGGATACAGGAAGGAGAGACAGAATAAAGTGTGAAAGATAAAGAAATAATTTTAAGTGCAGGAGGAAGGGAAGTTACGAGATCACGTGTGAATGCATCTTGTCAGGCTTTAAGTTATAGCCAATCAGCGTCGTGAATCCAGCTGCCTCACGAGGTCCAATCACCTGCCAAGTATTTTTTGAAAGTGCCTGCCCCTTTCCAAACAGTTTCCAAGGACGACTTCTGAGATGGTTCTGTGTAACAAACCATCTGGCGCGTCAGGTTAGGGAGGAAGGGGGAGAAAGGAAGACGTAAGATGAAAAGAAAGATATACATGTTGTGTGTGAGCATGCAAAATTAGAGTCATTTATTATTTATCTGCACTTGCACAAGTATCTCTGAGCATATCAGTCACTGTCTGAGCAGCTTAACCTCCTCTTAGCATTTTCATAGATATTCATAAATATGGGCTGAAGGAACAAGGAGCGGAGGTCCACTGTAGCCAAAGCCTTACGCTACTGCAGCAAGGTCACTGGAACATACACACACACACATCCGCTAAAGACAAGAAAGGTAGAAACACACACATGCACACACACACACACACACTCTCACACTCACACTGCCTGCCAGTTCAGACAGGTCACACTACCTCACCAGGGAAATTGCTCAGCGGTTGACCTTTACTGTGACGCCACACATACATTTACAGAGCAAACACAGCTAATAGAGAGGAGACAACTCTCTCATCTACAGTAACAACCAAGAGCAGAAAATAGAGGATGAGATGGAAGTAAGTGCACATTAATCTCCACATCACTGAAGGTTGAGGACACAGTTCAATTTTCTTGCAGAGCCTCTCTAGAGTTGCTGCTTAATGTAATGTTGATCAGGGAAAGCTTCCTCTGGTGAGGTCTAGATTCTACTTAATACATAATTCAACATGACTCAATTAGCAGGATGCCTCTGTAAGATTTACTTTTTCAAGTACGCGGCAGGCTATGCACTGTGTAAATTTCTACTAATAGCAGAGCGCACTGGGGCCAAGTGGGTGTATTCCTGCTCTGTCAGTTTCGGGAGTGTAACCTCTACACACACACACACACACACACACACTTGGGAATATACAAGTGAAAGTATAAAGTATGTTAGAATGGTGTGTTCACCGTGAGCAGGATTAAACCTAAGTATGCTCACAGAAGCAGGAGTGTGAAAGACCGTACAAAGAAGGCGTATGTTGAGGGAGCTTTCACAACTTACTGGTTCGGTGCAGTTCTAACCGAGTCTGGTGGGTTTGCCCTATTGGTGTGTTTGCATAGGCTGGTGTGAGCACTGTTAATTCAAACTTCTGACACTTGTGTGAATTCAAAAGCTAAACTAAACAAATAATTATTTTGCTGATCATAGTTATTCAAGATAATTTGATTCTTTGGAAATGAAGATTGGTTTCAAAAGTAAACAAACGCATGTTAGGCTTGTGCCCTACTCCATGTATTCTGGCAGTGAAGCACAGACACTTTTTGTTTGACAGTAGCAAGACACCTAATTCTTGTCCTCTGTTTTTACCTGTCTGTCATTATTTGTGACCAGTTAATCAATTCTTACTTCCCAGAGAGGATAAATAAAGCCAATAGTAGCAGTGAAGTGGAGCGTGACTTGATATGACAATAACCAGAATAAACTTCCTGGTGGGTCTACATAGCAATGCAGGACGCCAGGTCACTGAATCTGTTCAATTAATGATTTATATGTCAGGTTTTGTTTTTTGTTTGTAAAAAAAAAAAATCACTATAAACAGGAAACAAGTTAGCTGCATATGCTCGTAATACAGAATACTTAGTTGATTAAAAAAATATGGTTTTCATACTAAAATACTTATTTTTAATGCAAGGTAACAATAAGGTATTACTACAAAATAATCTTCCTTTTGTAATTATTTTGTAAGTTTATTCTATTTCCCTACTGCATTGTGATATGACTTCTATGATGATTTTTATGAATACAGAAGATAGAGACTCAATAATTTTATATTTCTTCCCAATCCTGTTTTCCTTTACATTCAGATTTTCTTACACACTCTACTGACATTTCTCATACTATTCACAAAAATTATGCATAAAGTGTAAAATAAAGATGAGTTGATGCATGTAGCTGTATCCAGGTTTGCTGTCAATATGGAAGATACAAGTTCACTTCACTTAAATTCACAATAGGAAAGACCTATAACAGGAAAACATTAATAACCCTGGAGCAACACTACTACATGCAGTTGCAGAGTTTGAACTTTTACTATGTGGTGTTGCCCCAATTTGTGAAAACTGCTCACAATCAAAGATATGAGGCTGAAGTGATGGTTGTCAATGCCGTCCTGTGTTTCCACAATATGTTCACCAAGATCAGACAAATCTTCCAAAGTGACAATGGTATATTAAATTAAACATGTTTGTAACAGTAGAATGTTGTAAAATAACGACTCTCCTATTAAATGTTATTCCTCGTTTGTTGGTTTTGGCATTTCTCTCAGCAGCACATCCAAACGCAGCACAAAAGTCTGGCATTCTGTACCGTGTAAAGTCTCTTTACTGCAATATGGCGGCAGCTGAGGCATGTCCCATAAACCGGATGCTGTATCTACATGTATGTATTTATAGCATATGCTGGTGTATGTACTGTAATACTGGGAGGTAATGTGGAGGTGAACTATTTTGAAAGCACGCTGCATACCTCATCTAACACAGAGGTGGTGCTTTAGTACCCATCACTTCTATGTAACAGGAATATGAGGAAAACAGAAACCCCAGAAACCTTAGTCATCATTCTGAAATTGCTGACAGGAGCAAATGCAATAAACTGTTTACTAAAATGCTTTATTCGCGCTCTTGTACGACTGCTGCTGTATCATTTCACACATCTTCATTCATTTATCTTCTCACTCTAAAGTCAAACATACAGCAGAATTAAAGCCGCTTTGAAGTGAATTCTCCAGTTGCTCCTGTACCAACAGCTAGGCCGCAACGAACAGACACACTAAGGCGTACTCAGACCAATTGGTAATTTCCACCACTCCTCCCTCGCCACACTTCATGACTGTGAATGTGAAAGATCTGAAGGCTTCAGTCTGCAGTCGTTAGAGTAATACAACACGCTGTGTTTTTGACACATAAGCCAATTATCATCCATGGCCAGCTCTAATTCTCTGAATTGACTTCTTTTAAGCTTGTATTTACACAGGTTTTGTGTCATTTACAACACTTTTAACCACACAACACACTCGCCACTGAGAACGTTGATTTGACAAGTCTGTAAAACATGGATTATTGTTTAAGGATTTGAATGTTCACTGCAAATGTTTTTTTTTTTGTTTTTTTTGCCAAGCAAAGCCAAAACTGTATGGGTAGGGTCTGCATACATTTAGGCAATTAAAACACTTATACACACTTATATGAACATCAGACTACCTCCTGCATTGGCATGACCATTGGACCCGTTGGACATAACTGTAATACAGAATTGTCCAATATGAATATCATTACTTAAGTCTCTGACATAAACATAACACTAAAGAACCAATGTCTCGTACCTTCAGAATGATCTGCAGTGAGGTAATATTTAAAAGCTTCTTCTCTTTGTTTTAATCTTCCAAACTGGCATTGAGCCCAATCAGTGTTCAGATAAAGTGGCCCGAACAGCACATAATAGGTTTAATTTGCAATGCTACCTAGTACAGTGCTGCGCTGGTGTCTGAGTCGACTTCTCCCTGCTGGTCATGCTGAGTGGAGTTTACCTCTGGAGGGATTTTGGCCTTTGCCTGGGTGGGCGGCAGCCTGCCGCCTGCCCCCATGTCACCACTGAGAAGCTTAAGACTACCGCATCAATACAGACATTAGAATGAAAAAAGGATTAGTGCAGGCTAGACTGGGTCTCAATGGACAGTGCAGTGAAAAGCCATCCAAGCTAAGAAGGCATTAGATCTAAAGTCGATAGAATCACGACCACTTGAGTGTGCGAGGCCACTTGGAGACGGTAAGCCACTGACAGGCCACTTTGCGGGCTGATCTGGGAAAAAAAATATCTTTATTGCACAACAAATTACAAGCATGACAAGCACTTGAATCTGGTATCTTTAAGAAGGAAGAGGGTTAATATCTATTCAAGAAGACACTCTCTCTGATTTATATCAATAAAAACTCAAAATTATGTATATTATAAACAAATAAAACACTAATTTCTTAGAAGCCAGCCAGTCACAACACAACACAACACACACACACAAACAACTGTATGTGTGTGTGTGTGTGTGTGTGTGTGTGTGTGTGTGTGTGTGGATGTCTGAGGAAACGACATCATTTATATAGGATAATAAGGATGGCTTTTTTCCTCTCCCTCTGTGCATTTCCGCCACATGCAATTTTGCTCAATCTTCAAAGTCTAAACATCACACCCCCTACAGCTCTGTTGCCTCAATCTATTTTTCTTGATGTGAAGAGGCAAGAGAGAGAGAAGAGAAGAAGCTGATTCTTCACGGCGCTTCAGAAGTAGGGCAAGGATAGTCCCTGCAGGGGGCGAGGGGTGGGGGCAGCAGATGACTGAGTTGTCTGATTGGCTGGTTGGGAGGTGATGTCATTTTGCTGATGGTTCTGAGGGCCCTTGCAGTAGAAAGGCTAAAGACTCAAGGTTTGAAATGTAATGACAGGAAGCTTGAAAAAAAAATCAACAGAAAGCTCCAAATATCTGGTATTCCACACCAAACATCCTTCCACATCAAAGGGGACTTTGTTGTCAAGTGCAACCGTCTTAAATCAAAACTCACTCTAATTATATAGAGCGTTCCCTACTGTGCTTTAATGTCTTAAGCCGCTGGATGATAAGTGAGATCAGAAAGGATGAAACCCTATAAAATACAAAAAGGAATACGAAAGAAATACAAAAAGGAATCTGAGTTCTTACAAGGGCCTTTATTTTACTGACTTCAAGCTTCGTCTTTAACTTCTGACATCGTCACTGTATGAATTTAAATACCTTCTTGAAATGCATTTAGCGGTGTAAAATAAAAGTAAAACCAGCAGGAGAAAAATGGTCCATTATGGTAGAGAACTGAGCCCCGACTCTGATGAACTCACCGGACGCGCAATCTTCCTCATCCGCCCCATTCTCGCAGTCCTTCTCTCCATCACATCTCCATGACAACGAGACACACTTGTTGGTGGATCCCCCACAGTCAAATTTCTCTGGAGGGCACGTCTGCTTGCCTGTGGGCAGAGATAAAGGAGATAGGGAGATTAGTGCACTGGTTTTATGGTCCCATAAAGGCAGCGACAAAAACAAAGTACAAGACACCGCTGGACTTGATTTTCTATCGCCCACGCCATGCAGTTAAAATTCATCCAAAACTCCACCACTCCGCCAATTGATTTTACTGTCTGGACTGCAACTAAAGGGACGTGCAGAAAGATCATGAAATATAGCAAATGCACAGTTGGCTTAAAAGCAAAAGAACAGCCCAGCCCCCTCCTCCTTTTCCTGCCAATCTGCTCTAGTTGGCACAGGATGGGTTTGATCCAGATTAGATTGCGTTTAATATGAAGCATGCTGTTAATTATACATCTTTGCTTACAGTGCAGCCTTAAGCCTCCCAGAATGAAATCAGAGGGTCAACCTACATGGCAAACCATTTATCTTTGATCGTTTTATTTTCATAGTGCATTTTTAGAATATCACCATCCTCCACAGTTGCATATAAAGGTGAGTTTGCACACTTTTCAAGGGTCTTCTTGAGTTTTTTTTATGCAAGCTCACTGAGGCAGCATTGTTACAGCTAATAAACAATGCCGGAAGAGGATCATTTGTAGGATGATGAGTGAGAACAAGCTCCATAATGAATACCATTTATGAGGTTATAACAGAATCTCTGCTGCTGTCACTAACAATGTGAGGTGTAAACTGTATGGTGGGTAATTGGACCAGACAGGGAGAAGGTCTGCCAAGCCATCTTTCTAAAAAAAAAAACAACAAAACAAATAACATCTGTTCATATAGAAATACATTTGTTAGAACACTGCACTTAGGCTAAAACTGAATTCCCTTTTATCTGATGTAAATACAATATGCAGGAGATTTTAATTATTAATTGTATATTGTTGACAATAACGGAGTAAGCTTAAGTTGTAGTGAACATTTTAGTTTTCATCTGCAAGGCATTTTTCTGGGTATGAATGACTTTAATGTTCATTTGTAGGTTTTTATGACTGTGATTTCAATTTACTACAATGTAAATTCACATTCTGTGAGATCAGTGTCCAAATTATTTATATAATAGCATGAAGTGCAGTAAAGTTGTTTGTTGCATTATCTACCAATAGAACCTTTTCTTTAAAGTCAGAATAATACTGCTAATTTGCCTTAAAGATTAAATTATAGCCCGACCAATATCGGATTTTTGGTGCTAATACCAATAATCATGTTTGAGAGTTTAAAAATCAGATGATGATATTTTGTCTGATTACCATTTTGTTTATTCAAAAATCTTTTTATTGGTATCCAACCAAAATGTAATTTACAATATCAATGCTCTCATATAAATAAATAAACGTCCCTAGCTGGAATCAAACCAGGCACTTTGTGATCATATGGTGTGCATCTTACTGGAACTGCTAAGCCACCAGGATGCAATACATTCATTTAACAGACATGAGAGTGCATTCAGAAGAGCTAAATCTCATCAAAACTGCACTCTCCCAAATAAACAGCCAAAACAGTATCGGAGAGCTACATCATCATCTTTTTTTTTTTTTTTAAGAAATGAGATGGAAGTGCTGGCATGGTCGAGGTGTAGTCTGAAGAGCTGGGTTTTCAGACTGGGTGAAAGATGGGCAGTGACTCCCCTGTCCTGACTTTACCATTGTGCACCCTGGGGCAAGAATAGAAAAGAGACTCAACTGAGATGAGCAACCGCGAGATCCTTTCCGTGACAGGGCTGCCAATCGTCAAGAGGCAAAGGAAAGTTCAAGACCTGAAGAGTCTTGAACTGGATGCAAACTGCATCAGGGAGCCAGCGTAGTGAATGGAGAAGAGGAGTGGTGTGACTTTGGCACTGCATTTTCTTTGTACTTATCGGACAACATACTGTATAGTCCAATCCAAATGATCGGTGATAAGCTAATACTGGCTGATACATCAACCGAGCAGATAGATAAGGTAACCACCCACAGATAAAAACCATTAGATGTTGTCTAAGTATGAAGATTTGTTTGCCAACCCTTCATTTCTGTGTGTGTGCAACTGTCCCTGCAGCATAGATGGGTGACAGAGGAGAGGTTGGGAGGGAAGGCTGGAGAGACAGCTGGTGCCTTGGGAGACCGAGCAGCAAAAATGGCTGACGCAGCTAGGCCCTGACCCCAGAAAATAAAATAAATAAATAAATAACACTGGCCACTGCAGTGCTCTCGGGGGGACGTGAAGTGTTCCTGCTTTAGAACACTTCAGGCTCGGGGAACATTGTATTGCTCTACTTGGGGAGTAGTGACACCTACCTATTCACCATTTTACAGTCGACAAATTGTAGTTCTGAAAAAATTGCAGTGAACAAAAGCGAACTGTAATTCATGCTTTGTCACTCGACATTTTTGACAACTATATCGATCTAAAACGTTGTGCAGCACAATGTCCTGCTGTTACACTGCTGAAGAGTAAAACAGCAGGTTAGTACTCTAAGACATGAGTGAAGTCACAGTTAACCTCTTCCATCTGCAAGGCTGCTACTACCCTCATGATTTATTTACGTGATGAGTTCTAATGAGTTCTTCTTGTTCTGATTCTTGTTTGAGGAAGTTTATCACCAGCACACAAACTATCCAGTTAAGCTGTGTGACAGAATTTGATGTTGACTGCAACAATGCAAAATTATTCTTGTACACAACAGAGACAATTATGATATAATTCACTCTTTCAGTAAAAAAAAAATGTTTCCCTTCTTTCCAGAGAAAAATGTTGACAAGTGAGTAAACAAGTGCAATACAGACAGGGAGGAATGATTGGCTAAAATGAATGATTATAACCGAGTAATGTCTGAAAACTAAAAGACAGACCGGCTGATCAGGGAGGAAATAAAAGAAACATCTCTGAGATGAAACAGACGAGGAGGTGGAATCTTTCAGAGAGGTAATAACATGCTGTCTAAAGGAATTCAAACCAATGTAAGGTCAGAGAGGACCTGACAGAAAACAAGAAACAGACCGAGAATATGAAAGCAAGGGTGATAAGAGAGAACAGAGGACAGAAACGAGAAATACAGAGGGCAGCATCTGAGAAAAAAAAAATGGAATCCATAAGAAGAAAGTCAGGTCAAGAGCAAGATACTGTATAAAGGGGAAAAAGATGAGAAGACAAAATGCTGCCTGACCTTTCACATTCTTATCCTAAAGCAAAATCAAAGCCCTCCATACCAAGTGGAAAGAGATGAAGGGGGAAAGGCAGGCAGAGAGAGCGTGGAGCAGAATCTGAATCCACCAAGCGGAGGTTGAGCTGTCCTGTCCTTTTAACCAATGACTCTTTAATAAAGCTCTGATCCTCCCAAATCCAAACACAGAACACCAAACCTCACTACGACAAAGCAGTGTTACATCACTGCTCCTTCTGACAGGGATAGATTAGAGAAACCATAGATTTTATAAAGACATAGGTAATGAGTTTTTGCTTGAGGAGGAGGCAACATAATAAAAGCCAATTACTCAGACAAACCGACTGCCTGGCTGTTGTTTACCATCAGGGTGAAAAATGAGGATTCATCTCCACTGTGGCGTTTTGGCAGGAGATCTGTTTACAATTCATCACCTTTTACAAGACCCGAGGCAGCATTCATCCCAGCAGCGCATTGGTGTAATAGCTTTAATTTTTATTTGATCACCACGATTGACCTTGTTATTGCTGACAGCCTCTTACCATAAACCTGGCTGTCAATGAAGAAGTGTAGAAATTCTTCAATTTGTCAGTTGTCAGTGGATATGTAGTATAATACTGTGATACATGAACCCTTAATAAGCACTGTAGGGCTGAAAATGTGTTGAACTGATTTGCTTCAGCTTCATAACAAAACCACCACCTACACTACAACATGACACAGACTTCCTCAGGTAACAATTTGCAGCATACTAATGTAAAATATTTAATGTCTATTTTGCTGCTTTCAATCATTAATAGATATTGTACAGTGGTGACTCATCCTGACAGCTTTTACATGTGAATTTGTGCGCTCAGCAGATCGTGACCGCCTGACTTTATACAGCTGCCTCCAGTTTGTTAAACCAGTGGGGAACCATCAGGACCCTCTAGGCCCTTAGAGAGAGCTTTAGATATTCTAATAAATAATATTTGAAAAGCCGTCTGTTCTAATTTTAAAAGTTCCTGAGGAAATAAACCCTTCAAACCTGCCCGTTCAGTTTCTATTGGAAGGGTTAAATGAAAGAAGCCCCTCAGAATTTTGCTGCCTCTGCAGTTGCTGGGAAGATGGTGGTACAGCTATAAATTTACAGAGGGCCGGGCAAAAGTAATTCAAAGAGACTAATTTAAAATGACAGTAAAACTGACCGATCATATCATCCCTCTAAATGAGTGGGCTTTGTGATTGCTAACTTTCTGACAAGTTCCATCAGCTGTGGGGAGCGCGAATCACTAGCTAGAAAAAAAACGGTGATAAACTAGCTAGCTATCTATCCTGCTGGTTCACGATGGAAGCCATGAGTAAAGTTACCGCTAGTGAGGAGAATATCGTTGCGAATTTGGTATCCACACCATTTTCAAGATTAACTTTAAATGAATCTTGAAATGAAAGTAATGCAGTCATCAAAGGGTAGGTTATTTAAAATCTAATAGGGCACCGTGCCAACTGATCTTATTCTGGCTGCCACTGTTTATTTGGGAAAATGATCATAATGCTGAATTAACGGTCAAACTGTAAATTTACCAACTCAGCAGTGCATAATGATTGCTGAGCTGGTAAATAATTCTGCATAATGACCGTTTTCCCAAATAAATCATAACATATATATATTTAACAGGCCACTGCACCCATCTAATAACATTACTTATTAACACTAATAATAATTACTTGTTTGTGGTGGTGGGTTCCAAAATGCCATGATTGCTGTTCACTGTCCATGGTTCTGAAGTGCCTGTCGCTAATGGTTGCATGGTTGTGTGCACGCTGTCATGATGTGTAGGCTTACATGAAATCTTGTTGGTTTTGTGTGGTAGGAGGTGGCTGACGTGGGCCAATTGTCACCGTATTCCGCTGAAGTGCACACACAGCTTGTGTGATGATGTGATTATTTGTAAGGAGGATTTGCATTTTGCTTAAGAAATTAGCTGTTTTTTGTTTTGGTGATAACGCTCACTCTCTCCATGCTGTTTGCTTGTTGCATTGCTAGGGCTGGACTAACATCTTAATTTTTGTTTCAGAGCTGGAATTGTCACAGGTAACTTTTGCAGCACATAGCTAAAAGGCTTTGATGCCTGTTATGTGTGCATTTATGTGCATGCCTCAGTGAATGACTGCGTATTTGCATCTGTGTGCTGTGAGCATGTACACCTGTGTAGGTCAATGTGAGGGTGCTGATGCTCTAGAGGATAACTCGGCCGCTCTGCCTCGGAGCTAAAAAGGCACAAAATGCGACATGAGAATGTAGCATGAGTCACAGTTAGATTCACTGCTTCATTAAGTTGGGTTAGCGTGGCCATGTCCTCCTCTCTGAATTATAGATCCGGTACAGAGGAGAACACACTTGCTGCTTGCAAACTACAATATGGGAAATGGTTATTTTCAGCAAAGAGCATTTAGCAAGTTATGTACTGTAGCATGACTTCTGCACTTCAATATCGAATTCTGTAAGGCTGCATGTTCTTTTATTTGTAGTTATCATTTATAGTGATTTAATTTTAAGTGAAGTTTACTTTTCAAACTTCAAACTGTAATCCCACCTAAGTGCATATCTTTGGCACTATGAACCCTAACAAAAGAGTGAGATCGACACGTCACCATCCAAGACAGAGCCCCCAACTGAAATTCAGTACAGGAGAAGCACACCTGTGTTTACTCATGAGCTCTGTTATATTAATTGTTTGTGTAACAAAATAAATTTGAATAACAGTATTGGCCTCAAAAATCCAACATCTCCGGGCTCTGATGGCATTTTGATCAGCCAAGAGAAAGAACCAAGATGCATCACATTACTACTTTATATGACAGGTGTGGTGACACATGATTAATTTACTATGCAATAAAATATCATAGAAGAGACGAAAGAGTCAACAGGAAAACAACACTTTCAATTGGAAGACTATACATAAGACTCACATAGCATATATACAGTAGATTCAGTGTGTGTTTCTGTGTGTGTTTGCCTGTTCTTGTTAGCACCAGTGTGTGCAATACATGTGCAATGCAAACATCTTTACAAAGACAATCTTCCCCGATTATAAAGTCAATAAAAAGGCGAAGCTTTATTGTTAACTCCCCCATTAGAATTTCAGCAGAGTTTGAAGCTCAATATCTACAAAGAGGTTTAGAGAAGGAACTTTTCATCAAAACCTCCCTCAGAGAAATATCTATAATCCACTATAACTGGCATAACACTCAGAAGACCAAATTGAGGGTGGAATATGGTGGATTTAAAAAGAATAGTTCCTTCTGTTTGACTATTCCACATTTTTCCTAAATATACACCAGTTCAGGGTTATGTCCTCATGTAATGAAAGACTCCTCAAGGAAGAGGATACACTGTGAAGTTCCCCCACGCCTGTCAAGGCCTAGAAATGAATTCAAAAACAGAGAGGACAAACTGGCATGCAGAACTGAGCTAAATTCAGCAAGTTTGTCAGAAAGTGTCAAGTTGCAAACATTCTTCTTGTATTGTTAAATCCTTAAAGGGCATCTATTATGCTTTTCCTTATTTTCATTTTCATACATATAATGTTACAGTGTCAGATGTTCATATTAAACATGGCCAAAGTGTCAAAATAATGAAGTAAACATATGTAGAGGTAATCCCTGTGAGCAAAAAGCACTGGCTTCAGACTGTTCTGAACACTCGATTTTCAACGATTTTTTCTACGTTCAGCTGGCTCGTGACGGATTTCTTTATATGGTCATCTACTCCATGCATAGTGCGCAAATTCACTGCTCCACTCTTCTAACATTATGGGTAGACTTGAGTTGAGCTGGCATGCTTTGAGTGTTTTTCCATTACACAGCAAGACAAAGTAGTTTACTTGTTGGAGGTGTGCTTTTTGTCTATAGCTCTTCATCAAACATCATCATCACTGTGGCTGTTTCTGCTTGTACCATTCCTTCCTGCATTATTTCTAACTGATCTGCTGAACAAAGAGCTCCAAATATCTCTATATGTTGTTGTGTAGACCGGTTTTTTGTGCTGCTAACAAAGCTCAGTAAGGAACGTGTTTCATTTCCTGTAAATTTTTCACAATAAAAGTCTCCCTTTACTTAGTCATTTAAAAGCTTTTAATATAAAGCAGTAAATCAAAAAATGTTGGGTTTGCATCGGCAGTAACTTAACATGACTCTGATACGGCTGCCCCTTGGCAGCCTTCCAGAAAGCTGGCCAATCAGGAGCTAAGACTGCCTGTTAAGAGACAGAGGCTGAACTGAAGGGAATCATCCAAAGTTACACTAGTAGAGTCCCAGAATGAAAATATAGAGCTGGAAATGAGCATGGGCAAAAAAGAGCGCATAAAAATGTCACCAGTTTGGTGAGGGAGCAGAGAAGCAGCTGCACAGCTGGTTGCTGTGGCCCAGTTCCTCCTTGATTACAGATTAATCTAATACAAAAACTATGAGCTCTAGCACTTTGCATGTTTCTTCAAAGAGTCATTCATTTTTCAGTGCTTGTGAGTAACTCACTCAGTGTGGCCCAAATGTGAATTCTTAATATGCCAGTGTAACGCTACTCCAGCGTGTAATTGGGAATCCACTCAGTGAGCCAGAATGATTGTGGCACAGATGTCTGTAACACGGAGGCCAAAATGCCTTTGCAGCGTGTGTGGGTGCCAGTGTGTGTGCTGTATGTTTGTGCACATGTGAAACAGAAAACGAGTACAGAAAGTACGGGAGAGTTGGTTGAGGGGCAAACTGAATGAAAAACAAGATGAGATTTCTGCATGTGAGAGTACAGTCTAGGTTATTGAGCTTTAGCATAACTGGAGCATGACGCATTAAAGGTGTATGCTGAGCTGTATGTAATTAGCCCATGTAAAACAGTTGTGCAGTCACTGGTCCCTGCTATTTACATAATGGCAACTTTCATATCTCTTTGCAAACTATCACATTTAAGATTGGATGCAGCCTGTGTGAAATTTAGCCCTTCCCTCTCTTGTTATTAAAGCAAGACAAGCACCACTTTAGCAAAGTTTAATTGATTAATGCAAAGCTTGGTAGTTTTTGATTTAAAAGTGAATGTTGCATGGGATTGAGGAGTTTCAGGCAGTTTGCTGTTGTGGATATTTTAAAGTCAGAGGTTGTTTCTGGCATCTTCAGTCTAATCAGAAAAATGCAGCACGTCAGGAGGTTTTCGCTGACAGATGTACAGTTCTTATTATAGCTTTGTAATCTTACCAAGTAGCAGGCTGGTACCAGACAGGTAATTTACCATCTGAAATTAGGTTAATGAGATAGATGATAAGAGAGCAATTCATGAGTAGGTTGGTTGCTGTTTCTGAATATGCTGCATGCATATTAGTACAATGTCCATCCTTCTCTCTTCTCTTCAGTGTGATTATGGCACAGTTGGATCCCCTCAAACAGAAAGACAGCTGTGATGAAGTGGATCTCATTAGCAATCTCTCTGTTCAGGACATGGCCTCGACCTGACACTTCTCATTTGAGCACATCATCAGGAGGGCTAGACGCTGCATGGTGAGGACAACCTGTGTTTTAGTTATTCTTGACTTTTTGGTAGGAAGGAAGAGGACATAAATGTTTCCATTTGGCCTACAGCCCAGGAAAATGGTTAAAACAGAAGCACCATATTTCTGTGTGTCAAAGGAGAAATCTAATCAACCAATTTTTGTTTGCAGAGCGAAACAAGAACCCCCCAAAAAATTCTTCACTGTTGGTGTTCAGAAAATTTTACATTACTACACCATGTGAATACATAGAGATTTCCATATAAATGGCTTTCTTCCCAGCCCAGATCTCTATCTCTTTATTCTGCAGCCAAGAGATGAATCCTTCCTTCATTTATCTTTAATTGGATTTCCAATATAAACTTGTTATCCTTCAGAGGTCCCTTTATGTCTCCCTCCTTGCACTCAACTTTCTGTGGGTGACATTAGAAGCTCGCTACATTATTCATCGAACCATCCCACACATCCACGGCCAATAAAATGGAACAAAACTAGAATGAATATTCCCTGAAAGATTCATTCCCACACTGCTTGGTGCAATTTAATTCCCTCCCACAACAACTTTTAAAAAGAGTTTAAAGATGATCATGTTGGGTAGAACCAAAATATCTAAAATAGGTTATACCAAATTAGACACATCATCATCTTTGTCAACGTCCTCTATCGTATCTGAAGACTCTGAAAGACATCATTATTAAAAACACTCTTTTAAGTTCTTCTGCTCCAAGTTATAAATGACTCACTCTTTGCTAGTCATCCTGTAACTGTAAAAAGTTTGGGGGAGTGTTTCCTCCATTTAAAATTATTTTTTAATCTATGAGGTTAACTTAACTTTGCAATATGTTGTCATATTATCCTCTAGTTCACTTTATACAATATTCTTAAATATATTTAAATATGTTATATGTATCACTTTTTGTGATCTCTAGTATCTGTGTTTGAAACTATTTGTTTTTTGACAATAGGCATTTTCTCAATCTGTATTCTTCTTCTGAATCATCATCACATACTGTCCTAAATCATCCAAAAATCCACATTTGGCCGAGTACAGCTCAGAAATGTTCTTGCCAATTTTATTGAGGACGCTCTGAGGACATCTGAGGTTAACAAGTATCCCAGCACGCAATTAGCATCACACAGCAGCAATGGCAATGGGGCAGGCAGCCAAACCCTGTTTTTTATTTCAAATATGTGGTCCATTTTCAAAATAATGCCTACTTAAACATTTGTTCCAATGGATCCACGGTCCCCCTGAATCTCAGCAAGCCCTTTGTTAATATTACTTGTGGGACAGATGGGTGGGACTTTAGTGTTTTAAACCTAAAACACAATTTCTTTTGTAAGACAAAGGTCTCAGACTCAGTGTGTAAGTGTAATATTTGATATTGGCCAGATTGGTTTGGCTGAAGGTAAAGTTAAAGGTGCCCTGCGGAGTTTTCTTGTAAACAAGGTTTCTGTTTATTTTAAGTGTTACTCATCAAAACTCATTGTGTGTGGTCTAACAAATGTGTTGAGTGAGTAAGGAAATACTCATAAAACGTTTTCAAGGCAGATTTTTCTTAAACATTTGAAACCTGTATTGTTTACATCTATGGTTACTTGCTAGCAGTCGTCTTCTTCTTACCTGCCTTTGCTGTTGTTTTGTTTGCATTCTTGATCATGAAATCAGTGCAATGTCATCAATCTTGTGCCTACAATAGATTACATACCTTTGCTCTTTGTCATGTTAGCCAGTTGCCTGAAGAGCTGGTAGAATCGAAAATGCCTTTTCAGTCTAATAAATTTCAGGAGCTATGTTCCAGTGTGCAGATACTATCTGCTTTTCCCCAAGACATTATTATTTTTCAGCGCAGTGGTCAGATACAGCCCTCCAAAACAACAATAACACTGTATTTTACTTCCAACTCCATCTGATATCTGTCACCCCATGAGAATAGCAAGCAGCCATGAGAGAAACAGAAATTAGCATTTAAGGAAGAAAGAAAACAATTAATAACAGACTCAAGCCTCCCACTCAAGCCCTTGCTTGGTTGCGGAAGCGTCAACTCACCTAAGCTCCATCAGGGCCTGTGTGTGGGTGAGCTAGACTGACACAAGTTCAAAGCGAGGCAGCCAGAGATCCTCAGCTCTAAAAGCTCGGCAGAGAGGTAATCGAGGCCTCTCCTGCACTCGCCATCAGACAACACTGAGTATTGAAGTGCGTGGGTGAGTGGTGACTGGTGATGGCTGAACTGTCACCGGAGCCAAGATAGCAAGGGAAATTAGCAACCTGAATGCATTTTCTGCAAGAGTCAAAATAAATCTTGCCTCAAACAAGATGAAGGCGTGACAGCATATGCAGATGCAACATGCAAAATGCCAACATAATTATTCAGCAAAAGCTTCTCTCTTTTTTTTGCATAAACAATTTGGTCTACTGTAATAGTAGATCCCACTGTGCCCCTCAGATGCTCCATTTGAGATCAAAACAACACAGAAAAACCTTAAAGAGGCTCCTATTTTTGTAGTTGTCGTTGTATTCACCAAGTTAATTGCTGATATCTGGTCATGCAGTGACATCACTAAAATGAAATACAATGGGACAAGAAGCACAAGCAGTCAGATACAAATTTGAGCCACACTTCTTTCAAAGAAATGGTTGATACTTTAGGTTTTACCTCCAAATAAGCTGGTTTAGATCTTTTTTGCTTGTGACATCTTATTGCAAAGCAGCATCTGCTTGCAACGCCTCGTCTCAGGTTGCATGTTGTCAAATATAAAGTGTGATATTCCCTTGTTAGACTGTTTCATTTGAATACTTTTTTAAGGCCTGAAAATATAAAACTATGAAGTATTTTTCAAGACAAGAGCAAAAATTTGAGAAGGAGAGATTAACTCAAAAAAGAGGCGACAAGTTCGAAATCATTTCACTTACTGCAGGTCTCCTCTGCCTCATCAGAGCCATCAGGGCATTCTGGTTCCCCGTCGCAGCGCCAGCGTCCTGGGACACACTGGCCATTCAAGCAGGCGAACTCTGCAGGGGCACATGTTTTCCTGGCTGCTCAGAAAGAGAGAAGCAAAGACAGAGAATAACTTAGTGAGAACAGGAAGTTAAAGACTGGGTAAGAGCATGGTCAATCTGAAGTAGGGCTTAATCTGTAGTGAAACTGGTCACATTATGTGAATCCCAGCAATCATTCCTCTCATCGTCGGAGATCATCTCTCACATTATTCCCCTCTCCAGTGCTCTCTCTCCTGCAATCCCTCACTAATTATCTCCACTTTGCCTATTTCCTGCACTCTTATTCATTGTGCTGTCTCGCCCCCCTACCCCTGTCTCCCTCCCCCGCCCTCCATCTGCTGGTCTCCAAAAACCGTCTAATCTCTCCTTCAGGTTTTTCCATCACAGAGCAGTGAAATGGATGCTGATTACCTAACACTGCAAGCTCCGGGAGGTTAAACCTTTTAACCTCCCTAACCTGTTTACCACAGAAAGCTACAGAGCCTAGCAAGGCCACAGGCTGATAAACATGCCAAGTGTGCTGAGAATCGGAAATCAAAAACATGTCAGGAAAAGGCTTATTTAAGCAACAAGAAGAGAACTGAGACTGATCAAATTTTTCACGTAATAGCCCAAAGGTTTTCACAGTTGCTACCGAAATCTTGCACACCTGCTGTGTTCAAAGACTACTACACACAACTCTCCACCTGTGGCAGGCTAGGCTGCGAGCTCGGCCAGACAGAGCCAGACGCAGGCTGAGGTCAGAGCCATTCAATTTCCTCAGCCTGCGTCTCCAGGAGGACCTGCAGTACGGTCTAATAAATCACTGGATAAAAGGCCCTCAGCTGAGCTCTCTAGTGTTGTTATATTGCCACAACGGTACCTAAGCTGGCCCCCATCTTGGCTGTGATACTTCAAATTACATGTAGCGTTTAGGGATGCGCAGGGAGCTTAGGTTTAACTGAGCAGCTGTGTGGGAAGAGAGCAACCTGTGATTTTTCAAGAGTCTTTCTTTGCTGTGTTTGCGTTACTCCAACTACTGTTCTCTCTTGATACTGTTACACTATCAAGGGCAGAAGAGATAAACACTAAATCACATTTGGTTTCACTGACAGAGATCTGAAACTTGTTTTACTTGCATCTCTAAACAGTCAATTATTTTATCAATAGCACTGTCCTTCACTGTCTCATATTTGATTGATTCAGTTCTGTCTTTTTGGAGAGAACGTTCTACATACACATTGTCAACTGTGATTCTATATTTGATTTTTTTTTTTTTTTACTTGTAAAATACACCGGAGTGTTTACACAGCTTCCTGTACAGCACCGATCGAATTGGTTAATGTAGCATGAGAGGCCAATTTCAGGGCAACAAAAAAGTTTACAGTAACTGTGAGTACATACTGTAGTAGTAATTGAAAGCGACCTAGATGAGCATATTAGTATTTTATCAAGAGAAATCGTCTCGTTTATACCAGCTGGACGGTCAGGACTGTACTGTTTAGTGAGATTTTAGTGCATAAATCAAACTGTAAACCTGTAAATGTTGTTTGAAAAGTGAGGAGATGTCCCGCCACAGACCTTTTTCTTCATGTCACACCTCTGTTTCTCTTTGGCTCTAAAATCTCACTGAAATCTAATTCTCACATTTGGAGTACAGGTTCACCTAAGCCTTATCTATGACTGTGGAGCAGCTACGGGATTGTCTGCCACCAAGAAGCACTTTGATTGGAAACTGCTTGTCTCTAATTCTAAATCTTGTTTAACTGCCAAATTCTCATGTGTCAGCGTGCCAAAGTCAAACCAATAATGGCTCATTTTGGCTTGTTGGTGCCATTAAAATAAATTAAAAAATATCTGATAGCATCTGTAACAGGACATGTGTTTCAGCTGTGAATGTGTTTTCAGCTTTTAACCACGACCCTCATTTCATTCCACTTCAAAAATGCCAATTAACTTCCTCCCTCGCTTTTCCTGAAAATCGTGACGAACTGACCCCATTACACTAATGAGACAAACATTCCCTGTTCATTGTAACGCCCCCCTCTCCTCCCTTTGTTCCTTCAATCGTAGGTCTATTTCACTCTATTTTCCTAAAACCCCAGCCCTGTGTCTAAGCATGCCACCACAAAAAATAAACACATTTTTGATTGTTATTTTTCCTAGATCAGATATCATGGTGCAGGTTTTCCGGAGTGGAGCTTAAGTGCCACTTGTATCCTCATTAGAGAACTGGAATGTGGGCCTTCGTTAAAACAGTAAGGACAGATGATTATGGAGCAAAGGAGGATTGTGACATCCTTTTAACCAACACCTCCCTCAAGTGCATAAATGCATTAGTGGTGTGCTCACATTATAAAAAAAACCTAACTTTGGTGTTTCCTGCTTTAATCACAAGCACACATGTATCAAAATCTTTTTGTCACTCACATAGGGAGGTGTCAATACACACCTAAAGACCTTGGGACAACAAGTTTAAAGCCATCATACCTCCTACAACAGAGTAATAAGATTCATAAGACCCATGCTCTATAAAACCTAAAAGAAGATATATAAAATACATTTTAACTTCCCAAACAAACCTTCCATTCTCATACATCCAACCAAATCCATGTATGGGTATTAATATTGTGTTAATTAATCTCAGTCCCATGAGATGAACCAAAAGAGAGATGAAGGCAGAGCTGACGCCCTAGAGCGCCGCAGTGTGTGCTGGTTAAGACTGTGCTTAAGACTTCGTTTGAACTTATGACAAAAACCTTAAAAATCTCAGGTTGATCCAGTATGTGGCCTCTGCAGGTCAGATGTGCCCACGTGGCGCAGTTTCTCTTAGAGTCTTAGCTCCTTACCCAATCCAGCCAAGCTCACTACTCATTTCAGTCAAGGTCTACAGGGGCCATGGTTCACTTGGCAATAATTACCCAGGCCAGCTCACGCCATCTGCTTGAAATGACTTTCTGTTTTAATTAGGAGAGATTTTAAAATGTTAGACTCGTGGGGGGGGACGGCAAGCATGAGGTTGGGCTGAAGGGGAAAGTGACAGTAGAATGAGAGGGGAGCAAGCCGTTAGATAGAGAGCCGAGAAAATAACAGAAGTGAGTAATAGCTGCAGAAATAGAGACGGACATACACAGTAATAATGCTTTACGGAATCCTAATGGAAAGTGTGATACTGAATAAAAACAGACAGTATTACTGTAGATGGCAGAGATAGCACTTACTGAATGTTAATCCCTGTGACATGTACTGCACACATGTAAACCCACCCACTCTCACTCTCTCTCTCTCTCACACACGCACACTATATCTTCTTGTTTGGTAGACTCTTACACGGAGACACTCCAGTACATCTGAGAAAAATCTAAGAAAAAAAACAATAGCCATTCAGTGTTGTGTGAGTCACCTATCATGAGCATTACAAATGGGATGTGACACAGACAGAATGAGGGCCCTGCACAGGGGAGTTCACCCAGCCATGTTATGTCTCCTGGAGGAGGTACAGTGGGAAGGAGCTCCACGCTCCGACAACCCCACCTGGAGCCTTCTCCTGCAGGGCCGATGTTGTCAACATTTTACTGCTTCTACTCCTTTTCATCTTTCTTAGACGCTATCCATGCGGATGTGCATGAAAGGCTCATATACAGCGTGGGTTTGCTGTTACATTTGGCTGATGTTGAGCTTTATATGAAATCAGATAAGGGCCAGTCAGTGCTGCTGATGTGACTGATGTGAAACTATAATATTCCTCAGCAGCTTCAGAGGTGTCAGACTGTAAATCTGCCATGAAATCTGCCTCATCCTGTTTTGAGGGGCTGCTAACCAATTTTCAACATTTTTAGTGATGGTAATTAACGGTCAACCGGTCCATCACTTTGGTGCAGACTGAAATATCTCAACAACTATTGGATGGATCTCCATGAAGCTTTATACAGACATTCATGATCTCCAGAAGATACGCTCTATTGACTTTGGTGATCCTCTGACTTTTCCTCTATCACCACAATAACCTTCGTGGTGAGTGAAATCTCTCAACTATTGGATGTATTGCCATGAAATTTGGTGCAGACATTCATGTTCCCCTCAGAATTATTTTCATTAACCTTGGTAATCCCTTAATTTTCATCTAGCTCCATCATAAGGTCAAAGTCAAAATTTTAATTTGTTCAGTACTTTGATTAAATACCTCATCAGCTGTACTTTGTGTTTAGTGCTAATTAGCCGATAGTAGCATGTTGAGCAAGGTAAATATCTGCAAAACATCAGCATGTTAGCATTGTTATTGTGAGCATGTTAGTGTGCTGATGCTACCATGTAGCTCAAAGCACCTCAGTGTCTAAAAGTCAAAAGGTATTGAATATTTATACAAAACATAAACTCAGAAATTTCAAAAAGCCATACCGGCCAAACCTGTGTTTGACCAGTATGTATGTATGTGTGATTATAGGTCTAATGAATGTACATCTTAATGCACAGTGTGCTCAATCAATCATTCAGTGATGTTCAAGAGTAGCGCAGCAGACAGCCTTCAGTCATCTGACATTAACACACACACACATTCACAAACTCTAACCCCTTGAAGAAACTTTTTTTTTTAACCATGAAGGATATTAATGACAGCTCTTTCCATTTGGAGGCCATGAGAGGCTTAATAGGTAATGCAGTGATAAGCACATTCTCCTGGGCATTAGAAGACAAATGGCCTCATTAGCCCAGAGTGAAGTACGGGAGTGTTGTCGAAGCAGGAAACATAATGTATCCTGTTGGCTTAAGCCTGCATGCAAATGACTAAACCTTCCAAAATTAATGGGATATCATGGTAGCATACAAAATACAGCATGGCATCAACAAGACTTGGGACATGCTGTTCTTGAAATTGCTTTTTCAAATGATTATAGAATCTAACTAGGCTAATTTGAGGGTTGGGGTTTGCTAGAATAGCCAGATGCACAAACAGAAATGGTCTACTTTGGTCAATTTCAATTTATATTCTTAATATGTCTCTGTTTTTGTATACCAAGGCCCACATAGCTGAATTAAAGTGTCCTTCGAGTGAGTAAATAATTTCTTCTGTTGATGCAATCCTTTTATCTGTCAATAGAGGCTAGGTATTGTCTCCCATCAGTCAGTCCTGTGCTAAGAGAGCTGTGAGCTAGTGGAACCAACAGGAAGATGAAAAGCCACATGAGGCTGAGCTCTAACTCAGCACTGGTTGATAGAGTATTGATCTAGAAACACAGAGCAGTGGTATCTATGGATTCAATCTCTCTTTCTCTCTCTTGCTGTACCTTTTTGCCCTTTAGAACAAATTGGGCAAATCAAATGTTAAAGATAAAGCTAAAGGTATGACATCAGAGTGCTTACCCTATAACCACTGTAACCTAATTGTGCTGCAAAGTAAATAATTATTTGTTCTTTATCTAAATCGAGGGTTTAGTGATAGAGGGTGTTGCACTGTATGTTGTAAAGATTGTAAAGTTCTCTGAGGCTAATTTGTTATTTGTGATTTATGGTGTACCGTATAAATAAAACTGTCTTGACTTTTCTGATTGAAGAGTCTGATTGGCCAGAAGTTGTGCATTCTTTTAAGACAATGACTCTGATGATGCATCCTCATCACCATTCATATAATAATACTCCATTTGAACTAGCAGGTAAAAATCTATCCTAAAATAGCAACGTTCATTTTAAATTTGGGAAGAGGAAGACAAAATCATGGATGCGGAAAATGAAAATGAAAACACAAAAAGCTTTGGATTTTTACAGAGGAGGAGCTGAACACAATAATAGAGAATATACATACAGACACATTATAGGGTTTCTTCTGGTAGGCTGCCAGCATTGGCTGTTACTAGGCGACGGCTTGTCCCAGTTGTTGGTTTAGTAAAGTTGACTAAGATAGTGGCTCGCAATTTTACCAGTGTATTCCCAAACTATATTGACATATAATTACTGTCACAGTTTGCCATTGCTTTGGTTATCATTAATATCAATAAGTCAGCAATCCTGCAGCATTTCACTTTAGTTGAAAATAGCCATGTCATAATATATTTATGCCTTTAAATGACTAATAAGAATCACAATGAAGATTATCAAAAGGAGTCCCAGTCTTTATTGTAGGCCTGCTATCAGACCTGCATCACAATACGTTCAGGATGTCAGAGGTAAAGGAGGCTGCTTGAAGCTACTTGCTGCTGTTCACTCCCTTGTGTTTCTTCAGACCTTGTGTACTTATCAAAGACACATACTGTGCTAATTATAGCTCACAGCCTGCTATAAGACATATTTTCTCTCTCCCTGTCAGGTCACATTGGCACAAACACTTCCTGACCAAGGAGGAGCCTGCATGGGCAGCCTCCGCCAGCAGAGCTCCTTAGTGCCTCCAAGGGAGCCTGAGAGTGATTTATAGGAAGACAGTTTGGTTCAGCTTAGCTAAACCCTAAGAGATTTACCTTGATGCCTGAAGTGTGACAGACCAATATTAGACAGCGATACAGGTGGTTGTACACCGCTGTCTGAGAGAGGGCAACAGCGCGCTGCTGAGCCACATCAACATTCAGAATATATCTTGATTTATAGAGCTGCAAGCTGTTTTTAAGCTTCGATGCAAATTTTTTTTTATTTTTTTTTTTTTTATTCATGCTCATGTGACGGTCCACTTCCTTTCGCTCTGCATGCTCATATGGAGAATGCATGGGGGTGAATGCAAACACACAAATACAGAATATACACATACCACAGAGCGGTGAAATCAAACTGACATATTTTGCCGAGATAACACTTACATCACTGTTTACAAGAAAGGCTTGCTGCTGCTCTGAATATCAGTAAAAGCATAAACATATACACACACATACACGCGCATGTTCCTGCGCTTCACCGCGTGATGCTTGCTCCATGTGTCTGACCTTCTGCCACAATTTTTTTTTTTTCCTGTGTTTACTGGTTTAGAGAAGCAAAATATGGTTCATCAAAATGCATATGTCAACATTTTCATCCTACAGACTGGCATCTTAACTGAAACACGCTGTACCATAATTCAAAATACAGGGCAAGCCAAAACCACAGGGACCTCTGCACAGAGTCAAACATGCTGAACACTCTGTTTAAATTTAATTTAGTCAAAGGTGGCTGGTAAAACTTCAGGATTCTGGACAAGAAGCAAAACCTTGCCCATACAGTGGTATTCGGTTCCCAATTGTGTTGAATGTACTATCAAGCTACAGCAAACAGGGCCCAGCAAGTTTACAGTGACAGTCTGACTTCAAAATGACATTGAGTTTTCTTTACATGCAGCAGGTACTTTGTTAAAGTGCTTGGACAAGAATGAAGAGTGAAACAAACGAAGCAAAGCAAACGATCAATTATGGAAATGAAATGAATAGAACAGACATGGCCGTGTCTTTTGCTTCTTTATCAAGCCACATGGACCTCCATGACGCAT
Source organism: Thunnus thynnus (assembly GCF_963924715.1). Taxonomy (NCBI): domain Eukaryota; kingdom Metazoa; phylum Chordata; class Actinopteri; order Scombriformes; family Scombridae; genus Thunnus; species Thunnus thynnus. Next base: position 9,802,355 of record NC_089528.1, read on the forward strand.
TTCTTTCGTGCAGAGGACTCCTGAACATCCCACAAGATTCCAACGATAATTCATGCTGCCTGTGAGGAGTGTTGTGAGATAATGAATTGACCTACATTAGCAACAACAATACACATTTAATTCCACTACAGCTGCCTGCTTATTATTTTTTACTATACAGCCACTGCAAAGAAACGTCATGTGACATACATCAAGTTGATATCATTTCCATTTTTTGCTCTTGTGAACTGTCAGCGTGTAGAACAGTATCCATATCATCTATCATCAGGAGACATCAGAACGTGGCTGTAAACACAAATATAATACCCATAAAAATTGTGAGTAGGAAAGAAAATAATCAGAATAAAAGAATAAAGGTGAGACCAGACAGAGGAAGGTGATTCAAGCAATATATGGCCTATTTCAAAGTGTGTCATACTTGCTTTACAGCTTGCATATGATAAAACATAGTATCACTGATGCAACCTTGCTGTAATGTCATCCAGTCCTATGTAATTACCACTACTGCTAACCTAGATTCAGCCAGGAATTTTACGTCTCATTATGGAGTTAAAACAATTGTTGTACAAGTGGTTACACAGTTATATTTGGCAGTGCAGGTTCTGCTCTCTAGGGTGTTCCCTGTATGAATTCCAGCAGCCCGCTAATGATTCAGCAGGGAGCACAACCAAACCCCAGGGGTGTCAGAACAGAGCCCGGCAGACATATATCACTGAGATATGCAAGACATAGCTTCAACAGAAACACCTCGAGAAAGAGAAGACAGGAATCACACAGTAGGAGGGTGGATGGTGGAAGGTGGATGTTAGAGGGAGTAAACAGCATGGTCTGCAGCAGAGCAGCAGGTAGGACCTGCAGGGATAAATCTAACTGGAACACCTTGTTTCGTGTGTTGAACATAATTTGTGTTTGTCAGACCAGCTGATGTGGCACAAGTGACTTAAATGTCCTGTCGGAACGATAGGCCATTGTTTCTTTAATTTGTTTGCAAATTTTCGTGCCTTTGAGAATATGAGCAGCTGTGATAAAGAGTTACTGAGCGTTTCATTGAGAAACCTGTGCTTGGAGATTTTGGCAGGGAAATCTAATTATTTTGGACTATGGCGGAAGCAAGTAAGGTTTTAACAGTGGGTGTTTGCAGTAACCAGCCCTTGCTGCTGTTTCTAATTCCATGGCAAGGGTCACATAATGTGCACAATTCCACAGCTGGAGCTGGTGCATCCTCCCCCAAATCCCACTTTTATCACAAAAGAGCAGCAACGCAGGAAACTTCCTAATAAAAGTAATCCTGCCAGACAGATGGACAGGCCTCTTGTGGTAAGATAAAATGCTGAAAGCTTATTTTGATAAAGAGCTACTTCCCTGACAAGTTCACACACAAAAATCACAGGAATTTGCAAAAGGAAGTAAAAGCAATAATGAAGAAATCTTTGCAGACCATGATAAACTGGCAAATAAATGAATAAATGTGAGACAATTGCTGGAAACCTTCCTACTGAGGTGACATCCAAATGAAAGGACATAGGCTGGTTGGTGCAGTCTGTCACAAGCCCCACAGCTTTTGGTAATAAAGTCTCCCTGGTCTAGAAAACACTAAGACACACAGTTTGAGGACAGGTCCCTCAGCCAAACAGCTGACACCTTCACTGCTGCTCTTCCCTGCAGAGCCTCTCCTGCACACTTCAGTGGAAATGACTCCAAAATCAGCACAGCAGCCAGATTCTATTTCCTCCTGGCCTGAAACATACAATCTACAGTTAGGGGTTCAAACCAAAATCCTGCAAAACCTAACTTATGTGCTCTGCGGAGGTTGCGCCCTTGTGCTTTGTTTTGTTCTGTGTGTTATTCAGTCCTGAGGTATTTCTCATCACAGTCACGGCAGTCTACCCAGACCTTTTCCTCCGAGATACAGATCAGACTCTCTGATTTTAACCTTTAATAATTCAGAGAGAGTTGACTGCATACACATAATCTTTCCTCACCTTAAACCTGCAGCTTTTAAACAACAGAACAGTCTTTTACAGTTAGCTGCTAAGCAGCTCCGTTGGCGCAGCTGGGGGCTCAGAAGTTTGCTTACATACTGTATGAGGCAAAAATATTTGGGGAAAATCCAAGAGGAGTGTTTTACTTTCCTCAAACTAGAGCCCAAATCTCTAATCTCTAAAGACCACATCTCTAACATCTAGGCAATCATTTCTCAAACATTTCAACATTAATTTTGAAGTTAAAAATAAAATCCTGAAAAAAAGCCTCTACTACAAAGAAAACTGAAATAAAATCTTACATGCCAGTTCACAGATTAGAAGCACAGAACTGGTTGAAGCCTCGCAGGAGATCTCAGTTGGAGAATATTGGTGCTGAGAGTTTACAGTAAAACACAGTGCAAGTTCACTGATTAATTAAGTGCACCAATGCACACCAGCATACAGCTGAAAAGACTGAAAACATCTTCACTTCAAGATGATAACAAAGAACATCTGAGGTGTGTCTACGCCAAAGCACACACACAACCTTACTGTTTGCATGTGCACGCACATTCATCTCTCTATTCACTCTTATCCAACCTTATGGCATTGATGATTGACACAAAAAACAGTCTTTGACCGTCTTTTCCAGCAAATTGAGAACTAGTATGACTCAGAAATGAGAGAGAGATCAAATGAATAGAATTTAATGAAGAGGATCGCAGAGCCATTTCCCTGTTCATTTGTACAATCTCCTCTAAGTTTCTATGTAGCTGAGCACAGGAGACAGTCTTCTTAACAATCATTATCCATCTGTCAAAAGTAATTACAACTCTAGGACCAAATGCATAACTCAACATTGACACCAGACTGACGCAATCCATTACGTCTGCAACAATGAAAGAGCTGGTGGGGCTATCATTTTAAAAGGTACAATAAGAATAGTCCTAGCCCATCCTGTCTCATAATACCACCTTGTACCTCAAGAGGCAATAGTGAGTCACCGTAGCATCCAGTCTGCCCTCAGTCTAACATGGGAGGATGAAGAAGTAGCACAGACCTTAGCAACCGGCAGCAATGGCGGAGATTTTGAGCCAGGCTAAAAGCTCTTGTAATTTTCGCTGTAGGACCATTATTATGTCACCTTAAGTTTTAATAATTTTTCAGGTGACAAATTAACCGTTTATATTCCCAATATGTGGTCAGTTTATCCAAGTAACACCTGTTTTCGGAGATGTGAGGAGCCGCCGGCCAGGTGAGAGCAGCTGGTCATCTCAACTGCTAGTACCCGACTCCTGAGATGATCAGCTGGTCAACATCTGTCATCATACCAGGGAGAACATGACCTGATGAAGTGATCTGTGCAGCTCTTTGGTATTTTACTGCTGGCTCTAATGTCTCCGTAGCATTTTGATATCTTGGCAACGCCATAGCACAGATTCACTGTAAACAGTAAGCTTTACGCTATATTCAGTGAGTGATAATTCTATGAGAGTAGTGGTGGTGGGATGAAGCATTTAGGGGGAAGGGAGGGAGGGGGGCCCATCTCCCTGCTGATATGCTGCCCCCAAGTGTGGGGTATGATTTTGACATGTGGCCACTTCTTACATATTACACCTTTAAAGTGAGTTTGCGATGGGAAAATTTTTTACCACATTTACATCTGGCCACTCCATGAGAGCGTAAATGAGACCTATTCTAGCAGGATGTTGAAAAGGTGTAAATGTATCTATCTCTCCAAGTTGCGAATGTGATCTTTATTCCTCTGAAATGTAACTATGTCAGTAAGCAGCCTGTGGAAATAGCCTCTACAGTGTGTGTCCCCTGTGATAACAGCAGCTGAAGAGATGCAAATTAAACCGAAATGACCCGTCATTCTCCCCGTCTCATAAAGTGATACAAACTGCTGTTGTAGTATATATCTGATCCCTGATAAGTGCAAGCATTCCATAATCTGTCTGGGTGAGAGAGCAGCAGGAGTAGTCCATGTGTCATGTTATATTGTGTTAGTTTTAGGACAGTTATTAGCATGCTAGCTAAAGTGTTTTTGGTGTAACTAAACAACTAGACTAAATTATGTTTCTTCTACCTATTACCAAACACCTTCAGGCACATTTCTACCACTGGAGTAGGGTTGACCCTGATTTGCACGTAGCCAGAACTTGTGTCAAAGTTTGTTTCCCGGTCAAAAAGTGTTTCCCCATGTGGCTACATCTTAGGTTGTGTTAAGGTTAGGTGTTGCAGAAATAATGGGTGGGGGTTAGGGCTAAGGTAAGGTTTAGGTTAACTATCACAAACGACAACTGGTTGCAGTTATAGGGCTAAGGTTGTGATAAAGGTTAAAGGATAAGGCTGGTGATTTGCTATATTTTTCTTATTGTCAGCTCTACACATGAGATTTGTTGACATTAAGAAAAATATAGAAAATCGCCAGCCATATCCTTTAAGATAAGGGGGAAGAGACTTTGACACAACACCAAGAAAAAACCAAGATGGATGAAATCAGATTTGTCATCTGTTTACACGCATATGTATGTGGCTAAGTGTGAAATGAAGTGTATTGAATTTTATCTGGATTTTATCCTGATATGAGACACAAGTGTAAATCAGGGCTACAATCGATTACGAGATTTAAAGGCACAAAAAACTTAGCTGTGCCGCTTATTATTTGTCCAGGTATGGTATCTGACACTGAGGAATTCTGGTCAATCAGATGGCACCCCAGCAAACACTTGTGATTGGTATTCAGATCTCTGAAATTTCTCTGCATTTAGACTACTGATCTTACACTAAGGCAGTTTCTGAAGGTTTGTGGTCAACCCAATGTATGTCATTAAATTCTTGTTTCTGAGCACAACACATAAAATGAAAGTCTTTAAAAGCCTTAAGAAAGGTTGATGTCTATTTTCATTACTTTTAAGCTGTCCTCCATTATGTATCTTGGGTTTAAAATAGGATTGGATTTAAGAATAAATGCTAAAAAGTGTCTGCCACTCTTAATTCACAGGAAGCCAAAGGGGCCTGCATGAGCAGGGCCTAGAGCGCAGTCACTCCTGTATATGGAAATGTGTGCCACACTGGATTACAGTGTCTGTCTACTAACTGCGGGACTGTAATGGGAATTGGGAGATTAGCCTTTTACCCTGTGTAGAGAATGAACCACATCTCTCTCTTTTTCTCCTTCCTTCTTTTTCTCTCGCTTTCTTGCAAAGACCTGCCTCCAATAACACAAAACATAATGCCAGATGCGGACTGAATTTTCAGAAAGACACTCAGTGGCCTGAAGAGTAAGGCATTCAAATTGCTGTGACAAGGCACTGAGAGCAGGATATTACATTTCCCACTGCAGACGAAAATTAGCATAACTGTAATACTGCCCGAGGTCAAATTTCTTTTTCTAGAAAATCTGCTCCTAGCAACGAGGCAGCGTAATTAAGACACACTCTGATTGTAGTCCCAGCTGCTGTTTGCCTTTGAACATAACCCGCCAGTCACATGCAAACACAACTCACACGCACAATCACCCGCTTCTGCACATGTGCAAGTAGCCTTTCTGTTTATCAATGTTTCAAGCTCCAAATGTTGCCTGCTTTCAGGGTTTCTTCTCTCCCACAAACACAAATAGCACACTGGAGTCAGACAAGAGAAACAAAGTCTCAGACAGCTATTGATGGACTGTGTGAGGGTTGATATCCTTTAGTGTGGGCCCACCAAATACCTGCAGTAAAAAAGGACCAATCAAAGAGTCCAGAAACCACCCACCATAGAAACAGATTACTCAGACCATGACTAAAGGCTTCTCTCTCACCACTAAAGCTGCTGAAATAGTCACAACGCAATGTTAGCTAAGTAGCACAATATAGCAACTGTACAGGGTGGGCACATGATATAAACCAGGGCTGCCAAGTCTCACATATTGACTGTGAGACTTTTCACACACCACACGTCCATTTTCTTACGCAGTGAAAAACCAATTCATAACTGATAACGTCAGAGAAAAGAGGACACTGACAGCACACACAGGCAGACAAGACAGAGCAGCACAGCGCAACAGCAGCACCGTGCAGCGGTGAGTTATTCAGACCATCAGGGAGAAAGCAGGAAATATGCACAAATCTCAGTCAGCGGCTCTTCTGGCGGCAGCATAGTGTATCTCTTTCTCCTCTCATGCCATGCGCACGCAGGCAGGAGTGAGAGTGAGTTACTATGGTTATGGGGACACCCTGTGTCTATGTTGCTCTGAAAATTTCTCACGATGCATTCTTGGTTTTCATAGCACCCTCAATCTAATTTATCTAGACTAGTGGCTGGCTGTTTCTTGGCTTAATCCAAAAGGTTAGGCAATGTAGAAATGTAGGAAATTTGTTTTAAATTACAATTTTTTTGTGGGGGAGGAACCCAGGAACCCTCCCCCCAAATTGTGTATCTTTCCAAGTTTGCTCCCCTATTTAAAAACATAACCAGGTATCCTTTGTCTCGAGGAAAAATATGTGCAATAACTGAAGTGTATATGAAATATGCAACTCAATGAAACACAAATTAGGAAAAAGGTGGTGGTTCATAAGGCCAGAGAGGTAGAGTGGGTCAATTTACCATGAATAACGCTCAACAAAAATAAGAACTACTAAATCTGCTAAATACCAACAAATTTCACTCCAAACTGAAGTCAAAACTTGTCAGCCCTGATAACTTGATATAAAATGACTTTTTACAATGCAAGACTACACATCTTCATCTGATGTGAAATATACATCATCTCCAAGTGAGTGTATTTGTAAAAATGCTGCAGGTGATACAGCAAGAGCGCTCTTTAACTGCAGTTTCTTTCATGCATAAAGCTCAGATGGTTCCATTAAAAGCACCGTACATTTTGCACATATCAGAGATGTAGCATTTCAGTTGGCCTCATTTAAACTAATAGGAGAGATGGGGAGTGATTCATTAGTTTTTTTTCATAAAATCTTACTTAAGCCTTAATGGGCTGCTGAGGAATATTACAGCCACACTGGTCTGCTTTCTGAAGAATCTGAAGAAACACAAAAGTAATTTAACGTGGTACTGGGTACACTGGACAAGCAATCACATGGGCACTCACTCTACAACATGAAGAACATGAGATGGCTTTGATACCATGAAGTTTTCAGTGGTTTAGGGGCTGTAGTCAACCAAAGAAAATCTTGGTCGACTAAAATCATGGGGGGGGGGTGTAACGGGACAGAGTGCACAGTAAACTCGGCTAACCTGTGTCTAGCCTAGCCTATTGTTGCTAACTTTGGAGCTAACCCCCTTTACTTTTCCAGCATTTGGGGAAACAACAGACGTGACTTTTTAGCATTTATTAATTGACACACTGTAGTCTGTACTGTACATTTACTGCCAGACTGACAACTTACTACTGACCTTTTCCTCTGCTCCGCTCGCATCCACCGTCACTTCTCTGCCCCTCGCTCTTTCTCACTCGCTACACAAACATGCTCTTTAACGGAGCCACGCTGCCAATAGTTTCCCAGGCAACGACACAGAGGTTGACTCGCGTACCGGAACAGCGCTGCGCAGAGACTCCCAAACGCTGTCGGATATCAATATTATTTTTTTCTTTTTTTTTTGGCCTGGCGGGGGTTCTCGTTGTGTCATTATGGAGAAACACAGATTCAATTAACGTTCAGCACGTTCAGCAAACGTTCAGTATAGTTAGAACCGGCAGTCTCCATTAGGTTGGGCGAGTTCAAAGTTGTGAAAACAACTTTTCACAGGTAATTTGTTAGTCTGTCCCTCCCGCCGCAGGAAATAATGGATTAATCCTGGAAAGCTGTTGATGTATCACTTTTCTCCTTGTGAAAATAACACGGAGATTATTCGACCAATGAGAATTAAGTCGGAAGACAGCATATCGACCAACTAATCGACCAGTCGACTAGCGGACTACAGCCCTAGAGACTAATTTTAAAGCACATGCAAGTCGTTTACAACACTTAAAATTTTTAGCACAGATTATACATTTACAAAGCCATTTTTGCAAACCCTTGGCATAAAACGAATGCGAGCTTGCACATTAATGGTGAGATCATGACATTCTTTACAATGCACCATGTGTTGAATAAGTTGCAGCTTTCAGTTGCAATAGCAGTTTTCTGTTGCATGAGGCAATTTAATGAAGGATTTTCTGGGGCACTTTTGTTGCTATTTCTACCCTTGTTGTAAAAGATGCGGTGTCGAGATTCAAAGTAGGTTGTGGTACTGTATGCAAAGGGAAGGTTTCTGCTGTATGGATACAAAGAACTAACAGATCTGTGCACACCACTAAAGGTTATAAGAGACAGTAAATCAGTGATTTTGCAAGAGGTGGAACAGGTGGATAAATAAACAACACCTGAATATAATAAAATCGAGTACAATAACCCGGCAGCAAGTAATACCTTTGTGGAGCTTTGAGTTCACAAAGGTGGCAATTACTGCAGGGCTGTTGCTTTGTGTTGTACAAGTGAGCAGTTTATATGGTTCTGCTATTAGGTTGTACAATTCAGGCTGAACAAGTGACTGTTTTGCCAAACCACTGTAGCTTAATTATTTGCTATTGTATTTTTTGGCTCAATTTCAAATATGCAAACTATGTTGTTTTTAAATGGCAATAAATTAAATCTGGTTTTCTGTTGTTTTGACTGATAGTTAAATGCAGAAAATGTACTTCACACAGCACTGCAAGTAGAACAGGAAAGCTGCACATACGCCAGGGGTTCCCAGCAGTCTGGCTGTCTGATATGACGAGCAGATGTTTTGCAGTGAGTTGGAGCCTCCCATAAAGATGCTGTGCTTGTCTTCATTTAAACCAAGAGGGTACCATTGGTTTAATTTCTGTATTATGACTAGAGTGTGAGTTTACTTTATGGCTTTGTTACTGTAGTGTCGCTTTATCTCTGTAGATAAGTCTTATTCCGTTCTGCACATTCTTAATAATATCCTGTGCCACATGACATACAGAGACTGTGTAGCGTCAGACAGGAAACACAACGTCAACTCTGACCTTTCTGAGGGAGAGACCACAGGTGATTTTTAATGGGCTGCCTGTCTTATCCTCTATACTTTATCTGATCTGCATCACAACAATAACACTGCAAAACAACCACTCTAAAATCAATGACACTGCAGCACTCTTCATCCCTGCTCCCACCCCCCACCCTGCTCCACACCAACATCCTCCTTGGCTCGCCTCTATACTGCCTCCTTTTTTTTTTTTTCCTCCTTTCATTTTTCTCCACTCTCCATCGCTCTTGTTCTTCTTTCTCTGGTGATCCATGTCACAAGAGATTACATCACTCTCTGTGCACAAACCAATAAAACAGCCCATATTCTCTTGTGTATGTGTGTCTGTGCACATCAAGCAATTGTGTGTGTGTGCCTGTATGCATACATATTTGTGTGTGCATGTGAGTGGCCGATGGCTATGCATTTAAAACATATCTATCTCCAGGCAGAGCTTAGCTCATGAGCTTTGATCACAATATGCCTCCCCAAAGCATATGAGGTCAGGCACAACTCTGAAAAACCATCTGCCAGCTAACATTTCCCACTACTCTGCACTCTATCAGCATTATATTTCCTACTACTTCCAAGAAAACTTCTTCTAAAATACTCAGCTATAACTTTGGTGTTAGCACACAAGGTCAGGGTGAATCTTTTTTTTTCCAACATTATCTTTATTGGTTTTAGAACATAACAACCCTTGAGCTGAATAATGTAATGATAATAATGTACAAAAATCTAATCACATAAATGTCACATCAGCCCGCCCCTCCCTCCCTCCCTCCTATCACCACCCACTCCTCTCTCCCCATGGCCCACCCCCCATTATCCACACACACCCATCCCATCCACCCACCCACCCCTTAAGGTCCGACCCCTAATTTATTCAGAATATGTAGCTATTCAAAGAGAAGAGAATAATAAAAACAGTAGAGACTATTAAAAAGAAACATAAAACAATATAGTTGCAGAGAGGGAATAGACAACAGCCCTTGTGTATCAGTGTAGTTGAAAGAGTGGAATAAAAATTTAAAAAAAAACTGTAACAAAAACATGTTTGACTCGCACATGACAGTTGGATTCAGTACTTATTGAATATAAAAAGAGTGCTATGTTGAGGACTCTGTCTCCAGAAATGTTAGAAAACCACCCCAAATCCTTTTAAACTCCCCTTTTAAGTTATACATTATCTTTGCAATTGGTAGACATGATGCTAATTCATCAGTCCATCTAGCAGATGTAGGTGGGTGTTCATCTTTCCATTGCATGGCTATACATTTGTTGACTGTGAAAAGTGCAGATCTAATAAACTTGAGTTTGTTTTTATTGATTTTTACCATAGATGTGTCACCCAGCAGGATTATTCTTGGCTCTGTGTGGAAGCTTATTCCTGTGAAGTCATTAAGCACATTGAATATAGAGGTCCAGTATGTATTTAGCCATGGGAAGGCCCAGAACATACAGTATGTATCAGTGTTCCTACTCCAGTTTTACATCTTGTGCAGAAGTGGGAGTACTGAGGTTTTATTCTGTGTTACTTATTCTGACTACTAATAAACAATGCTTCCCATTCCACTTATTCAAAATTACACTCAAGGTCTTCCTCCCATTTGCATTTCACTCCTACCACTTCTTACCCTATGATTTGAGAAATTCCTGAGCAGGTATAGGACATAAACCTTCTTACTCCCTGTTTGTCATGCACAAGTTTATCTAGAGGCAACTCATCTAATGATTGTAGGTGACCATATTGTTCCGAGATGATAAACTAATAGGAGAGCTCTTCAAAAGTCTAAAGGACTCCATCTTTAAACAGATTCCCGAAAGTTTTGATACCTTTTGTGACCCATAGTTTTTTGATCCCATCTCTAAGTGCTTTAGGTCAGGGTGAATTCTGAATAAGCATTAAATTATTATACAGTCAATGATTTAAATATAAGCTTTCTAAATTAAAACAGGTCTGACTGACCTTTTCTGATATGAGATCTGCAGAAATCTATTAAAAGCTCCATATAACACCATGATTAAAGATCAGAATGATATGAAAAAATTACTTAAAATTCAAAATCAGATTTTTAGCTACAGTATTTGATAAGATTTGGAAATTAGGATTTTGTTACCGTCATATTCATGTCCAGACCTTTACCACAGTAAGAAGGTTTTGCAACTTCTAAAAGACTGATAAGACTTTCATTGTCCCTGGTTCATTAACAAACCATTTTATGTGTGCTTTCATTTTACTTTTTTTAATCCAAATTTTAAAGGAGTGCAAGTGTCTTGCAAAAAATGCACTTTGATGTAAAACAGGCCTGCAGTGGACTGAAGGAAAAAAGCTGTTCTGCAGAAACACTCCGTACAAAGCCAGTGAATTGTGTCAGAGCTTGAGTCTGTTATGTGATATTCCACCAGTCACAAAGTGTAATTTTTCTATAGACCTGCATTGTAGTTTAGACTTTTGATCAGCCCATCTAAAACCAGTTCTCCACTAATTGGTGTTTTGCAGGAACATAATTTGATAGTCTCTGGCTGGATTCAAGTCTTGCACTTTAATATCTACTGATGACTAGATTAATATAAGACTGATTATTATTTGCAGAAAATTATTCAGAGATCATTACCGATGAGTGAAAGAGAGCTAATTCCGCTCGTACAATGACTAAAATGCTTCAGAGCAGTTTTTGCCTCCGTATATTGATTCAGCTGATGTTCCATAAAGGAGAGGGTAGCTCAGTGAAATGACTGTTTAATTTAAATGTGCCCTTTTCAGTTTTCTTGTAAACAAAGCTATGTTTACAATACAATCAGGGCTATACACCAAAGTGCACTGTGTGAATCCTTGAGGCCTGACAATCATGTTTTAAATCAATAATTGTTAATATCCATGTTTGCAGTCTTCTTTTTCACTGCCTTTTGCTGGAATATTGTTATGTTTCATTGTGCTTACCAACTGTCAGTCAGCAAAACAGTGTGAAGGAATGCGTATCACACATGCATTTCTGTTGCTTGTGCACAATACAAATAAAGCAAGGACCCAGTCATACAGTAAATACGTTGCTCCATAGCAAGACTAGTGGTCAAACAAGATATCTTTAATATACATCTAGACCTCTTCACAGTCACACAGGAATGGGCAGCATACAGCAATGTCCCAGGCTTTCTTTAATGTATTGGAGCTGTAAACTACAATATGTTTATACCAGAATTTGTGAAAGTAATGGTCCAAAATGACTAGTTGATGAACATTTCTCAAGTAAAATGCCAAAGATTCTCTGGGTCAAGCTTCTTAGATGTGAGGATTTTTTGCTTTTCTCTGTTTTATATCATTTTAAACTGAATATCTTTGGGTTTAAGACTGAAATTGGAGAACCTCACTTGGAGCTCACAGAACTTATGATGAACATTTTGTAGATTGAATGATTAATACATTACTGAAGTTCTAACACTGCATTTAATTACTGATATTTAGTCTCCTTTGCCTTTAAAAGCAATACAATGTCCACATTTCATCCTAGACAAGCATAATGCTGCCGGAGCCTGCGTTGATGGAGGAGACATGTAGGCAGGTGGACTGATTTCAAAGCAGTGACGTCCTACATGTAAAGCTTCAACACTGTGATGGTGGCGATGTCGTGAGTCACTGCGTAGTTGGGCGAAAGCAGGCGAATGTTGCTACTTCTGTGAGTGGAGGCGATGCTCATAATTCATTCAGATACACTGAATCATCAATAAAAAGAAAGAGACTGAGGGCCTTTGGTTGCTGCGTCACAGCCATTTTCTCAGCATCCCAATTCGCTATGCTGCTGACACTCTCTGTTATCCTGCCTTGACTTCAGACTGGCATAATGTCTTCTGTAGGTCTGTGATGAGTGTGTGTACTCATCCACAAATAGATAAATCCAAATAAAGTGAAACTCACAGCCACACGCAGCCAATCCTGACATCCCCGCAGCTGTCAGCGGAGATTCACAAGCACGCCTGTTGAGTCGCATGAAGTGGCATTTTTCACAGAAATGAGTCACAAGTTGCAAAAGGGCCACCGTTCTTGCCAGCATCTCCCCTTGTGGCTCTGTTTTTCTGACAGTGATTCTGGATGAAAGGCGCTGTCTGCCTGGATGCTTGTGGCCCAGAGGCCTGGGTTCAAAGAGCAGGGAGCCTCTCTCAAACATCCAGCATGTGTCTTATCGATTTTCAAGCCAACCTGGGTTCATTTCACTGCCACAACTGAATCACTGTTATAAAAACCCAAGCTTTGTCTGTGACATTTTCATGCAAACTGAAGGGTGGGATTTCAGAGCCTTTAAAAAACCTACAATATTTTCTCAGATGCATGCACAGAGTGTTCTGATTTTTTAAAATTCTTGTGTATATCTGGATGAATTAACCCCTTGACATCCACAACCTCTATTTTTTACTAGACATTTACATGTTTTTAAGCACCCTGTTGTGCTATTTAAGGGATACATCCTGCAGCACTTCAAATGATAACCAAGGATACACAAAAATAAGTTCAAGCTTTTAAACAACATAATTCAAATAGTGTTGCAACAGTGTCTCAATGGACCTATTTTAAGTTTTAAGCCAGTTTTAACATTAAAACCATAGAGATCATTCTGTTTAAATAAAACCCAGTGTAGCACAGACTACAGTTTACACTGTTGTATGATAACGTCGCAGCGACTCAATGATTCAACTGAACTGAAACAGCATTTTTCATGAGGCAACTCACACTGCTGAGAGTGTCCCCTGAGAAATATCTGCTTTTCATCCCTTGGAATGAACAGCAATTTCTGGGAGGTGTAATGTTTCAAATGATGCCAACAAATGCTTTCTTTTTGGTGTTGAGCATTAAAAGGTAAGAGGAATGGAGATAAATACATGGCGGGTGAGGGCAAGAGGTTGAGGTTGAGTGATGATTTATACCCCACAGTAATCCCTCTCTCTCACTCTCTCACTCTCTCCCTGTCTCTCTCTCTCTCTCCCTCTCTCTCTCTCCCTCTCTCTCACCCTCCATCTTTGCGTAGCGGCACGCACTAATCTGAGATAATAGCTCAATTGGAGCTGCTGACTTCTTAATGATCACTTTGGGCAAGCTGGCTTTGAGACACCCAGACACAGGGCAGTAGGCCAGTAGTGCCAAGCAAACAAACACTAACACAGTCACACACATACACATGTTAATGATGACTGACAGGCTGTGCCAGAGCAATGGCCTCTGAGAGTTTTCTACAGCTGATGCCAGCAAATGCACGGAGCAGTCACCACTACAATCAAGCACTTTTGTTAAGTGGACAAGAACTTGCCCAACTACTCTCTTATATTCTCAGTAAACACACTCATAGCTTGTTGCTTTAATTGACAGAGGATAAAAGGTACAGATAAAACCACTGAGGTCAATTCTACTCATTTAATTCAGTTGTTTTTCCAAGATCCGACCCAGGCTATTAAAAGTGTGTTACACTAATTAAGGTTCTGATTATGTGAATTTCGACTGAATGAGTTAACAGCATAAATTGACCACAGACCCAGAGGAAAACACTGCCTCATTGCGTGGGGAGATAAAGGCATAATCCTTTCCACACTGTGTACAGCCGTCAACAGCTGTGGAGATTATGGAGAGAATTTGATAAGAACACAAACATCCTCTCCGACTCACCCCGCAGGTCAAAATTATGTCTTTCCTGACTTTCTATCATTTCAGCCTCACTTGTTTTTAACCTACTCTCTTTGTTGTTCCAGATCATCAACAACCCCTCACTTCTCCGCTGTCAAACACATCCCTTCACAAAACACAGACAGGCGGACACAAAGGCCGCGGGGGGGAAAACACAGGCACACAAAACAAGACGTGTTTTTAACTTTGATAAAGCTAAAAAACACTACAGGATGATGGGAGTCTTTGTGTTTTTCCTAAACCTCTGACATTCAGCAACAACATTAAATATTACATTGTTATTCTTCCACTGTTAAAGTAGATCCCAGCAGGTGACCAAACAGCTTACTCATAAATACTCAGTGGAAATTACTCAAAATTTTATGAATTACGGCTGTCGGTTAACCTGGATGGGTATAGTTTCCACCCAGTTAGCAAAGGAACCACAAGCCAGAACAACAAAAACAGAAACACCAGTACCAGTAAGTAGAGCTGACTGGAAATGTTTGTGCTCCAGTCACTGATCAGTGCCAACAAAAACAGAGCTACACTGCTTAGTTACGCTGTGGGTGGGTGCAGGGAGAGGAGAGGAGAGGAAGAAGAGAGAGGAGAGGAGAGGAGAGGAGAAGAAGAGGAGAGGAGAGGAGAGGAGAGGAGAGGAGAGGAAGAAGAGAGAGGAGAGGAGAGGAGAGGAGAAGAAGAGGAGAGGAGAGGAGAGGAGAGGAAAGGAAAGGAAAGGAGAGGAGAGGAGACTGCTATATTGTAAGTGGATAGAATAGACCTTTTTGTGTTCCAACGGTGCAATTTGGCTTATCGTGAACAGTCATTAATAATAGATATGAATATAGATGAATAAAGAAATGAAAACACCATTAAACAAAAAGTATACAACTAAATGCATTGTCACCAAAAAACATCTGGAGAAAGCAGGATGATGAAGAAGAAGAAGAAGCCAGAAACTACCAACCTGTCACATCCACAGCTAGGAACAGGCCACATTACATTTTCTACCAAAAAGCCAATAACTGATGGAATAAAAGAGCTCATATGCCAGTTAGCACCACCTCTAGGGAGGTAAAACTTGCTCACTTCCAGGTTACATTTGGGTAACAGGTAGCCTTCCTAGATGGCTTAAAATTTAAACTGAGATGCAATTCACACAAGACAGTTTTAACTCAGCATTAAGAGGTCTGAGGGAAACAAGCTCCTTTCTCTCCTTTCCTTTCTGAGAGAGGAGGAAGTAGTTGAAAAATTAAATGCAGAGGATAAGCAACAGATAAGCAACACACAAAAAAGGAAATCCCATTATGTGAAGCCCACTAGCTTTCAGTTACCATTCAACTGCTTGTTTCTCAATTTTCCATCATTGTATCCAATACAGTACTTGAAGCATTTCAACACAAAAAATAGTAGGATTTCAAAAAGTTAAAGCCAGCGAGCTACTGTGACTATTGTCAAGTGATGAAAAAGCACTCAAAGAGGTTTTGGAGCCTTTCAGTGGGCATGGCATGACTTCCTCTTTCTAAGAACTAAGCAAGCACCTCTATAGAAAAGCAACAATATTGTTAAGAGCCATAACTAATCTCAGATTAGTTAATTTACGGGCAGTGCATCCAAAGAGAACATCCAAATCCCTGACCATGTTCTTGAGACAACAACATAAAAAGATTCACACTCACTGTTTTACTCAGACTGGTGTCAACTGGTGTCAGGTGTAAGCTGTGAAAAGACCAGCTGAAGTTTAAACACTGATGAATAAGAAGCATTAAATAAGCATTAATCAAGTGTGCAAGGATACTTTTTGCTATTGTAAAACTTGGTGTGTTGGCAGGACTTTGAGGTTCCAGCACTGCAGCAGAGGAGGCTGCATCCATTTGAACACGTTAGAATGAAGAAATAAACAATGACTACAGGAGGTGTGGAGGAGTGCCAGCAGTTTCACAAGTGTGTTTGCCTCTGAAGGAGTTGTGCGGATTTATTAGGTAAAAAAAAAAAACACAAAGGGAGGAGGCACAGAGTTTGTTGCTGACTCTGCATCACAGAGGAAAACAAAAAGGCTCTTTGAGTTTTACGTGGCAATGAGAAATGCTCCCCTATGTTAAATTCATGAACACAGATGAAATAGATCGTTATCACATCCAAGGATAAGAAGGGAAAAAAAAAAAGTCACGCAGACACACTGGACTTTGAAGGTAAGGCAGATAGATGGAGACTGAGTGAAGCACCGCTATAATCAGGATGAGGATTAAACAGCGGCTCCATGTCAGAGTTGGCACAAATCTGACTTCGAGAACTCAAGGCTGATTTCTTTTGTTGCCTCCACTGCTGTCAACTCCAGACAAGGCGAGAGGCAGGGTGGCTTTGCATCTCATCCTCACCAGAACTGTTATGCAACCAGTAAACTAAATTTACAGTTTCTATTATGTGGATTGAACTTACTTTGTGATTCTTTATCAGAAAAGTGCAGAGTGCATTATGCATTCATTTGTGTATTTATGTATGTATTTATGCTCACATGCGTCTTGTCCACACTTGTGTCCTTGCATACTTATGAGTGCAATTATGCATGTATGAATGTATGGGTGCATGCAACGAGTGACTGGTCAGCGGGGAATTGAGTTTAGATGATGGGGGATGGAAAGATAAGAGTGCAGTCTGGGGGTGGACGGGTGGGGGATGGGGCAAAGGGAAAAAGGGTGGAGGATGGAGGAGGCTCATGATGCATAAAGGGTATGATATTAGTATGAGCAATAACAGTGTTTTCAGACCTTCACACCTGTTCTGTGAGGCTCAACTACAAGCAGGCGGGTTAGAAATAAGGTGACACCGGAATGATAAATAGGGAGCTGCGGCAAAGCTTTATACCTGTCAGCATATTTCATAACCATGGTCTGTTGCACACATTCAGTTACCGGATTCTGTGGCTTCGCATTGTGTTGTGAAATAATATATTGTGAATACAAGAAGACTAAAAAAAAAGTGAGACTGTCCTTTCATCCGCTCAGAAACTTAATTTAAAAATGCGTCATAGTCAACAAGAAACTTAACTGTGTCATTTCTGCACAGGATTTGCTGTGTGTAAAAGCTAAATCCTCACCGCACTCTCCCCATGTGCAGCATATGTTGTACAAGTTTACACTTCACTGCATTACATTACTATCCTCAGTCTTTAAGCCTCCTCAGATGTAGAAATAGAAAAAGGGTTTACAGGAGCAACCCCCGAGAATCACTTTACTGTAACAGTAACACATTAATTAAATATTGCCAGAGCTGCACATTGCGCCAGAGAGCCTCTTGTCCAAATCAAACAGAGTAAAAGTTGAATAACTAACATCCTCAGCCAGTCATTGGTCAAACACTACATGGATGTCAGTGCAGAGACAGAGCTGACTCCGCACAGACCTACCAGCATCATCTGCCTGCCCACGCACATACAGCATGAGGAAAAGAAATGGAGACAGACTGAAGGCCACTCTCTAATATAATAGCAAGTAAAGACAGACTGTCAATCATCAAATGGCGGGTGACGGTTGTCTCGGCTAAAGAGGCTTTCAGGAGGAGTGTTTTCACTCAAATCTTAAATGTGTCAGAAGCTCTGCCTGACGGAGAACACACAGTGGGTAATAAAACCTTCCCAGACAATTTCCTGTTTTATTAATAAAAGAAGTAAAAGGAAATAAAGCCAGACAGTGTAATGATTTTCTCTAACATCAGGGGGTTTTTGTGTGTGTGTGTGTGTGTGTGAAGCAGTGACACATGAATGTTTTAGGAGCAAAGATGCTCCAAATGACCTGCTTTCTTTGGCATGCCCGAGGACATGTTCTGCTGATCTCACAGACCGGGCAACAATGGCAACACCTCCAGATTAACGCACATGCTGGCAGCGCATAAGATTCATGAGGTGGTTGTATACAGCAGGTCTGAGTGTGTGCGTGTGTGTGTGGGAGTTTGCGGGAGACAGAAACAAAGACAGAAAGAGAGAGAGCGAGAGAGAGAGAGGTGTGAGGAGAAATAGAGAGTATGTACTGTATGTTTGCATGTGTGGGGAGGTGCAGGAATTCCTCTCGAGCCACAATTAACCCAGACACAAAAGAACATAGCTGCACGGCAAACATGCAGAGCTTGGAGTCAGCTTTGGCACAACTTCACTGGTTTCAGAGCAAGCAATTCTTCCAAAATATAGGCCACTGGCTCGCAGTCAGAAAGGAAACTGGAATTCCATTATTTCCACGCAGAACAACACATCCAAGATACCTGTCAAAGCCTTGCGCACTAGACCGAAGCACCACGCAATCTGTCTCTCAGCTGGACAGCTTTTCATTTGAAGATGATTGGAAAATGGTTCCACCTAATCAACCCTCATTTTAAAAAAAAACATGCTTGTTGAGCTTTCTATAGGAGGAGTAGGAATGAAATCACCTGCACACATTCAGGGCCTGGGGCACACACACACACACACAACACACACACACAAGCCTAATCCCCACTCAAAAACATTATTTTATTTGTGCCTGTATCTCTATAAACTCTGTAAGCTTCTCTGCCTTTCTAAAAATAAGGCACTGCCATGTACAAAATACAAATAGAAAAAAAAAAAATAAAATACTAATAGGGAACCCAGGGAGATGTGGATGCATTTTTGAGTCCATAACTGTTAACATTATGAGAAAATACAGCTCATTAAGATGGAGAAGCTTCAATACACATTCCAGTCATGAACAGACCATTAAGTCAGGCTATAATGGATAGCTGATTGGAGTTGTTCCAGGTATTGAGATGTGATTAATGATATGAATCTAATTAGTTTTTTAACTTTTAGAACATTTTTCATTATGAAAAAAAAACACTTTCTGGACTACCTAGTATAATAAGAATATAATGTGATGTTTTTGTGTCTCAGTGCACATTTTCTCAACTCAAATTTCATTTATTTATGATTAATTTGTATTTTAATATTGCTGTAACAGGTTATTCCCATTCACTGTGATATCTGCATGGCATCTTAATAATCACAGTTAAGCGTATGACAGACATTCATTTTTCATTGGTTCTCCACTGATTTGAACACTTACGACAGTTTTCTTCATCACTGTTGTCTGAACAGTCGTCGTCATCGTCGCACCTCCAGATGGTTGGTATACACCTTTTGTTGTTGCACTGAAACTGTCCATCCTCACACTCATCCGTTGCTGGAAAAAAAAAGGGGGGGGGGACAGGGTCCAGATGGATCAGCAACAAACGCACATAGTGAGTAGTATCCGCTAGTAGTTCAACTGTCATTTGCAAATGAATGCCTAATTGATATTCAGCATTCATTCGGGTCAATTGGCTGAGGCGCTGGGAGCGTCACGGGGCTGTGTTTGCTTTCAGTTATTGGTCTACTCTTTCAAGATAATTAAAAACTGTTCTGGGGGGGAGGAAAAGAGGGGAAACAGCAAGAGAAGGCCCCGTGTCTGCCGGACATACAGTAATTCTCCACAACGTGAAGACAAAGATTCAGTCTGGGTTACTAGAGTCTAATACCTCTGATGCAGTATGGACGCTCACAGCCAGCAAACACATGACAGACACGCCACAGTAATTCATTCAGCGACCGAGATACCACCTATTAAAACTGATAAAACTCATATTATTGAGAATTCATATTAGAGAAAAGTGTTTTTGTCTTTTTCTCTCTTGGTATTAAAACGTAAACGCGCGCGTAGTGCCGGGAGCGCTTCCAGTCTCTCACCTCTACAGCCCATCACACACACATACACATACACACATATGCACACACACACACACACACACACCACCGATTATAATTTGATATTTCATTTAATGTCACACACGAGAAAACGCGGGTGGGAAAAGCACTGACCTTCTGAGAAATGAAGCCTCAGGACTAACAAATGAAAAAGTAGCAGCGTCCTTATATCCGTCCACATTTCTGGTGGAGGTGATGGAGCTCATTCACATCCACAAAACAAAGCCCGAGAGCCGCTCTTGTAGCGCTGCGACGCCGCTGCCTGCCTCTCCGCCGTGAAACACCCCCTCCCTCCGCCTCACTGGCTGCCCGGAGCGTGACGACAGAGCGGGGGGCGGGGAGAAGAGGAGAATAGAATAGAATAGAATAAAATAGAATAGAATAGAATAAAATAGAATAGAATAGAATAGAATAGAATAGAATAGAATAGAATCTCCCCTCATCTCAAGGTCCATTTCGTAGCAGTTCAGCTTTCACTCTTTCACTGGTAATAGCTATTAAATGGACCTTGGGGTGAAACTGTGATATCAAATACTGTTTCCAAGACCAGAATGAACTCAAATCTCAAGAATAGAATAGAATAGAATAGAATAGAATAGAATATGGAAACGTAACAACATTTCCAAGAAGAGGAAGTACAAACAGCCCACTAGCCTACTACACAACTACAGCAGTTGTGCATTCATAATCATTACACAAAAACATGCTGCCTTATTAGCCTATATGACAAATTATTTGCTGTTCTGATTTGAGTTCAAATAACTCAATGATACACAACTTAATAGTGAATATTTCTGACTTCAGAAGTACCCAAACATTGATTTATTTTCATTTGGTTTTTGTTTTTGTTTGCTTGCTCATTCGTTTCATTTAATTAACTAGTTAAATCATGTTAAAATGTATTGCTATGATTATTATTATTACCACACATACTGTATATCGATATAAAGGTCATGTGATAACAACTGACCTATCTCTAACCGCTGCAGAAGACCATGAAATACATTAGAAAGCCCATGAAAAATGTAGTGGAGTGGACCTTGAGTTATTATTTTCACTTATTATTTATTTTTAGAGAAAAGGTTAAAACCTTTTCAATAACGTCTTCATGAAGTTCATTAAAGATCTTGAATGAACCATTGATTCAGCCTTAAATTTGTAAAACATTTTGTATAATATTGTGGCTATTGCAAATCAATCAAACACAGTAACACAACACAGATCAGATGAGATTTATTATAAATGTATTGATGTATTACACGAGAAGCGTGGCCTAACTCAAAGCCCCCAACAAAGAGTTCATATCAATATGTTCATGGTGAAGGCTTGAAACAACCTGCTGTTATCCCTAAAACAAAATGTGGAGCTGTTGTTATGTATCATCTTCTCCCACATCACAAATTCATAACAAGTATTTCCTGACCACAGGCATGGACAAATTAACATCACATTAGCACTGCAGTAAATAGCTGTTTGATGTAACTGCTATCTCGTTTGCTTTTAATGAAATACCCTGCTAGCAAGTGGAGTAACTGCTGTGATCACTTTTCTTCCTTGCTAATGCTGTTTTACATTGTTTTTGTCAGTTGTTTATGTTGCCTATCAGTTAGTCCGCTGATGGAGACATGACTGTTATAATAATTTAATATTTCTACAGTACTGGCTTTGTCTGTTGTCATTTTTGGAAAAGACTTAAAGTTATATGAACTCACTATTATAAAAGCGACACAGTTCAAGCCTTTATCTCCTCTTGAACTAGAAGAAACTATCACCAAGTTATGTCAGCTAACTTCTAGTGCTGCTGCCCACAGATATGTGGATAGCAGATGGAAAAACAGCCCAGATATAACCAGTGGATACAAATAAAAAATCAAGTACAAAAAGAAAAGAAACTAAATAATTATCTACTATAACTATACATATAACCATATATCATTACACACACACACACACACACATATATATATAAACAGTAGCCTACATACATAGCCTATATAGGTACATGTATATATATTTTTAAAAATAAATAAACTATGAGCATATACCATATTCCCCAAAAATACTGTTTTCATTGCTTTCTTGCTTGTGAAATATCTAACTCATGACAAAAATGTCCGAAGTTCAATTTCAGTTTGAAGTCAGACCACTTCTTTTTATGACAAAGAAAATATGTACAAAGAAAATAAGATCTTTGTCCATCACATTGTCTTCAAAACAAAGAAGAATCTCTTAGATGGATCCTTTGCTCAGTCTTTGTCCTTATATAATGCTCCATGTCTGTCCAGAATATTTTTGTTGAAATGCAATGGAAAAAATGGGTACATCTGGTGCAAAATCCTAAAAAAAAAATCCCTCTTTTATGTTGTTAATAACACAATATTTATCATCAGTTAAACATATATTATGCCAATTCAATTCTCCATAAAGGGATGCCCAAAAACATCTCCCTGGAGGAAGAGCAACCCCCCATATGATATTCCTAATATGTTACAAATGACCATCTGCATTAAGAAGTTGTTCAACCGGTATAAAAATTTCCTGTCAGAGATTTATTCTCGTACTAAATATTTTTATTATTCCATATGTAAAATTAACATGTGGAAAAAATGTGTTTATAAACCAGTTTCCAGGCAGTTAAGGGTTGTTGATGGAAAGATTATTTCACAGGTAGCTTATCAGTTTTGTAGTCAAATTGAGTAGGGAGTATTGGAAGCACTGCTACTGTATGTGTGGTATGTATTGGGTAGTGTGGGGGTGTAGACCTTTGGTTGTCCATGTCACACCCACTGAGCCAGCAAAATCAATTTTAGGGCATGACAGACAGGTGATAGCGGTATAGTGGTGGGGACTAGCAGGAGCAGATAGGAGGGGATCAGGAGGTCAAGCAATTTTGTGTCCCTGTGGTGTTTTTTTGTGCAGTTTGGGGGGAGTAATTTAGAAAAACCTCTGTAAAGTTCCTAGCTAGAGGTCTACGCAGGGATGTAACAGTGAATCCGCACAAGCAACAAACGTTTTTAAAAATGTAAACAACAGAATGAAAGAAAACACTCCCAGTCCCACCTGTTTCAGCATCAGCTTTTGTACAGCACCATATCCTGTTCAACAACCCCATTATTAATATACCCCCTAAGCAATAATGTGATATGATTCTCATCTATATGCAAATTATGCGAATGCTAAGGTGAGCCGCAGACTGTACAGTTCCTCAGCAGCAGCAGCAGCAGCAGCAGCAACAGGAAAAGGCCCCCTGTACCTCTTCCATTAGGCAAACTGCAGCTTTATTGCTCTTTCTAAACACAATGAGGTAATACTTGTCTGCAGATAAAAGTGCATCAGTTGTATTTACAGGGTCTCATGGCTTCCAGCCAGAGTTAACGAGGCTGTCTTTCAAATCTAGGCCACGGCCATTGCCGACAGCGTAATCAGTCATTTTAATGGAGATAAGCTGAAGGATAACTTAATCCCCATTCTAACCTCAATGTATAGTAAATACACAAAGCAACACTGGCACATATATGCACACATTTGCACCAACAATACAATTCATAACCAACTAAGTTGAATCATGGTAGTTGGGGCCTGTTGTCATGGTTGCACAGCAACCATCCAGTAAGAATGAGGCAGCAGGACCAGACTGAAAGCAAAAACACAATGGTTGTTAAACGAGTGTTCAAATATGTAACAGGAATTACTGTCTGGAAATGAACATGTTAGTACTATCAGTCATCAGTGATATTAGCTCATTTCAGGCCCACCTCATTGGAAAGACTCATTCTGATGAGCTGTGACCAAGATGTTTAGCCATACAGGAAAATATACTCAAAGTTTTCAGGCAAATAACTTGGGAATCACAAAGTTTGAGCTTTTATTTGTAATTTCCATCATCTTAGGGTGTATCACCCCATAATGCAATATAGGCTCATTATGTAACATGTACAGAAACAGCTGCTCATAGAAACAGCTTACATGCTGCAGGTTTTGTATTTCCAAAGGTAATTATAACATGTTAAGTACAGTATGTATTAGCATTCATGCTCATCTAGTTCTTTCAAGTAAAAATTAAAGCGATGCATATTGATGTGGTGCAAGAAATGTTTTTGGTTTAGTCGCAAAACTGATTTCCACCTATCAGAGATAACACAAACTAAATTGAGTTTAGAGTCAATTTGCTGTGAGGAGTGAGTCATGACTAAATGAAAATGCTTTTAGCGCACCAAGGATTAAGTAGGAGGCAATGTATATCTGAGAGAGAGAGAGAGAGAAAGAGAGATTGTCAGTCAACTGAAAATAAAGAAATACTATAGAGCAGATTTTGCATACCAAACACACTGTAGACTGTGCTGTCCCTGCACTGGCAGGCTGGCTGGTGTATGCCTCAGAAAACTAAGGTGTTGCTATAGGTTAACAACCTTGACCCTCTTCATGCATTCAATAATTGACAAAAACAACAGTTCTATAAAATTAAATTGTAAATTCATTTCAAGCCCAAAATGAAGAGAGCCACACCAGCAGCTCTGTGAGGTTGTACTTAGACACAGTGGTGCTTTTAGTTAAATGCTAATGCCAGTATGCTCACATTCTCATAGTGACAATGTAAATGCTCATGTTTAGGTATAGTATTTATCATGTTCACCATCTTAGATTACTGTGTTTAGTTCAGCTTATTGACATGCTAGCATTTGCTATTTAACAGCAGAAAGAAAAAAGTACAGCCGAGGCAGATAGGAATGTACTTAGGTTTACAGTTCAAATTAAAGTTTGATGTAATGATGTTGCCAATAGAAAGTCAGGGGATGACAAAAGTTATTATAATTCATCCTGTGGGGAATATGAGAGTCAGTACTATTTCACTCAAAACCAAAAATGTAAACTTCATGGTGTTGCCAGAGGAGACATTAGGGAATCACAAAATTCATTACAAAATTTCATGGCAATCCATCCAAAAGTTGATATATTTCAGTCTGGACCAAGATGTTGGTCTGATTGGCTGCAATTGCCATCCTTAGAGCCATGCCACTAATAGCTAAAAAATCTTGCAAGTTGCAAAGTTTTGTCAGTCCATATTACTCGATATCCAACATTTCCCATGTAGCTATTGAGGGGATTCTAGTGCAGGAGGCACAGCACATGCTCCCTGACCAGATACTGTGTGTAGAGCAGACAAAGCCAGACTCTTTCATTATTGTCCTTGGCAACTTTAACAAAGGAAATCTCAGCCTCTCTAAATACCGTCAGCTGATTAAATGTTCGAGGGGAGAACACTTTAGATCATTGTTACACTACAATCAACAGTGTCTATCTATCATGCCTTCTCCTGCGCTGCACTGGATCACTCTGACCACACCATAGTTCATCTGATTCCTGCATACAGGCAAAAATTAAAGCTCTCTAAGATGTTGTGAGGACATCTAAGAAGTGGACCACTGAAGCTACGTGCTTGGACTGTACTGACTGGGATGTTTTCAGGACCGCTTCCAACAGTCTGGATGAGTACACATAGTCTGTGACGTCATACATCAGCTTCTGTGACAACAGCTGTGTACCATCAGGCACCAGGGTTAGTTACAACAATGACAAACCCTGGTTTACAGCTAAACTCTGACAGTTAAGGTTGGAAAAGGAGGAAGCTTTTAGGAGTGGGGACAAGGACCAGTTTAAAGAGTCTAAATACAGGTTTAGGTCGTGAGAAATGCTAAACATCTGTACTCTGAGAAACTTCAACAGCAGTTCTCATAAAACAACTCGGCCCCTGTCTGGAAGGGCCTCAGACAGATCACCAACTATAAACTGAGCCACCCACTCCACTAATGACTTGCACTTGGCCAACGACCTGAATGAGTTCTACTGTCAATATGAAAGACAAGGGGACAGTCATGACATCTGGCCTCTCCACAACTGCCCACCTCTGAGCACCGGTTTCCCTCAAAGCTGTGTCCTTTCCCCTCTATTCTTCTCCCTGTACACCAACAGCTGCACCTCCAGTCATCAGTCCATCAAGTTCCTGAAGTTTGCAGATGACAATACTCTCATTGGACTCAACTTTGGTGGGGATGAGACTGCCCTACAGGAGGGAGATTGACCACCTGGTGACTCGGTGCTGACAATACAACATGGAGTTTAACACTCTAAAGATAGTGGAGATGGTTGTGGATTTCAGAGGGAACGCAGCCCCACCTGCCCCCATCACCCAGTTGACACTGTGGAGTCCTTTGCTTCTTGGGAACCATCATCAGCCAGGACTTCAAGTGTGAGATGAACATCAGCTCCCTCACCGAGAAGGCTCAGCAGATGATGTACTTCCTGTGGCAGCTGAAGAAATTCAACTTTCCAAAGTCGGTGATGGTGCACTTCTACACCACCATCATTGAGTCCATCTTCACCTCCTTCATCACCATCTGGTATGCTGCTGCAACTAACAAGGACAAGGGCAGACTGCACCATCTCATCCACTGTGCCGAAAAGGCGATCACTGCAATCTGCTGTCCCTCCAGGACCTGCATGCCTCCAGGACACTGAGGCGAGCAGGAAAGATCATGGCCGACCCCTCCCACCCAAGACATAAACTTTTTGAAATGCTCCCCTTCTGAAAGAGGCTGAGGTCTGTCAAGACCAAAACCTCACGTCTACAGCTGGCCTCATCAATAAGGCCTGGGACCCCCACTGACACAGATTCTATCCCCCCATGGACATTACACGTAATATTAACGTAACACCCCACAACCTCACATTTGCACATCTGTGATCTTTGATCTTACATGGCGCTTTACATTAATACTATTTGTATTATTATCATTATTATTATTATTATTAATGCACACTGCATACTGTTTACTCCTGGTCAGTATTTTGTACATTCATCTCATTCTCCTCTATTTAATATTTAATATTTAATATTTAATATTTAATATTTAAACCTGTAGCAGTTCCTCTCACTTAGAATATATTTTACATATTTGTTTTTCTTTCTATTGTAATTCTTTCTTGTTTTAGATTATTTAGGATTACTTAACTTTGTGTATATTTTTTGACTGTTACACACCACAACAACGCCACAGCAAATTCCTTGTATGTGCAAACCTACTTAATAAACCTGATTCTGACACTGCTGAGCAGAGGTGTGTGTATATTTCATATATACATATATTTCAACTACTACTTTCTCCAGAAATGGATACACTGCAGACGTATCTTGTAAAACAGTAGAACAGTTCTTACTATTCTGCAGACTACAGCACATGCCACATCAAAATCCTTCATCACTCAAGCTTCTTGACAGACTGTTTGCAATTATCATCTCAATTATCAGTGCTGTTACTGAAATTAAACCACTTCATGACACATCTCTAGTTGTAAGTTACTGCCTGACTGACACCTATAGTTATAAACTATGTCTGTACCAGGGCTCCAAATTTTTGGAAAAAGTTGTATTGCAAGGAGCTCTAAAATGTCAGGATTGGTAAGGTCTGTCTGTGTTTGCCTGGTGTGTCACATATTGTCAGGGGCCTCAAGAATTGGCAGCAGATCCCTTTCATTTGTCACAGCAGCAAGTAGGCAGGATGATGTGCCACATTTCCTCAACATTTTGGATTCAGGAAAGGCTTCCATCATCCTCACATACAGTTACAGCGATCACAGAAATCTGTTCCAGTTCCTCTTGCATGTGAACAGCATTTCAGTAAATAGTGTGACTTCTTCTCTGGCCACATTTCTTATTTAATTAACCTTTAGGGGACATTTGCTGAGCATGCATACTCCCCCCCACCACTCTACATTCACACAGCTGCAGAAACTGGCATCGATAGGCTTTATGGTTCAGTTACAGTATAGCTCTCCAGTGATGGCCTCTGAGCATTGAAGCAATTAAGTTTAAGTACCTTGCTCAAGAACACCTCAACAGCTGCTGTTGAGAGATGAGAGAGACACATTTGCTCGCTGTTTCCTCTCACCTTTCACCAGCTGGTTGAGGGAAACTGGAACAGCAAGGCTCTTGTCACAAACCCTGTTTGTCTAGCCCAGTGGTCTGCAACCGTGAGATTGGTTCATCCTCTCCGGTTGATGCTGCACCTGCCAGTGAAATCAGCTGCGGTAGTGTTGGGCCAGAGTGAGAAAGTGTTCGCACAAATCTCTCTGTAGCGAATGCTTGGAGTCCAATTTGTCAGACAGCATACTGCAAGTAGCATACTGCTGCAGGTTTGCAGAGGCCACAGTCAAGACCTAACGCTCTTACAGCCCCCTACACTAATCTAACCATAACCAACTATCACATTTTTAAAAGCTTTTTTTCCTCCCACACGCACACCCAACACAGCTTCCTAGTTTACAACTAAATGTTTGGAAACTTGTAGAAACTGTAAATTATTGCTGTACAGTGTTCTAATATAAGTGATATTGAAGGATGTATTTCTGCTATTTTTTATGATACATGTGGAATATATCATGCAAATATAAATTAAGACAAGGTAATTTGCTTAAATGGCGAAAAATGAAAGGACTTTTGGGGCCCTGGTGGGTGCATGTCCTCTGCTGGATTGCTTCTGTGCTCAGTTGGCTATGCTTCCATGTGCATATACATATATACTAGTACAGTGGTTGAAGGAGTATTCAGATCCTTTATTTAAGTAAAAGTACCAATACAGCAATGTAAAATACTCCACTACAAGTAAAAGTCCTACATGAAAAACTAAGTTAAAAAAAAAAGTAAAAGTATTAGTAGCAAAATGTAGTTAAAGTATTGCAGTAGTGGTTTGGTCCCTCTGACTGATATATTATTATATATGACATCATTAGATTATTAATACTGAAGCATCAATGTGTAAACACCATGTTACTGTTGTAGCTGCTGGAGGTGGAGCTAGTTTCAACTACTTTATATACAGTTAGCTAGTTTAGTCCAGTGGTTCAGGGTCACTAGATAAATCAGAGGGGTCATGAGATGATTAATGGAAAAGAAGAAAAAACAAAGTTCTGATACAAAAATATGTTTTCAGTTTTTGGATTTTATCTCTTATCTTTGATTTTTGGTGAAATTTTGGATCATTTGAACATTTATTGAAATCAAACCATGTGAGAAGTTTAGAGGGAAAAATCATTATTTGGTGGAGCTATTAACAACTCATAGACATCTGAAATGTGACCCCGACTACACACGGCTTTTTGTAAGACGTCAAAAGTCAAAAAGGTTGGAAACCACTGGTTTCATCTTTAACAATGTGCTGTATTTGAAAAGACTGTTATATTATCCATTGTGTCAAATCTGTAAAGTAACTAGTGACTAAATCTGTCAAATAAATGTAGTGGAGTAGAAAGCACAATGTTTCCCTCTGAAATGTAGTGGAATGAAAGTATTAAGTCACATCAAACAGAAATACTTGAGTAAAATGCTAGTACCTCAAAATTGTACTTAAGTACAGTACTTGAGTAAATGTACTTGTTTACTTTTCACCACTGGGCTAGTATAAGTGGTGCATCCAATATTTTTACAGGGACATTTTGCAGGCTGCTGCGCTAACCTTGAGGCTGCTGCCCCCTGCAGGATGACAACAACAACATCACACATTTTGCACAGGAATACAACATTGTATGTAACTGTACAGTCGAGTCATCTTTACAGGAAATGGCACAAGTTGCATTTATAAACTTTCAGAAGAAACTGCATATATAACAGATACCCACCCAATTTCAATGAATTGAATAAATATTGTTTTGTCAATGTGTGACTTTCAATAACACAGTCTTTTTAAGAGGCACATTCAAAGTGATGTAAAGTGCAGCCCCTCAGTATTTTGCCAATGACACATTTCCCACTGGTTATTATTTTTGAAATGAACCAGTGATTAGGAGGTCAAAGTCATCTTTGAGGTACACATCCTTAATGAAGTACTTGCCAATAATAGTGAAAGAAAAAGTGCATCACTGTCCAAACCCATATGGATTACACTGTATATAACATGCCGGAATTTTAGCTACCTTTATCAAACAATAAAACAGCAGAATATCATATATTTAATGCTTAGAAAATTATAATACCTAATTAATTCTCACATCTGTTCATCCATCTTTCCATCAATTTTCTATAACCAGTTCTATTGAATTCTGGAGTCTATCTCAGCATGAAACAGGCAATCAGCAGGACTAACAAACGTATTCACAGATTACCCTCACATTTACCATCTGTTCACAAGTATGCCAAATATGCTAATACAGATCTTGGTGTATTTCACAAAGGAAAGTGATAATAACAATGGACACTGTATTCAGAATTCATAGGCATTGTTTTTTGTAGCAAGACTAGTAACAATAACTAATAATAATAATCAATATTAAGAGTAATTATTATAAACTAACATGACCTGCTTCATATCTTGATCTAAGTGACTGTACAGTATTGCTTAAGGGACTTGGAAAACACTGATGGTTATTTATTGCCACCTAGTGGTTGATTCAGACTGACCAGAGACAAATCAATGAGTGACTCTTTAAAGTCAGATTTTGTTTATTCTATTTATTTATTTTTACTATAAAAGAAACTGGTACTTCAACTACATCAACATAATTAGATTGATCAGCACCTGCTGACCCTATGTCAGTACTCAGTACTACCTGTGGCATTATAATATATGACACTCTTGTAATTCTTGTAAGATCTGGCTTTAGAGAGAAATTATACTTCTTACAGTTACACAAAAGCACAACATGACTCTAGGGTATTATAGTTATTAGTGAGTCAGCCCAGTGGATGGTTTTAACATTTCAAATGTCAGGACAAAAGAGTAGACTATAGAAAAACAGCGTTAAGCAATAATTTTCTAATCATAACATGTAGCATAACCGTGATAAGAATCTGATAAAAAAATGTCTCAATTACATCACCATCTTTGATAATAGATAAAAGGTTTCAAGGACCAACCACAGGAAGAGGAAAAGACAGACAGAATAAACACCATGTACAAACCAAAAATGTCTATCTGTTCCATCATTAGTTCATTCCCCCTGTATTTTCCTCTTGACTGCCTCCATCATACTTTTTTCTCATTATGACAAAGTAACAATTTAGATTAATTTATTAGTTGAGGATTTTATTTTAACCTTTAACTTCGGATGAGATTCAAAGTTTCAAAGATTCAAAAGCTGAATTGTACATTTAGTGATATTGTCCACCAGGGGGAGAAAGTGCACTCTGTAGGTAGTGTATTTTTAGACATGGTAGCCACAAGTTGGCTGCTATAAATGGAAATTTCATTCAAAAATCAAAATCATTTGTAATGTGAAGACTCAAGATTATAAATTGAAGAGTCATTAAAAGAAAGTAAATGCCTTACCATGTGATAAATCTGTGTGGTTATGATGTATCTGTCAAGCAGAGCTTTCTTACTGCAGACACTTTGACTTCTCAGTGCAAGAGAAGCACAGGTGTAACTAATCAATCAACATCAATCAGCATCAAGTCTTGTTCCATTTAGGTGTACCAGCAAACTAGCATATGTGAGAGCAAGGGCTTGGCACTGGAACAAACCGTATGAAACAGCTATTGAACAGTTTCAGCTGTGTCTTCCCAAGATGATTGATTAGCAACAAACCAAAACACAAGTGTACTGAAATTTGGCTTCTTAAGTGCCAAGATTCTGGGGAAGAAATGTAAATACAGCAGGCAGATTAAGTCATGTTATTAAAGGAACTGTTTTACATTTTGGGGACATGTGCTTATCTGTTTTTAGTAAATGAGAAGATTAATACTCTCATATCTGCATCAGTATGTAACAGGAGACAGGAGATGGCTAGCTTAACTTAGCATTAAGACTGACCACAGGAAAACAGCTAGCCTAGCTCTGTCCAAAGTTAAAAATATTCACTACCAGCACCTCTAAAGCTCACTAATAAACACATTATATCTCATTTGCCAAAACAAAAGTATAAAATACAGAAACAGAGGTGTAAAAATTACATGTTGTGGTTTTCTGGGGAGGTGTGGAACTGACTATTTCCCAGAATTTCCCAGTAAGACCTTTGGACAGAGCCATGATAGCTGTTTCCCCCAGCATTCAGTCTTTATTCTATGCTTAGCTAATCATCTCCTGGCTGTAGTTTCATATCGTACAGGCATGAGAGTGGTATCTCATGTAACTCTCTGCAAGAAAGAAAGAAAGATAATGAGTATATTTTCCAAAGTGTTGAACTTTTCCCTTAAATTCAAGGCAAAATCTTTTAAAGAAATATTTTCAGTGTTGGCAGGTATATTAGTGGAAGTCACAGATCAGCAGGCACAGGTCAGTAAGAATCCCTCTGAGGAGAGGCAGCGTTCACTGTGGCCAATCTAAGAGGTCAGCTTAGTGTGTGAGTGACGCTATCCTTTGGATCACAGAAACACCATTATCAGTACACACTGACATCACTCAGCCCTCCACAACAGCAACGCAACAACCCTCCTCGACTCACACACACCACCACCCGCCTTCTGCAGCACAGTCATTGTGTTCATCGGGCAGCCCATTGTCTGTGTGTGAGCACGGTAGACAATGTTGCCAATCTTCTTCCAAACCATGATCCAACACTGCTATTGTGACCCGTCTTTTTCCCACTTAACCAGACAAGATGGTGTTCCCGTGTGATGAGAGAACGGGGTGGTGGGGGCAGGGGGAGGGTCGGGGTCAGCTGTTGCGCCTGGCACTGGGGTCATGTCCATGTCAGCATCATTCTCAGTTCTCTACTTGTAATAAGTTGTGGGAGTTCCTACTTTTGTACTGTTGGGTCATTGCTGCTTTACTACCTTCAGCTTGAAATCAGGATTTGTCTACCATCTACATCGAGTTTCATCTTTGAAACCAGCCTCTGCAGTTCAAATTAATTCCTCAAGCAACTGAAAAAAAAATCGTTGAAGTTGGATTACTTTCACACATGACTCAGAAGGAGAGCATCTCCTCTAAAGAATGAAACAACAAGACCAAACAACTGTAGGATCCTCCAAACTAACTGTTGTAATGCTATGACCAAGGTTATCTGATGGGACGCAGATGGATGGACAGCAACACATAACACTCATCTAACATCAGGTGAGTAAATGTTCTCACATCAGTCGAGATAATGCACATGATACTCCTCTCTTTCAGCCGATAATACATATATAGATGTGGTAAAAAGAAAACTAACTGTTGAAATGTTTTTAAGACCATTCTGTTTGTTATGTTGTATTCTGATCATCAACCCAAATTCTGCACAATGTTACAAGGTGTCTGGTTTTTGGATGGCTGAGTTGTGACCACCATCATGCCTGAGATGCAGGCCTTCTATCAGCCACGCCATACCATCCGTTATCCCCCAGAGCTCCACCTGGACCCCACCCTGATCCAGCGGCGTGTCCTGGAGGATCAGGTGGAGCTGTTGTGGTTCAGAGAGCCACGCCACTCCCTGCTGTGTTACTGTGCTTCAGTCGCTCTCATACTAGGGCTGGGCCTTGGCGGCGTGGGCCTCCTCTCCACTACCACCAGCCTGTCCGGGGAGTGGCGTCTTGGGGTTGGCACCACCCTGTGCCTCTTGGCCCTGGCTGTTCTGCTCAAGCAGCTCCTCAGCTCTGCCATCCAGGATATGAACTGTGTGCGCAGCCGACGTCGGATCGACCAGCTGAAGAGCGGTGGGCAGGCTGACCCAGCGCTGATCCTAGCTGTGGGGCTGGCAGTGATGCTCTGTGGGACAGTGCTGCTCTGTGTGGCCACGATTGGCAGCCAAGGTTATGACAGCAGGGAAATGTTGGTGTCTGGTCTGGTGCTGATGGCTGCTGGGCTGGGCATGGCTCTAGCAGTAGTGGGCTATAATGTGCTGGTCTACCTGAAGAGGAGAAGAGAGCAGAGGAGGAGGAGGAGGATGATGAGAGTGAGCAGAGCGAGGAGGCCGGGGACTCAAGCTGTCAGGGTGTTCAGTGTCTCAGGGGGACAGATGAGCCAGACCAGGAGAGAGACATCCTCCAGCAGGACCAGCCTGATCTGAATGGGCTAAACTGGCAAAAACACTCAGCGGGGAAAAAAATCAAAGTCTGTGAAAGGAAGATTAAATTAAATTTGTAAAGCAGACACAAGTGAAAGGGAAATAAAGATAGAAACAACAAAGAAGATGAGATTGCCCATTTAAGACTTCACAGCTCTTGTGGTATTTATCCAGTTATTGTTTTGCCATTAGAATAAAATGGACTACTGCTGAACATCATCAAAAGAACACCTGCACATAATTGGTACCAAAAAAACACACCGCTGTGCAGGTTGCTGTCAATAATGGATCAATGTACTGATAAGCACATGTATTGCATGTTTTTACTGTCTAAATGCACCATTATTAAGCTTGAAAATAAAGACTCAGTAAGTGTTCACACTAAATCCTGTGTGTGTTCATGGCACGGACTCAAAGACTACAACTGGCAAAGAATGAATGAACATGGAATTCCAATGAGAACAAATTCAATGTATTAAAACACTTTTTTTTATTTTACATGATTGCACTCAAGTTCCTGCCTCTCGCACAACAATCAAAATATCACATGTTGGACATTAACAAACTAAAATCTGTAACTTTCTGCAGGCTCAGATTACAACAAAGATGATGGAGTGTCAAGTTGTTTCACCTCTTTGTGGTTGATTCACAGACAAAATGTAATTTATCAACCAGATAACATGAAAGTGTATATATCATTCACAGTGATGAAGAATTAGCATGGAAACAACAAACAACAAGAAACAAATTAGATCAACATTTCTTATTATTAGTATTGAAAGCATTGTCACGCTCAGTAAATATGCCAATTTGAGAGTTTCACCGCACTCCTACTTACAGATGGATATATACACAAAATTTATTAGCTGGAAATATTACAAAATTCAGCATTAATCAGTAGTACTCTTTGTGCTCATGAACTCAATGACAAACAGTAATATTTTAATTTTTTTTTCTCTCTGTTTGTTAACTTTCATTATCATTATCAAATAAAACTTTATTTTGGACACGTCCAATCTTTACAACTTCATATCATGTGATATTTTAAGCAACTGTGGCTCATTCAAGTTTTTATCTTTGCCATACTGTACATCTACTGTTATACCCAACCAGACTGGGACCCCCCAATGGGACACAAGAATCTGAGGGGTTGAGAGATGATTAAAAGAAAGGAGAAATGACAAATTTCTACTGGATAAATAGTTCCTTTTTTTCCTGACTTTTATCTAAACTTTGATTAGCCAAAAAGGCTGGGAACCACTGCTTTAGATAGATTTCTCTATGATGCAATTTAATTTAAGTTGTAAACCAGCTGTCTCCCCTTTTATTTTATCTATCTCACCCTATGGTGAACTGAAGATCATCATCGCTGTCCCCCATCCCCTCCTCTCCCTCCTCTCTTTCTCTCTCTGCCATGTGTCTGTCATTGGTCGTGATGTAGTTATCCTCAATGAAGCCATCATCATCATCATCCAGCCCTCTACCCATTCCCATCCTGCCTGACACGCTGCTAGGGAAGGACTCATCTTGGCCATACTGGCTGACCCCGTCAGCCTCTTGGAGCAGAGAGTGTCTGTAACTGGCCAGGAAACGATGGAAGAGACGAAACTTGACAGCCATCACGATGAGGAGTGATATGGTGAGGACTGTGCCCAGTCCAGCAGCCAGATAGGACCAGTCCAGTCGCTTTGGGTTGTCTTGTGGATCAGCTTCCCCTGGGAAGACAAAAGGAACAAAATGATTTGCATCTACATGTAACTATAAAGACAGAGAGGTCAACAGCAGTGCATTCAAATTGCTTCCTGTAGACGAGATGTTATAGAGTCCAAAGTTCCTCAAACACACCTGGTTGTAAATAGTCAGATGATGGTATAATACGCAGCGGATTTTTGTTACTCACTTTGAATTTTGGTACTGTTGGAGTGATCTTCTTCTTCCATCAGATGTCTTTGAGAGCCTTTGTGACCCTCAAGATCCAATACAGACACAGAATGTGCTTTTATGATAAAAGCTTCACAAAAGAAAAGCACCACAATGATTCTGAAGCTCCACCAACCCATCTCTGCGTCCTGTAGGAAGATTTAAACAGGCACAAAACAATATTTAAATTAGTTTGACCTACGAAAAGTCCTCTTTTTGTTATTATCCCACCATGACAGCTTAGCAAGGACATGCAGTCCGGAGAACCACAAAGAGAGGAAATTTACATAAAAAAGAAGCTTTAGCTGAACTTTTGAATATATTTATACACAGAGGGATGACTGGGATTTTTGTCCCCCATCTCTTATATTGGAATCCCATTAAGGAAGGGATCTTTTCATAGAAATTATGGAAAGGAGGATCAATTACAGTAGCCAATAACTCTTTAAATACACATATTGGATTGGCAGTATTGTTTTATGACAGACAAATATGAATACATCTTTTAATGTAT
The DNA here is from genome assembly GCF_963924715.1 of Thunnus thynnus. NCBI lineage: Eukaryota > Metazoa > Chordata > Actinopteri > Scombriformes > Scombridae > Thunnus > Thunnus thynnus. The sequence continues at coordinate 9,839,146 of NC_089528.1, forward strand.
GGCCGATTAGACACCTGGACACATACTTAGCATAACTATTAATAAGCTTAGGATCAACACTGGAAAATCATAGTGTTAACATCATCAAAAAGCTTGTTGAAATTTGATTGGTCAACTGACATTTGATTGCTTTAGTTATCAATCTGATTTACATAAATGATCATCATCATTGTCATCAGTATTGTTAGTGATCATGACCCCTTTAGGGGGGAACACGACGCTCAAACCATAACCCTCTTCCAGAGCACATAGTAGCAAGCTCAAGCTTCAGGTGATAATAATTTATATTCCATGTTACAAGTGGAAAAATTCACAAACATGTCTCTTGTTGCTGGAAAAGATTTATTACAAAAGCAAAGCTTTTGTCTTGAATTTGAAAAATAATAGCACACATTTTGTAGTTAGATTGTCCTCTTTTTTATTTATATAAACTGTCACATGATGTGAGAGAGCTGGCTTACCAGGTCTTGAGAAATGTCATGATTATAGTCTTGAACTGCTCACTTATTAACTTTAAACATAGCATATAATACACTCTACAGACCATAATCCTTAATCCAAGTAGCAGATTAACAGTATATCCACTGCTATACACTGTATGTTTTGGCTGTATATGTTTTTGAGTCAGTAATATTAAGTAAGTAATATGCACAATTTGAGACAGCTGTACATAGGTAATGTAGGTAAAAGTTTATCTGCTGATACAGACCATTACACAGTAGCTGTGTCTCAGTCATAAGTCATATGACTACCACAGACTGAATATAGTCTCATCTACATTACCCAGACACTCAACCTATTGTATTCTGACACAATACAAAACATCTAAAATGACTTACCTTTTACAAATAAGATTACTGACAGAGCAGGTGTTTGTCTCCGAGTCTTGATTGTTAACTGGTGTTTTTGTCTTCCTCTTCAGCTCCTTCTGAAAATATGAAGAGACTTACTGGGCAAAGGTTGCAGGACATGCCATAATGTTCCCCTTCCTGCGCCATGCCCTTAAGACAGAGATGTTAATGAATAACTTGATTTGGTTTGTTGATTGTTTCGACTCTTAAATTCCTTTTCTACTCCCTATTTTAAGCAGGTGTGACCAGTAATACCTCTGTCTTTAAGAATCTGTAAAATAAATAAATAAATAATTTTATTATGACTATTACTTGAAATGAAAGAAAAGAAAATAGTTTACTCTTTTAAAATAGAGGTCAATAATCAATCATCAACCATCAGAGGGAGTAATTTAACATTCAGTGACAGGAAGCAAGGAGCCTTTGGACACATGGATTGTCGCGATAGTTGCATCTGTGCTCTGAGACCATGTAGTGGCACTGTAATCACATTAGACGTGTGTAAAACAAAAGCGCTGCAGCAAGAAGTCTTGTTGTATAGCTAATGGAGAGCATCTGTGTCAGTTTGTTTTTGGATTATACACACAATCAGTGAGGTAAAAAGTCTGGATTCCACTGTCATGAAAATAGTGTTTTTCTTTTTTATTCTTGAATCACTTCCCATTGCATCATCAGGTCTCTAATAGATAGTGCGGTGAGGAGGGCAATGTGAAATTATGACAGGCTGTCTCATTATTAATGCACTTTCAACCATCATCTCTCATCTCGCCTGTGGGAGGAGATAATGTGTTTTTAAAAGAGCATAAAGTGTCTCAAGGATTCTGACATTTGACTCAGAGATTGTCATGTCTCAGTGCCTCATTAAACACTCTGCACTTTTTATCACCAAGAAGAGAGACACATTTCGCAAAAGATCACCAGAAATCCTCTTTCTTTAAAGTCATGAGTCACTTGTAAAGTTTTTTCACTTTTCTTTTAAAATGACAGTGATATAAGAATGAATCCATTTTAACCTCCTAGACTGGAAATATTTTTTTTTGCATTGGGAAAGTCACTGCTTCATTGCCAATGAACCAAATTACTTCAAAGTTACATTAATCTCTTACATTGGCATTGGTGTATTCCTGTACAGCAGCTTTAAGTGTGAAGTCTCTGCATCTGGAGTGAACGATTTTCTATGTGAAACTTTTTTCTCTTTTTAATCAATTCTGTTCACTCTCATTATTTCCCAGCTTACTATTATCTTAAGCAGACATAAGAAGAATAGCGGTGAAGCATTACATGTTAATGTTTTAATACCTCTTGCACCAGTCCTTCAAATTTCATCTAGTCCTTGTTAAAAAGAAAATGAATCAAATTGTCACAGCCCATTCACTTTAGAGTTACATACTTTCCAGTGAGATGAATACGGTTCTAACTGTCTTTAATTCGTTCTCTCCAATATGAATGGTTTTTCTTTTTCAAGTACATGTTTGCTAGTGTGTCGTGATATTAATTATTTTCAAATGCATTGGATCATATTATATTTTATTATTATATATCTTATTTGTATCTACATTCAAATCATGTTTATATGATCTATGATATGGACAGATTTGCATTGGAAATAGGTGAACACATTCTTTCACCTGTTTAAAAAAGACCCGATGCTGAATCAGATGCCTTTTTGAAATAATTAACTGCCAAATATACATCTATTCACCACAAAACACTCTCTGCAATCTGCCTCCTGCTGTGATATGTGTCAGTGATGGATGGTCTAGTTTTTGCTTACAGGCTCTGGACGTTGTTCAAGCCTTTTATCTGCAATCTTTACTCTTGACCTTCAATCTAGAAATAGAACAATCATCTAAAGAGCTTCATTCTGCTATAGACATGCTGTGCATTTTGCACAGTTTGCTGTGCAAATTTCCATCTCCATATTTCAAAGCAGAGAAGGCACATTAATACATCTATGTAGCTTATTAATACAGTGACATGCATGTAGTTTGAAGCACAATAGCTCCTAATGGATGCTCTACAAGTCAAGATGTTCTCTGTTCCAATAATACATTTCTCTCTCAATGTGCAGATCAGAGTGCTGTTAGACTGAGAGAGAAAATCCATCCAATTTTGATTCATAATAGTTTGTCTCATTATGCTCATTGTCAGAGCTGGAACTGAGAAAAATGTCTGCATATAATCACATGTGCAAAATCACATCAGTGAGGGAGGAGGTACTGGCTTATTTCATTTATCTTTGACCCAAGGGAAAAAAAGGTCAACGTAACTACATTTGTCATTACGATAATGAAAGCTGTTTCATTAGCATCGGTGTTCTCTCCAAGAAGTGTCTCACTGCAGAGAAAGATTAAGAATCCAAAAGCAGTGGAAGATCTGAACTGCCTGACTTTAAGTCTCACTGACCCATCTAATCTTTTTCTCTTAAACTCCTAAACTGATATAGTGACTTTATAGCAAAGAGAAAGGGAGACATGAAAAGCCCTTCATTATCCAAATTGCTCATTTAACAGTTTCTCTCAAACTATTTGTGCTAAAAAAAAAGCCGTGCCCTCCTGGAACTAACATCAGATTTATTTTAAGATAAATTGATTAAGAATGAAAAGAGATATGAAATTCCTTGAATTGTGTGTTGTTACCACAATCAGCTAAAATTTGTGGCTCACTTTCACAGATAACTAAACTATCCTTTCCTTTATGTAGTATGTAATGATAGAGAAATAATCACTCTCAGTTTTGCATGTTGGTCTTCTGTAGATAACAAATACCTTTAAGTGCATCAAAATGCTGCTATGATGATTTCACAGCACTTCACATAGAAAATCATATGAGCTGTTTACTTATTTGTTGCTTTTCCAGCACATGCAATCTCGGCAGTATAGCCTGTGTGACTGAAATGTCAGCATCACTGCATAATAATCATGTTGTGTCTTGTGATTCATCTTTTAGTGATGCTCTTGATGCTCAAGAACTGTGTAAATAAATCACTTTGTACATTCATGGGTTGCATCTGAGAAGCACCGCCATCAACGAAGGACATCATATGAAAATAAAGCAAACCCTTAGTCTTGCTTTCCTCTTTCATTCTTTGAAATATGCATGACTGTTAGATTGCTGGGCTCATACATGGGCTCTCAAAAAAACACAATCCTTTCTATTTCCTTTTTCCTGACAGTTACAAATGGTATTCATCAACATACAGTCTGTGCCGATACAACAAAAGACTTTATCCCTCCAAACATTTCACAAAACATGTAAACACACATTTATGAACATATTGATGAATGAGGCTTTCTATTTTACTTTTTTGTGTTCTTTTCATGGCACAATTTAGTAGTGAAAATAATGCTGTTAACACAAGTGACACAAGTGCTGTTAAAATAAGATATTGAGGTCATTTTCCATACAACATTTACACAAGCGAAATGTGATCACAGCATGACATTTTGCATGAGGTTTTATATACTTAAGCTACTATTCTGACTTACAAAAACAAGGGCACTTGAAAGTTTTGAGAAGGAACTGACCATCCATTAGACACAGAGCATAGTGTGTTAGTGAGTTCACTGAAATGCAGCTCTTGTGATGCCATTTTTATCTACAGTAACACTGTAAAACAATCAGAGCTCTTCTTCAAAAGAAGAAGAAGAAGAAGAAGAAGAAGAAGAAGAAGAAGAAGAAGAAGAAGAAGAAGAAGAAGAAGAATGAGAGGCACGTTTAATCTCCTGCTCTTTCCTTATATTAATGTACTAAGTTAGTAAGTTTGGGTTCCTTGAATAAAAGAGGCTGAAAAAATGTCATTAGCTCAACGGTACAGTGGTCAGACAGCTATGAAAAACTTTTCATCTTCACACTATGAACATACAAAATATAGCAGTATATAGTGGTATGCTGGTACCATCCACACTGAATAGTAGCAGCAGCTTTGTACTGTAGAAACCAGCTGGCTCATATAATTCATATGAGCATTGTCTGATCTGCCACCTCTAAGGTTCAGATTTGAGGTCAGGTTTTCAGGTAAAAAACGAATCAAACATGTTGCTAGTGCAGGAAGAGCTCTGACGTCTTTCTTGTACTAGCTGATTGGCATTAGCTGTTTCATTCATGCCTCACCATGACTGCCTCATTCACAGTTGTGTGGTGATCAGCTGACTGTGCACCTGCATATTCATGCAGGTGGACAGCACAGCCATTATAATCTGATACTTTCCACTATCACTCTGCTGATTACATTGGCAGATCCCAGCTCCCTCATCCTTATGTGATACATTTTTGGTATTTTGATCTGATGTACTATATAAGTTAAGGATGAATTCCTCGTTGAGGTTCTTTGAGAGGTCCCTCAAAGAGCAGAGCCTTTTCTACCAAATTTTATTTTTGCTATAAATGGTCAATTCCTTCATGCATGTCTGATTGAAGCTGGTTCAACTTAGAGAAACCTTGTAGATAAATAAAACCAACATGTTTGAAGGGCCAGGGAAGTTTTTTTTTTCTTTCTTTCTTTTTTTCATTTTTTTTGGTATTTTCTTTTTTCCCAGCAGGATGGATCACACACAGGGCCGCGGAACTCAAACAGGAGGAATGAATCCAGGCTTTTTCGACAGTTTCTTGGGATCATCAGTATGGTTCAATATTAGCAGAATATATTCTTGGTTTTCTGTGTAAAAAGATATGTCAAGGTACTATTTTCATGACTGATTCTTTTCTTAAATGGGTAAAATAGGCTATATCTGTACTCTGGGACCCAGATAGGGAACCTTTCTTATGTTTGATTGAACTGATATTTTTTTTCCTTCTGCCTTGGTTAAATATAAAATGGTTAACTTAAAAACTCTTGCGCATTTAGGACAAATGTTTTACAGAAGATTGTGACTTAATTTGAGTTATAGCTAAATACGGCCAGAATGGATGGATGTATGCATTTTGCTTAAGCGCCAATACAAATATTTGTTACGGCTTATATACTTTTTTGTCCTTTTTTTCTTTCTTTTCTGTTGTTAATTTTCCTGGTTTTTTTTCTTTATCATATGAGGTTTAAGAGGCATCTGAGTTAAAGGGTAATTGGGGTAACTTTTTCTGGTAAGTCAGAGTTAAAAGAATAACTCCAAGAGTGAAAACCGCTCAGAGGTTGATGGCCCAAGTTAAAATTAACTAAGATCAAACAGATCATGAACAGATTAAAACAGTTACAAGCAAAAATTGTCTCCCTACAGGAGACACATTTGCTCCCAGGAGATGTCATTAATAAGAGATGGCCAGGACAGATTTTTTCTCATCCATTTTCCTCCCAGTCCAGACTGGTTTAGTTTAGTTCATTAGTTTATTTAACAGGTGCCATGTACAACACAACCGTTGGGCCAGAGTTATCTATATAGCTAATTTACATCTGTGGTCCCTGGGCAGGAAAATATTAAAGACAATACAGTACAATACAAACAATACAAAACAAACAATTAAAAACAATACAATTCGCAAAATGTACAAACAATACATCACATATTGATCAACATCATACAAAATATACATTACATACTCTCCATGTTGGAAAGCAGTTGATTCCATACAAACGTTTAGATCAGTGATCACATGATTGGTTTAACTTGAGCCAAGTGTTGTTTTAAAAAATACTGAAGCTTGCATTCTCTGATATGGGTGGGAATTGAGTTCCATTTATCTGCTGCTCTGACTGAAAATGTTGATTGTCCGAAAGCAGTATTCCTAAATTTGAGCAGTCACCTCTGGCTGATGCCCTGGTCTCCCTCGCATTGTTCCTGCAGAATGACACACAGTGTTTAAGTGGTTGGAACGCAAGATCATGAATTAATTTATACATCAGGCACATATCTGTAAACCAAAGAAAACTGTCAAAGGTCAATAAATTATACTTTTGAATGATGATACAATGATGGTAGCTCCTTGGTTTTTTATCCTATTTTATATATCTGTATTCCATTTCAGATCCAGAATGTAATCAAAGACCCAGGAGGTAGATTTTTGGTAGTTCAAGGCACAATTAAAGGTGATAAACTGAATCTGATAAATGTTTATGGCCCAAATAATGATGATCCTGGAATTTATACCAAGTTATTCCTTACAGTTTCCAGTCTTTCTGGACAGAATATTATTGCAGGCGACCTCAGTTGTACTTTATACCCAGCTAAAGATCGTTCAACAGAAGTTGATCATTCACATATTAACAAAAGAAAGTTAAGATTGTAAGTAAGTATTAACTATTTCTTAATTTCTGCCCAGCTAATATCTAAAATAGAAAATTGCCAGTGCAATAGTATTATTATATCAGATCATGCCTGTATTTCCTTGACTTACATAGACTCTAAATTAATTTGTGACCCTCCAAAATGGCGATTTCAGTTAAAGTGACTCCTGGAGCTCTCATTCATAGAATTTCTTGGGAAACAAATAGACTTGTTTTTTCTAATGAATACTACTGAAACCTCCACAACCACTAGATGTGAGGCCTTTAAAGCAGTTATTAGAGGACAGATCATGAGCTACATTAATACAAATTCTAGGGAAATCAATAGGGACATCGCAACCGTAGACTCTAAAATAAATCTTGTTGAACAAAAATGATATCAAAATTTAGGAGACAGCGCAGAGATACAACAGAAATTACTTCTTTATAGAATGAAAGCAAATATATGGAAAACTTCTAGCTTGGTGTATTAAACAGCAGCAACAAAATAGTGCTATTCACTGTATTGAGGATAGTAAAGGAAATATGTTTTACCCAATAGAGAATGTTTTATGACAAACTATACCATGGCCAAATGGCCTTATCTTTGTCATATTCTTACTAAATTTGGCTTTGGGGAAACATTCTGCAATTGGGTTACATTATTGTATAAAAACTCAAAGCCAAAGTCTTAACCAATACTACGGTATCCAAACCAATCTCTATATTTAGAGGATGCTACCAAGGATGCCCCCTGCCCCCACTTCTTTTCATTTTAGCTATTGAACCACTTAGAAATAAGATCCTATAAGGATTTATCTTGCATACAAATAAGCCAAACCAAACATAGGATAGTGCTATTTGCCGATGATGTCATAATTTTTATGAAAAATTCAGATAAATCAATTCCAACATTATTAAATTTTGTCTCAATCTTTGGGGAAATATCAAGGTACAAGGTCAATAATAACAAATCTTCCATCATGTTATTAAATGAAAGGGAGTGGAAGAATCCTCATCAGACTGTGGCATAATGTAAAATATCTGATTGTTTCACCTACTAATATAGCACAAACTAAAGATCTACTAAAGAGTTTGGTAGCCTACTCTAAACTCTTGGCACGAAGGATGACATTACCAGTGTCTTTAACTGGCAGAATTAATATTTTAAAAATGAAAGTTTCATTTATTTGTTTCAGAATATACCTCTACCCCCACCAAGATAAATATTTCCAATGCTTATGCTTTTAGTAATTTTATATGGAGCAACATGCCCAAGATTACGTTTATCACTATTGTGTCTTCCATATGATGGAGAGGACCTAAGTGCTTAAATTTGCAGTGGTACTACGGGGCAGCTCAACCACGAACAATTATGTCTTATTTTTCTTTAGATAATGTCCCAGGTTGGATACAGTTAGGGACTGTTCCCTTGACTCAAATTTACGGCTACATCTATATTTATATTCATCAAAACCGACTAATCCAATTGTATTAAATATGATGAATGTATGGCAGGACATTCAAAAATACATGCACATACACCAACCCCTCTCCCAGTTTAGCCTGATGTGGGGGAATTTATACCCTCAAGATCAGATAAAGGTTTTCAAATGTGGTTTAGAAGGGGTGTTAGAAAACTAGAGATTTATAAAAGGAGGCAACTCTTATGTCCTCTCAAGAACTGTCAGCTAAATTTGATTTACAAAGCAACAACTTTTTTAAATTCCTTCAAATACAAAATTTTATATATATATAGCTCAAAAACAAAAAGTTGAATGTCCTGTCCTCTCTACTTGGAAGAAATTACAGTAAAAAATTGCTACAACAAAGGATCGATTTCCTCCTTTTATGATTTTCTAGTCAAAGGATCTCAAATGTCCTCAGAGAAAAGTTTACAGGTATGGAGAAAAGATCTTGATGAGGATTTAACATTAGACAACTGGAAGAAAACATGCGAGGAAACACAGATACGTTCCATAAATACTCGCCTTGAGTTAATTCAGTACAAATTGCTGATGCGTACGTATCTTGTACGTACGTATCTCAGATACTTGTAATAAATGTAATGATGTCAAAGGAACACTTCTTCATTGATTATAGGAATGTAGGTTGATAAGGAGTTTCGGGGAAGAGGTACATTGTACTATTGTACAGTTGGTTTCAGTACACCTACCTCCCCTTTGAACCCAGAGTATTTATTATGAATTTATACCTTAAGGATCTAAATACAAAAAAGGGCCAGTATGTGCTTATCAACATGTGCATTTTGCAAACAAAGAATCTGATAGCCCTTAGATGGAAAAGTAAAAGTAAATCATCTATAGTGAGTGGATTAAGGAGATGGCATCCTGTATGGCATTAGAAAAAAATTACATATATACAGCGAAACAAGGAAAGGAAATATGGGATCCCTTAGTACAGTTTCTTAAAAGGGAAGAAACAGGAGTTACGCTGGCAGAAATGCATCATTCTGATCCCTAAGCAGGAAAATTCATGTATAAAGATGTAAGTAGCAATATTGTATTTTCAGTTAGAGAAGCATGTGTGTATGTGTATGTATATATGTACATGGTTATGCATATGTATATGTTTTGAGGTTTTTTTGTTTGTTTGTTTTGTTGTGTTTTGTTTTTTTATCTTCTTGCCCTTTGTCTTTCTTTTCTTATGATGTGTTTCTATATTAGTTGATTATTCTCTGGTATGATTTTTTAGTATGAAATGTTAATGTGCTAGGAACTCGTACTGTTTGTTACCAGTATTTTGTAATGTTTTGCCCGGAGGAGTCTGGGGTAGGGTGGGTGGATTGTCTTTGTTTTACTTTTATAATTCCTTTTTTTTCTTTGTCCCATGTCTATTTATGTTTGAAAAAATAATTGAAAACTATCCTCAAAAAATAAATAAATGAATGAATAAAACCAACATTGACTTATGATAGACGTCCTGATGCAAACCGCAGTCAACCCACTCAATCCAGTTTCACAACCATCCACCCTGACCGCCCATTAGTCCTTGGACGATGACAAGAGGTCAATTGTCAAGAATACGTAAACATAGGCCATTTAAGCACTAAGCGACAAACAACATATGCTGTCATTTCTTTCTGGCAAGGACATCGCACTGTAAAGCCATCCTTCAGTCCCTGACTAAATGTAGCAGATGTGGCTACAAATCTACAGTATCCATCTGTATCAGGGTAAAGCCTTGCTGTCCAGACTCAGGTGTTGGCTGGTGTGTCAGTCTCTTTTTCCTGCCATGTGCCTCATCTTCAGCATCTTTCCCTGATGCACATGATCCTGTACATCCAGAATGTAAAGTGGAGATCCTACGTCCCTTGTTGTTCTAGCATATGCCTTAATCAGTCAACAATTCTTAATGAGTCTTTGGCTTTCATGAAGCCAATTATATGCATTCTCTTCCAAGAAGATGGTGGATACTTAATTTCCATTAATACGGTCTCAATTACTGCTGCAACCACTTAGTTATGGAGCCATGAGGAGGAGAGAAAGTAAGTAAGAAAGAAATTCATCAAGGCATGAGGTTTCATAGCCTCCATAGTGTGTCAGCAGCACTCAAGAGCTGTTCTTTATTTGACCAATCTTATATCTACTTAATATACAATACTTAATATTCACTCCTCTCAACCACCACAACTCCAAATTCTGCTGTTGTTCCTCCCTCTGTCATAGCTGTTCCCAGGCAGAGCAGTCTACCTCCAAGATTCAGTGGCTCTCTTAACCTCTGAACCGCTGGTCCAATTTTTTAATGAGAAATCTCTCAGTGTCTTATGAGGGACTTTCCACCTTTACACCGGTGACAGTCGCAGTGAAGCACCTCTGGAAGAGACGCTCAGGGTCTGGCGGCTGATTATCACAGTGCAGCTTCCTGCTCATGAAGTGCTTTCTGAATCCCTGTGGACCAGAGGCACAGCTCACTCTCGCATGACTGGATCCCTCACTGGGATCTCCTGCTGGAAAGCACACAGACAATTGCACAAGATCCATGGTTCAAGATCACATATCATGTGCTCTGTTCACCTACCAAACACAAAAGAAAAATGGGTCCATTTAAAGATTTAAAACGCTGCTGATTGCAGAGATTTGTCAGAACTGAAGGCTTTCAGAAAGAACAGATCAGAATAAAACTTTAACTCCTTTTTATGAGTCTACTTGAGAGAGCCTACACACACACACACACACGCCTACACACACACTAACCTGGCACTCTGAGGGGTAGGCCGTTGTCAAGACGACTGGGTTTGGTGGCGATGAAGAGGTAGCAAAGGACACATACGGTGATGAGGAAGGCAAGAAGGACCACCGCTGCAATGGACAGACCAACAAGAGCGCCAATACTGAGAGGAGAGGAGAGGAGAGGAGAGGGGAGGAGGCAATAAGAGAAGACAAGATGATGTGAGGGATGCAAAAGAAAATACTGAAAGAGAGAAGATCAAATATGGAAAGATAAATAGTGGGGTGAAGGGTATGAGGTGAGAAATTGCATTGAACTGGACATGGAAAAAACTATAAAACTATATTTTGCCTGTGCCAAAGATAATCTTCAGAACAAATCAGATGTGTATGGTGTAGTTCTAACTGTCACACTGGAGAAAAGCAATGACCAGAATGAGAGAAAGGAGGGGCACAGGTAAAAAGGATTCCAGCAGCTAAAGAAAAATTAGCTTTTGAAATGATACTGACACAAAGTCAGTGATGTATCACCGGAGAATACTATCTGATAAGTGAGACCATGTTTTAAAAAGATGCTGCTGCCTACATTCTGCACAGTTAGACAATTTAAACAATAATCTGTTGACCATGATGGGAAATACATACAACAACCTCTGTGATGTTCAGGAATTTTAAATAGGTGACTAAATAAGAAATATGATAATGACTTCCCTCCTTACCTCAGCCACCACATGTATCCATACTCATACGGGAAAAAACTGTTGGGATCATCACAGCAATACTTAACATCATTAAATCCGCAACAGTAGACAGCAGCAGCATTTCCCGGTTTGGGGCAGGAGAAACCGTCCACAAACACACCGTCAGCGCTGTAGTAACCGCTGCATTCAGCGCTCATGCTGCAGCAGGAAAAAAAAACACACTTGTGATCCGTTAAACGTCCTCAGCAGGAGTAGTAGTGCGCTCTGACAGTGGCGGAGTATGTTTCTCCATCAGCTGTTTCCCGGTGAATGAGCCGGCTGAGAGACAGAGATGTAAAACTTTGAATCTGAAGAAATCCGGTTCCTTCCCTCCCCCTCTTTTCATCCCTCCCTCCCTCTTTCATCACCCGCAGACACACACATATGTTCTCACCTCCTAACTTAATCTGCTTGAGTTTGTAGACACAATAAGCTTATTTGTTGATGATGGATGTATTGAACACTTTTGTGTTTCCCTTCACCTTAACCTGAACCTAATCTAACCCTAACAGACCTCGACACATCACTGTTTTTCCGCAATGCTGTTAATTACCCACAAAAAAGAGAAAAAGATGCACAACTTCTGTATAAGAAAAAGTTGAGCCTTGAAATGATTTGTGAATATCTCATAAACTCGATTTTTAAATCTTCAGTTTTAATTGTGGGTGATTTCATCACTTAATTGTAGGATTTAACCAACTTAAGTTCAGAAGAACTAATGTCTGTGTTTCTTCCATTACAGTCGCTTCTGCAATAGAGTTAATGTCCATACTGAATAACAATATCTGTCCAACCAACTGCGATTTAATAGCCATGTAATACATTCACCATTTGCTTTTTTTTAAACCCAGTGGGTGTTTTTAAAAAGTTGCTGATCACATACTGTGATAATTATTGGAGCTGTGCCCTGTTTTACATAATAGTAATGTTAATTTGTCCATGTAGGAAGGATGTTGCAAAATCCCTCATGGTACAAAATAGCTGCATGGTGAGTGTAATGCATGTGTAGCAGGTGTATTAATATATTTGCTCACATTTCAGTAGCACAAGGACACTTATCTACTGTTCTGCCTGATTCATCACCGATTAAAGGTCCTATAATTTTTGACACATAGGCCTACAGCTGTATTCAAATATGTGTTTGACTCCCAGACGAACATTTAAAGTCCCTCTCCACTCAAAAATGTGTTTTACTTATTATTACTTCACTTGGATGTTTAAGGCGTGATCTACTATCATGATTTGTGACATCACATCTAGTTCTGAGCCAGTTGTGGTCCAGTATGCAATTAACACTTATATGGTGTAGAAACCTGAAGCCTCCAGTGCACAAACACTGAGAAATGAAACATATATTTGCATGTTCATAGATTCTGGATTTTTCAATGAGGGAAGGAGTAGATGTAATTTCAAGGATTTTAATAAGCAGTAAATAGTAATTGAACTTTTTTGATGGACAAAACATGTTAAGACACATTTTTTATTCAAAGCAGAGTAATTTATATATCTTAAAACATGTATGGAGGGGATCTTTAACATTGTACATACTTCTAAATCAAAGCACAATTAATCTGAAGTAGGTAACATTAAACAGTGTATTATTACATTATTGCTGAATCTTGATTACTTAAACGTTCAGCTCAGATGGCTCAACCCACTTATGCAAATAATACTTTGATACCTTATTATATAATGCAATAAAATACCCATACAATTTAAAAACTCATGGTACACCCACACATTTGTTGCCCTTTTTGTCTGATTAAACCTTTTCTCAGGATTGTGTGGGTCTGTGATTGACATCTCCTTCACTTCTTATGAGTACATTAGCTGTATCAGAAATGACTCCCAATTTATTAATGCACTATATTTAAAGTATTATTTGAGTGTCTGAATTTAAGTTTATGCTCTATACAGTGTCCACAAAAACTTCCACAATTAAGCAAAAATAAGTTGTGCCCATGCCGTACACATTACATTACAGTTACGAGACTCTTCACCTGTCAGTGCTGACATGAAATGATAATAATTCATGGCCTTGAAGCTCAGTGAACTGAGATATTGATGGTGTAATAAGATTTTTTTTGTCTTTATATCAAAGATAAACCTAAAAATACTATTAGGTAATATTGTATTTAATGTTGATGTATGTGGAGTGATTGGGTTTGGCAGTAACACTGCAACTCAACCCAACAAGCCAGTTATGAAAAGTAAATGTTTACAAGTCATAAAAATGAGATTGTTTCATATCTCTACCATTCATCCATACCACATTAACACAGTGTTATTACACATCCATGCTACACCCACACATGTGTTTTTGATTATTTTACCTAGTTAGACATCTCCTCTGGGCTGTGTAGGCGCAAACAGACGACACATGATTGACATCTCCCTCGCTCTGCTATTACACTGAGTTGTAGGTGTGAGGGATAACTGATGCATTTAACATTCCTGTTGGAGTCTCAGCTTGAACAAGGAAAGAAGTCTAATCATCCAGAATAACTGAATGCACTTAAATGGTTGCAACTGACCTTAAAGCTGCACTTATCAATATTTATACATTAACAATGATTAAAATGACAATGTGAAATGTGAAAGGGGTTGCTCATAGTGACAAACCAAAGAGAATTATCACCTGAGTGCCGTTCCCCTCAGACTTTTGACATCTTTTAGGTCATTGTTTTGGTTATATGGCCAACAACTTTATTGTTTTGGTTCACTGTCGGTGCTCTCATCAACCTCCTTTTTAACAAAAAAGCACCAACAAAAAGCCACTTCCCTGCATCAAATTAGCATTTAACAGCAAAACAGCCAGATATTTCCCTCAGGGATTAGCAGAGACTTAGAGAACTAAATGTTGTAAATATTGGAATGACATTTGCCAGGTGCTCAGAAACATGACTCCAAATGACTTTCTAACAAATTAGCCATATTATCTTTATAAGGTTATGTCAGTGCCCATTGGCATGTCACCCAGATGTAATATAGATAAGAAAAACTGATAAATAGGTTTAATATCCTTGGTAGATTGTTTGTTTAAAGCTAACATGCTACTACGCTCACTTGGCTTGACAGAAAGCAGCCTGGACTAAGACTGACAAGATCTTGCTGACATCTGATTGAGTCCATGACTTTGCAATAGACATTAAAGCTCCATTTGGTTGAAACTTTTCTCTTACAGTTTTCACAGACTCCGCTCAGTATGACTCATTCTTCACTGAAGCTTCTAATTTCATGCTGAAATAGCTCTTATTCAGACCAATACATTCATTTGCAATGTCATGTGTAATCATATTTCTTGAGATTATTTTTTTCCTTCATAATTCAAAGTGAAAAGAGACAGTGGAATTAAGAGGTAGGGTTTGCAATATTTAACAAAAAGGCTCTGTACGTTCAGACTTCAGCACAACACAGGTTGAGCCACCTAGACACAAAAGCCCTGTCTAAAATTTTAATGACAAAGCACACAGTAAATAAATTCTCGCTGTAAAGAAATATATAATGGAAAATACACCAGCTACATAAACTTTGATACTACAGTATTTTGGGACTTAAATGTAGTATTACTATCCACTGAACTTACACAGAATGATGGGGAAAACCTTCAGTTGTCATTGTTTCCTGAGTAGCCTTCTTAATAATGTTGTTCAGCCCCTGTTAGTGACTTTGCTGTGGAAAGTCAACAGAGCCACTTCCCTCATAAGAAAAGGCTCATTATTGGTCAAAGTCCTTCACATCGGCTCTCATCGTCAAATGTAAACAACAGTAAAGCAAAGAGAAATAACAGTTAAGACTTCCTGTTAGAAAATGGAGACAAATACATCTTTCAAGTGCACTTAAGCCCACACACAATGACACATCATCTTAGCAGTACTGAGGTCGTAGCAAAGTTGGTTGGTCAAATGAACAATATTGGAAAATCAGAACAAAAATATAGAGGCTAAATGTTGAGATTGACATATTATCATGTTATAAAGTTCTTATGGCAAAAATGTTAGCAAACAGGTTAGCAAACACCAGCTGATTCACACATCTGGCAGACACAAAGAAACATTAGCATTCAGTTGGAGTCGTATTTCAGACCAAGTGATGAATGTATGTACAATATTCATTCTCCCTTTAGCTCTGTTTTTGGTCTTGACCAACTCCTGTTGGAAATAACACTGATAAGAGCAGAGAGACTGAACTTTTTCCCACGTACATAGTAATTTATTCAATTGTTGATACATACATACATATGTGAAACATATTGTTTAGAGCAGCTTTAAGGTTACAATTTGGTTTAGGGGGTTAAAGTAGAAATGAAGATTAGGTGAAGATAAACTCCTCCCCAACCAGCCCCCCAACAGCTCACTGTTGTTGATGTTTTCATATACATACGCACAGCTCACAGTGGAGTGCCAAAACATAACCATATCCAATATATCCAATATAGTGCCACATTTAATACAAAACTGTTCTGCATTCTTTTATGATTCTATTTGATGCATTACAAGCATCTTAAATGGAAAACTGTATCTGCCGTAAGATGTTGTCATTGATTTGATACTTACAAACAAATGACATGAAGCTGTGGAGGTCAGATGTTTGTTTGTAATTATGAACCATTTCTGATAAATATCACACCATGGAAATGTCAAACACTTCATCGCATAATAAGAGACAAGGATTTAATATGTTGTGTGTGAGGTGTACCAGTTTTCCTTAATGTAATTACCTAATCTTGCCCCTTAGTTTGATAACAGAAGTACATACAACAAATATTTTTTTGAATACTGAGGAAATTCAGATTTTAATTCTTAATTCTGATATGGGATGTGGATGCTTTTATGTTGAAAAGAAGGCTTTTGAAGTTAAATGATAATTTTCCAAGAAGAACATTAATAAACTGAGCAATAAAAAAAATGACATCAAGGGAAGATGAAACTGTCACTGACACTTGGAAAACAAGTCTGTATGATTGACTGAATGGAGCATTCACATATCTTTTCTGAAGCTCAAACTCTTTTAATCAGAAAAGAAAACAGTCCATCCATTCCCTCAGATGACTTCTGTCTGCTCTGAGGACGGTGTGCATACAATACATGTAGCAAATGGGTTAAAACAAGGGGAGAAAACAAATGTAAATCATCAAAATGAAGGATTTACATGATTCTTCTGTATGAGGTACATTGCTGGTGTAGATTGTAATTACTTCTAAGATGGACAGAGAAAGGTAAATTCATGAACGTGATGGTTTTTAATGAGACCACTCAGACCCAGGATTAGGAGCTCCAATAACAAGGCGCAAGGGAATGTCCTCTGGTTTGAGGGATCTGCACATGAAAGATGCTGTTTCTAGTCATCATGCTAAGGATGAAGTGGACCACTCAAATTCTCTCTGATGAGCATTGATCCTGCTCATCACTAGGCAAACATATGGTGCAGAAATATCATCACAGGTGAGAAATGTCTTATGCGGAGTCTTAGTAAGTAGTAAGTAAATAATGCAATCCTTTAAAATGAAGAAATAAGGAAAAAGTTACCATAGCAATTGAGGAAATAATTCCACTCAGTAACATCTGTGGAAAAAGAAGGTTGTGGGTTTAACAGTGCTGTTCAGGTGTTTAAATTTCCAAAGGGTTGACTATCTTGAGCTTTATTGGAGATTTCACAGGGACAAGCCATTTAAAATTGCACAAAATTGGGAAAAGTTTTCATTCACTTCTTATTTTTCACAGAAATACCCTTCTCAGTTTTTCTTTTCACTATCGCTTGCCTCTGTGTCAGTCTGCAACTGCCATACCAAAAGCATGTTTGCACAAACTCTTGAGCTCTACAAAGGAGTTTTCAGAAGAAAAAAAATGCATCACATTATTTGCTGGATTTATGAGTAAAAAGTGCAAGGAGAGGACCAGAGTTAGTCAAAGAGAATAATATCTCCTGCCACCCCAAGAAAATGTGTTCCATCATAAAAAGCACAAACATTTTGTTGCAATGAACATAAATTCAAGATATGAGCAGCAGATACACAGTGACAAAGGTGAACAGAAAGAAAATTTAGAAAGACAGAGGGATCAGTATCAGCCAGTAGTTCACGATGGAATCAGCTGCTCCACTGCAGCCTGACAGGCAGCAACCGCATTCATTCTTGCTCTCAGTTTAGCAAACCAAGCACCAAATCTGCTAAAAATTTCCCTGAGATGATATGTAATGGAATATGTTGAGGCTCACAGCAGATGACCTGTGGATGTCGAACATGCCTGCCCATCTAAATGAATGAGGAGCAAACCAGGCCTGACTGCTCGCTCTAATCCCAGATTATCTCTGCCAGTCCAATCCAGAAACAGGGAAAAATTGGCAGAAGAAAGGGGATTATTTGACAGTGGTGAGGGATTGTGGAGTGACATGGCGGTTAAAGCACACACCTACTTGTTCATAAACATCACTCACACACACACACACACACACACATACACACACCCTCACAAACGTGCGAACAGAAATGCACTTATTACAGTCACATATATGGACAAATCTGCAGTTTCAAATGCAGCTTGAATATTTCAGACTGAGGCCCGTCCTCTCGTCACCTCATATTCATGAACGTGTTGATGTAAGAAGCAAACGATCATAGCGGTGGCCTGACCCTTGCCGCTGACACCCTGCCCCCCACCCACTAACTCTCCCTTCCCCATCCATCTCTCCTCCCCTATCAGCCTGCAGAGAGCCGTCGATAAACATCCTCCATCACTGTGCTCCGCCACATGACAAATAACGTTGACCACTCTTGTGTGAGCTGCATGCTGCACAGCAACAATCACCACAACACTCAAAATCCCTGCACCACCTCATTCTGTATGTACATTATACGTATGCTGCACTTCTTCTAAATTTAATTGAGATTTTATTTCTGTCTTGCATGTGCAGGGTTATGTGCTCTGCAAATAAGAGTGCAATGCCTTCGACTGTTTGATTTTCTATTAACTGAAAGTAATGCATCAGTTTTCACCTTGTTGACATCAATGAGCTCAAGCAAGTCATTTCTTAATTAGCATCATTGGTATTTTGTGGCAGTGAGCATATTGTAGTGCATAAAACTGTCTTGAAATCAGCTGAAAATGTGATTGAAAATCAAAAAGGTGCAGATAACAATAACGGTATTGAAAGAGGTTTGCTGATATGACTGCATCAGGAGAGAAACCACACCAAACAGCACCGGCCTGTGATTTCCAGACATATTCTATTTTTCTCCACCATTCAGCCTTTGAGGAGGTGGAGTCGTTTGTCAGTGACTGTGTTTCAAATAAAGGCAACGTTTCACACCTGCTCTATATAGCATGTGTTCTCCCTTTTTAGCGCTACCTGGGAACAATTTTGTGGATACATGTTACATGTTCACTGAAGCATATCAAGCTTATACATGTAACATGCTGCAAGCACAAAGAAAAGAAATGAGCTTATCTCTCAAAACATCCCTGCTCGTGTCAAGCCCAACCAGTTACCTACTCCATTTCACACCTTCGTAGAAACCATTAAGTTGGAACACGTACAGGTATGCATAAAGGTTGGAACTGCAAGTAATTTATTCCATTTTACAGCCAATGGATTAAGCTTTTGAACAAACTCTTCATGGTGGATTTGAGACAATTCCTGCTTTAACAGTTACTTAACCCTCTTTCTTCAGCACTGAAAGACATGGCAAATCATTTTTTGCCTCTAGGTTTCTCACGCTATACAAGCCAGACTCCCAAGACGTGGATCCAGCAAATTATGGAACTTCATATTTGGAAAAATTAACATGACTGTCTCAACACATAAAGTTTGAATGAGTCTTGGCAAGTGATCAGAAGTGTGAAACTGTTATTTTAAACTCAGGAATGATTGTCAATACTGCTTATATCTCAGTGTCTGCAGGAACTTAGATATCACTTTTCCCCATTTATATTTAAAAATGTGATTATACATACTGTATGAAAACTGTTGAATAAAACAACTTTGTACTGCAAAAAAAAAAACATTGATTCAGAGCTTATTACTCAGAAAATGTAAGAAGGACTTGTCTTGGATACTAATTTTAGATTTTCAGTAGTAATTCCTTATTCGATATTATAAATTGTCTTATGATAAAATCCTGGAAATTGGAATCACTGCAGTTGGTCAAGAAATTGTTCTTCTTTCACTACAGTTTTTGGATTAAAAACAAATTAGAGATAGTGTGCTAATTATGTTTTGTAGAACTCCCCATGAAATTGTCATTATTAACAAAGATCTACTATTCTTTAATTAGAAAGTATAGCTCTAGGTCTGTAACAGAAGGTGAGTAATTACACATTTCCAAAGCATGTATGATTGGAAAAGAGTGAACCCAGCGATTTGAGTGAAATCCCCATGTCCCTTGGCTTACTGTTATGAAAACTGCAATGTGTCAGCACCAGCACAAGGTTTCTTTTTCCACAGGGAGCAGTTCTGAAGGACCTTGAATAGCCTTTTTATGACCTACGACTAAAGTGGCTCTTGGCTTAAATAAGAGACATTTTCTGCAGGTCACAGAAATGGCATTAGCGATTAGTATTTCAGACTAAAGTGGCTACCGCATGCAGGGACCCGCCTGAGTCCATGTCCGCATCTTTGGCTGCAGACGACAGCACATCCCAGAACCCAGTCAGGGATTACGCCGCAGCCTCACACCAGATGTGGCATCTGGGATTACAATTAGAGTAATATCATCCATCATGTGAAAGCTTGTTATGTTAACATAACAGGAGAGCCTCTGCTTTCCCCATGTGTCACACGTGGAGCATTGTTGTTAATGGAAATGAAATAAGCTGTTTGCATTGTGTGGGTCTTCGTTGTAATCAGGATGATGGAGGTCTGAGGTCTGAGTGCGTGTCAGACCTGTGGGGGTGAAACAAGCCAGTTTTCAGCTCGTTTTGTTGATTCCATTATACTCCAATACTCTCTTTTCCTTCTACTTATAACTTTAGAGATGTATCTACTTTGGACCCATTTTCACTCCCCTGGCACCTCCTTCCTTTAATCTCATCTTCCATATTTTCCATTTACTTTTTTTTTTTTAGTTACTTTATCTTCCATTCCCCATATGTATCCTTGTTTGTGTCTCCATCCAACACACCCCCTTTCTTTGCTTTCCTGTTTTATGGGTTGTAACAGGCTGTTTTCCCCGTCCTTCTCTCTAATTGCATCATTATCACAGAGCAGATCAGGGATGTGCACCTGTTGGAGCGAACGTCTACTTTTTGTTTTGATGGTATGGTAGCCATATCATCAATATACCAAAATATAGTCGATGTAAAATGAAATGAAAATAAATTGAAAAATCAAATGACTGATACATTTCAATTTGGTTCAATTGTTGCTGATGTATGTACCGGGATGACCAAAGAAACAGTCATGGCTGTTTTGCACAATCTCATCATATAACCAATACGCACCTATCTCGTTTAAAACACAAAAATTATGATTTATATGCCCATGGCCATCAGATCTTCATTAGATAGATATGTATGTGGATAAAAAAAAATGGAGCCCAGAAATGATAGAATTTATATCTATCATTTTCGCTGATGCACCACACATTAAGTCCTTCATGTTCATGTTCCAGCAGCTATTTTGTACATAACATGCTGTGCATTACAAGTCAGCAAAGCCTTTCAATAAGACATTAGCGTGCTGCAGGCTTTTTGCTTGGAGGACAATTTATTGATGTTTGCACAAAGCCATACACACGGCACAGAGTCAAACTAATTTAATAATATCATTACTGTCTGTCTGTCTGTTTCTCTGGCTCATCAGACACATGATGCTTTATTGCAAGACATCCAGGCAAATCTTCACCATCAGCTTTTGGTTTGGTTCAAGGGGAAGTTGCAGAATGAAAAGAGAGGTCAGTGTCTAAAAGGATTATTTCAAGTTAGAACCAGTGCAGATATAAAACACTGATGGTACCCAGTAACAGAGAATATTGAGTCTAAAGTCTAAGACAATAAATATGGATTTCCAAAAATTCAGTGCTTTAGTACATCTTAACATTGGTTTTGTCATCACTGAACAGTGTATTTACTCAACTGTATAGCCTCTTTTATACAGAGATCCCGTAATATTGCCATAATGAAGACCAGTAACCGCAACTATAGTCACGGCAAACCACATGTTGAAGCAGTGTGAACAGTGCTGTAGTAAGAAAGATACTGACTTTAGAGGGTGCTGTCTTTTTATCGCCTTTCCAAAAGAAAAAACACGCATGCAAAAGTGTAATGGCATGGATTAGAAAGTGTATTTACCTGCTGCAAACTTTTAGTACCTACATCAGTAACACTGTGTTATTTCTGACATTATTTTGTGGGGTTACAGGTTATATTGGAAAAAGCCCCATTCAGGAATGGAACAGCTACTGAGTAGTGTTTTCCCACTGTGGGGTAGGTATGCTACGATATCAGTGTAAGGTAAAGTTTGCAACTCTGTCCCGCTCTTTATTGGATTTAGGTATGACTGCATTTTCTGAGATAGCGTTACATTCACCTAACACAGTGGGTAGTCGTCATCCTACAAGCCTTTTTTGCTTGTAAAAATACAATGAACCATTAAGTTTTTTTATATATATACATATATATATTTAGCAAAGCATCCAAAAAGGGATTGCATTACAACAAAATAACAGTCACACTCCACTGTAATACTGGGGCAAACAAGCTCTACATCCAGTAAAAGAACAATGCTGCTCCAATATTTCCATCCATGTCTTCTTCATGGATCATCACGATGCTGATGTTTTATCTAAGACATGTAGCTTTGGCCTTGTTATATTTACCACTTATGTTTTTTAAGAAAGTTCAAAAAGTTTTAAGTTTTTAAATCATATTATAAGAAAACCAGAAAACCACAGATTAATTTTTGCTTAGTGCCTTCATAGGAGTGCTACAAAGAACATATGTCACATACAGAGTGAAACAGAAGACAACAGGTGTCCCCTCTCTGAAATAGAGACATTAATTATCTCACAAATGAATGCAAATGAAAGCAATAGATAGCTGTCTAGAGTTTGCTTTTTCTCCTTGTATTAGCTTGAATCCTTGATATTAACTCAATTGTGATTCTGTCTTCTAATATTAAAAGCAAAAGAAGATCAAAAGGGTCAGCTACATTTGAACACACACAAAACATGGCCATTACTGTCAGTCTTTCCTGTTACATGCTCCTTAATTGGACTGTGCATGAAGAGCACATGCATGTGGCTTGTGAGGGGCAATCTTTTCTCTTTTTTGTCATATTTATTCACTGATACATGACTGAAGGAAGATTTACTTTTATGATAAAAGCAACAAGAATTCAGTGCAGTTTTTTCCTATAGAAAGAACATAGCATTTTAAAACTTCAAAACAGAAGACAGGGAAATAAAATTCAGTAAAGACAGATAAAAAAAAAATCTTGTCTGTCTGTGATTTATAGATTCATTAAATCCTGCTGACACTGACCGAGACACTTTTCCTAGTGGTAGTGGCCTGCTGCATAGAATAGTGACGGTTTCAAGACACCTCAACACATTCAGTCACACAGTGTAATCGGGGTTCTCAATACAAATTCATTTGTGTTCAATCTAAATAAGGCATGTTCATCTCTCTACCTCTAGGAGGGCTTCACAGCAGATTTGATGAAGTATCATTTCCATTTTTATAGATATTGCATCAAAACACGTCTCTCGGTAGGAGATCATTTCCCTGGATATGAATGGGTTTACAGTAAGAGCGTTTGAAGAATGAAGCTAATTAAGGGGGATAGGCTGGGGTGGTGAAAGGACTCTATCCTATCTGTCAATAATCTTACATCAGGACATGCTCGGAATAATGTTTCCCAAATAACTGCAGTGTGCGCCTTCTGTTCCTGCGTGAACCCTGAGGAATTGTTGAGTGGATGTTTTTATTTTAATGATCATGTGAGTGCTTGCTTGCGCTGTACCTACATAATGATTCCTTTGTGTGTGTTCATGTGCAAGCCCTTCTGTAATGTGGTCATTTTCAGATATTGCTGCATTTTTTTATGTGTGTGAAATAAATAACCCTTTTAGACATCTGCTCTTCAGGTCTTTATCCAATCAGAGCTCTTCACATTTCTCAAATTGTGCTTAATCTGTATGTCTTGGTCTTGGTATCCAGTTTATTTAAAGTATTAAAAATAATTGTTTTCATACATGTCTCAGGTTTGCTAGACTCCATGGTGTATACCCAGCAGACCCTGAAAGTCCATTAGGTCATTGTTAGCAGCATGTGAGGTAGATGCTGACACTCTATCCATCCCTCCTTAATGCTTTTATCACCTCTAGATGTCTGTTGTCTTTAGTCTTTGTTCTTTGGTTTAAATTAGCCAGGTAATTTGAAAATGGTAGATAGTAATGTACCACTCCACCCCTTTTGTCACGCTTTCCATCAGTGCTGAAGATAAAACCCAAGGCCCCATTTCTGTAACACCTGGCATTACACACACCTCTTTTCCTGATAATATCCACACTTTTACAGAGTGTCATTTACATCTGGCCACATCAATATGTTGTCATCAGCCCAACCGACAACTGATGACTCAAGGTACAGCTTAGTAGCTATCCAATCAGCTTGAGGTGTCTAAAGTAACCTTAGCAAATATTCAGGATTTGATGCTACAAATTCACATGTGCAGAGACAGTAATTGCATTTGATTATACCTTACCTCCAGTACTATTAACAACATTTGCTGGCATTTGATTTCCAGCTGTTACACTAAAATTCACATTGTTGTAAATATCACCAGTTGAATGATGCAGAAAATAATGAATATTTCATTCTTGCTTCATTTCTTGTCACTGTGATCAACCTTGAATTTTATCTACACAACCCCTCAGTACATTAAACCTGTGGCGCTGTGAATATAATGAACTGCTGCCCTGTTTTTGTTTTGCACTGTTATTTACCTCATGTCACTTGTTGTACAATTTTTTTTTCTTTTCTTTTTTTTTCTTTTTTTTGTGGTCTGGAACAATCCGCTGTCCAATTGTTCAGAGAGCTCTCTAATCCAGCCTTAGATCTGAGTCGTGCAGCGCGGCCTAATAGGATCGTAGTATTAACCCTGATGACAATACCACCAGCTGTCGCAGAGCCCCCTGTTGGCCACCAGGAGGAACATGTTGGGATGGGGTGGGGGGGGGGCAGAGAGACAGAGAGGGAGGTGACTGACAGGGAGCGAGACAGACAGTGATAGAGAGGGTGTCTGTGTGATGCTTTTAGTCTCATGTGGAATAACCAAGGAAGCAGCTTGGAGAAGGAATAGAGGAACTCCTGAAGTGCTTTATTTTTGGACGCCTACCTCTTTAATTTTACTTTTCACACCTCCCTGTTAACCAAATCCCAACTTTTTTTTCTTTCTTCAATCTTTTTCTCTCTTCCTCCGTTGTTTCTTCTCTCTAAATCCTACCTTCATCAGTCTACATCCATCTATCTCGTCCCACGTGCTGCGTCCAGGCCTTGCTGTTTTCTACAAAGTGCTGGCGGCTGTTGGCTGTGTGCTGAATCTATATGGCTGAATAAGTGGCAAAGGGGGGGCTGCTCTGGTGGGTTTCTCTGAGGGGGGTCGCAAAGTTGCAGTCGGGACCAGGACAAGCAGGAGGAGGAGGAGGAGGTGGAGGAGGATGGCGGTGGCTCTGGATGAAGTGTGGGGGCGGGTGAAGAATGTGTGCAAGCAGAACGGACTGCTCATCCTGTCTGTGCTGGCTGTGGTCATTGGCTGCCTGCTGGGCTTCTTCCTCAGAGGCAAGCAGCTCTCCGAGCAGGTCAGTTGGTTAAAATGCCCGGTAATGATTGTAAACCCTGGTTACCCCTAACCGCACCCATTTGCCCACCCCCACCAAGTGTCTGACTGTGACCCCTTGTCTTCTTCTTAAATGCCAAGATGGATTCAGACACCATGACTCCTAATACAGGAGATTACCCAATTCCCTGTTCCTTACATCTGCCTCTTTATCTCCTCTCCATGTGCTACACACCGACATTTCACAAACACACACACACAAACATGCACTACTATCTTTGAGAGGGCGTTGTATTGACTTACATGAGTTCCCTGGAAGAGTAACCGTGACATTTCTAGACACAACCTTTACCCTAACTTTAACCTAGTCGTGATTCTGATTTTAACCTTCAAACCAAGTCCAAATTGACCATGTGGGGACCCAGATGGGACAAATACACAGACTTGACCACACACACATTACCTTTAAATAAAAATGTTTTCTATAAACCATCTTCTCTTAGCTTCCCTTAGCCCATCCAACTCTACCAAAATATGGTTTCATCCCTGCAATCAACCATACTAAGACCATTCAAGCAAAAGACAGGCTGATTTAATGAATGGTGGATTGCGATTCGGACAGATGGAGTGAGGAAAGGACTGTGCTGATGGTTGTTCAATTTCCCCTGCGAGACTGATGCAATGTTCTTTATCATCACTGCTCACACTGCAAAACAGTTTCAATATTACAGCGTTATAAAGCCTGCTGGCTTTTGATGAGAGAATAAGAAAAATTCTACATGAAAGGGGTTAGTTTGCTCCCAGAAAGGCATTAAGGTTTAGACTCATCCAAAAGTCAATTTGCCTGCTGGCACAAAGAGCATCCCTCAGAGCAGGAACTATGTTTCTTTTCTGCCTTTTTTAGAATGCGAAATGGTATCTCATCAGTCGCTCAGATTGTCTATAGCCTCTCAGATGGACTCCATGGAGAGGGATTGCCGGTGGGGAGATTAGTTGTCAATCACTCACAGAGACATCAAGTCAACAACATACCATTCCGATTCACTTATATAATTCACCCTAGACAGAACAGGAAGTGGAATTATAAAGTTGGAATTCAAAGAGGTTGCTGTTATATGACGATAAACAGGGGAATAACATTTCTGTGGGCAACTGAATGATTATTCCTTTAAGCACTCTGTGTTTGATTATGACTGAAATTGTTGGAAAAAAGAAATGAAAAAAAAGGATTATTACTACTTTTATGTTTGAATTGTGGAGAAAGCCTGAGTCAAACTAAATTTGACTGAAAATCTAAAAAGCTGCAATTTTAGAGGGAGCTTGAAATAATGGGGAAAAAAACAGATTTGAAATTGGGCGCTGACATTATTCCCTTTGGAGGAGGTGTATGTATTTATGATGTAAGATGTGCGTAGTTATTACCATTAACGCTTGAACATGCATGTGCTGTCAGACGAATTTTGAGCAAGAGACGAGGCAACTTCAGATGTTTGTTTTGATCCATGTTTTGTATTAAGGCTAAAGCAATGCTCTGATTATAGTAGCAGTTGTCTTTTGTATATGGAGCACACGCTTCCCTTAAGAGGAATCAGTGTGCATGAGAGCCAACTCGCACTTACACATGTGGAGAATCTCAGTCTCTCACAAATTGCTGATGGAGCTCATAGCACAGTTTAAGTGAACAAAAGGCTAAATCACTTTATCCTCTCACATGGTCTAGTTAAGATACTGCAGGAAACATGTGCAGATGCATCTTCTCTGTGAGTCCAAGTGAAAGTAAGTCTTTGAAAATGTGCGACCATTCCATACTGCCTCTCCTGTTCAGGGTCACAGGGGCCACGGAGCCAGTGGGCTGAATTCATCACAGTGAGCTGACAAAATTAGCCATCATGTCACATTAATCAACAATATATCACTTTATATGGCTCCCAGTGCTGACCACAGCTTTTGGTCTCAAACTGTTTAGCCTTAGCAAACACATCAATTTTACTATACTTTTCATATTTCCTTCTAACCTCTATGACAATATATGATAACAAGACTATGAGTCTGCAGCCATGCTAGCAGGTCTGTGATGCTGTACTAAGGCAAAGTGTTGCTTGCGCTAAATGCCAATATCAACATGCTAACATGCTCACAGTGACAATATTAACATGCCAATGTTTAGCAGGTATAATGGTCGCTGTGTGCACTAACTTAGTTTAGCCTGTTAGTCTGGTAACATTTGCAGAAATGTTAAGCTGAGGCTGATGGGAATGTCATGAATTTGCAGGTATTTAAACCAAAGGTTTGGACTAATTACAATTTTGACTTGCTGGTAGTGCTAGATGAAATGTCAGGGGATCACCACATTCAGTGAATTCATCCTGTGGACGTCTGTATAAAATTTGGCAATCAATCTGATAGTTGCTGAGATATTTCAGTCTGGACCAACCAAGTGCTAGACTGGTATTGCCATCCCTGACACCACAGCACTAGCATGGCTAAAAACACAACAGATCCACTCTAAACAGTGTATGATCTTTGACAAGAAAAAAGATTCTGTGGCTTTCAGACACATCTTGTGGTCTTCATCAGCAGATGGAGTTTACTCAGTTGTCATGGAGATGTTTCAGTTGTCATTAGGCTACTTGACCTACAATAAGTATGGAACTTGATAGCAGGTTGTGTATGGCACCTATATGTATTTCATCTGATGAAGTCCACCAGATTCTGCTAAAAAGCCCTCAAAGAAATCTGGTAATTGGGCCTTGAGTTAAAAAAAAAAATCTATTTCCAAGGTCAGGAACGCTAAAGTATATCTGACTCCATATTAGAACACTTTGCTTTAAATTGAAAATGGTTTTAGAGTTCCTGTTGCTTTAAGCATCTAACTTGTGTTATTACCTAAACTTATTTATTACGTTGAGGCAAATATATTGACTGTGCTACTTATTTTGTTATTATGGTGACAAAACAATCAAAGCAGCTCTTGTGGCTCAGGTCCTCAGCACCGTTGCCAGGGGATGAGGATTTAAACAAGTGACCAACAAATTTTGGAATTAGGGAGAATGGAGGAACAAGGCTCATTTCTGTCTCTGTCACAAACAGAACAATTCAAGTGAAGAATGCAACACTGAGTGGCTCCCAACGTTGTTTTGTTGTTGTTGTTTTCTTAAATTACAAGACATACACCAAGAGATTTTCAATCCCTTCAAGAGAGCAGGAACAGAGCAGCAAGAAACTCTCTCTCTCTTCATCTTTATTTCTGTCACAGTGGAAAAAGGGTTTAAATTTTTTAGTGTAGAATAAAGGGGATGGTGGTGGATTAGAGGCGACTATGTGGCAGCTGGCAGGGTAATGGTGGAGACAAAGGTGAGGACAGTCGAGCTCACACTGCATTCATGAATACAAGGTGAAAGCAAGAGTTCAGGGTGGAGGGGTGTGCGTGTTATGGTGTTAAGCATGTTTAAGAGGTGACTTTTGTGCAATGGATGCAGATTTGTTTTTCTTTTATTGACACGGACTAGTTGGATAATATGATTGGAAGTTAGTTATCAATACAACTGGGCAGAAAGCTTGTCAGCTTGTCACCACAAAAACAGTACTAAATGTTGCTCACAGTGCAAGAGTATCAAACAGTGAATTGTCTCTCTGCATGAATAACCAGCTCTACCAGCTCATTGTGTCAGTGTCAGCACCTTTTAGAAGTGCATTTCTATTGAACAACCAAACTGCTTTCTTCAAGTGAAAAAAAAAAAGTTGACACACCCCTGCAGTTCATTAAATGATACAGACGTTGGTCATAAGACATTCAGCGTCTCAGACGTGACTCAAGTAGATAGGGATTTAATACAAGGTTGGATCCACACGTGTAAAGAGGGGCTTCATACATTTATATACATGTCAGTTTGTACACAAATAGTATGCTAGCACATGGATTTTAAGTGTGTGCGTGCATGTGTGTTTGTGTATATCTATGGTGTGTGAGTATACCAAATGTCTACCAGAAACAGCCAGTGTGTTTGTTCCGCTGTTACCAGATGCCGACGCAGTGACAGCTGTGTTTGTCCATCCTGCACAAAGACAATACAAACCCATGCAGACACACACGCATGCACACGTGCACATACACATTCATGTGTACACTCTTAATACTGTGTCCACAGACTTGACATAAAACAACAAAAAATATATCCAAATGTGCCCCCTCCACACACACAGCCTTTTGGCCCTAAAAGCTCTCTGACTCCAAACCAGAAGCAAAAAGCTTTTACTGCTCAGTCATGTCACTGCACAGATGTGCTGTACTTACACTTAATTTTCATTCCCAACTCTTCACCTTTGGTTTGTTTTTGTACTGCCACTTTAGCATCATGTCTTACTCTCATCATAATATAATAACATGTTTGTTTGGGGGTTTTTTTACAAAATTTTGCTGCAACCTTTTTACTTTGTCTCCAGTTTATAACTTCATACATACTTTACAAGTGTGGTAAGTGAGATGGTTACTGCTTTTAATTTAGACAGTTATTAAGTTATTAAGTTGTTCCCTTTGTTCTGCTTCATAGGGCTTTTTCACATCAGACACTTTAACTTATAGTAGGAAAAGCACAGGTGTCACTGATAACATTAACAATGGCCCAGAACAATACCAGGACCCTGAAACCAAAGCAGCTAAATGGGAGTCAGCCATCATTAATTACATTATCGACACCTGTGCTTGTTCTGCTGTATCATGTCAAAATGTCTGTCATGAAAGACCTATTAGGTAAGTGTCCCCAGACATTTTGTTCCTTTTGGAAAACCTTTGTTGAACCTGCATTAATACATTTTTAGCAACTTGGCGGCAGCACAACAAGACTGACGTAAATTTGTGGGCGGTAAAACTAATACAAAGAGCTGGAAGACAATAAAACAGTAGGGGGATAATTCTCTGTGAGTTCGTCACTATGAGCAACACCTTTTACATCACACATTGTTAATATAAAATGATTGGTTACAGCAGCTTTAAATGTAGCTGACCTGAACAGGAAGGTCATCATGGCTCAATAAGGTGTGTCAAATCTGGAATTGAATCTCACCAAGGATCCCAGTCATTATTCCCTTGTAACTACATATTTAAGGATGCCATAGGTGTCCTTTTTTACAAAACCCATGAATGAGGGCTGAACAGACACATCAACCCATCTCACAATCCATCATCACTTGTGCACAAGAACCTGCCACGTGTTCCAAGTCTTTCTCTTGAGGATTCAATTTTTTCCTGTTGCTCACCACTTAAAGTGCCAATTTTAGTTCTTTTCATAATCAGTCCATATTGCACAAAATGTGAATGCATTATTACCAAAAATCCACTTGCAGTCTCTTGAAATGTGTTATGAATAAGACAATATAAAGTTACCTTTTTAATTGCATGGAAATATAGTTGCAAGATGGGACTATTGAAAATCTGATGAAAGATTCTTATTTTCCTACTTTCAGGAAACCTTTGACATCCAATATTTGAAAGTTGGCTGCTGAATAACAATGCAAAAAAACATAAGACAAAACAAGACAAACAAGAAGCACATGTGGGCTCTGTGTGAAGGATCATGTAAATCTCAGTTTCATATATTGGAAATTTTGTGATACACAGCATTCAACTCTTCTCTGATCCTAGATGAGCACTTTGACACACCAGGAAGAGTTTTAATAAAGGACTTAATAAAAATAATTTAAAAAAGTGTCACATGACTGAAACATGATAAAACAATATAACCCTCAGGGACTGTGAAAGCCTCTGTGGCAGTGAGACCTCATGAATACAGATGAGGAAACAGACATTCAGATATCATTCAATAAAATGAACAAGCCTTTATTATGGTGAATTCTATTTACAGTGACTAATCAAACACATAAATCTAACTGTGCACCTAACAACGCACATGGATGCTTGTGCTTGTGAAGAGTTATGTGAATTCAGCTATATAATGCGAATACACGGTGCAGCTCTGAGCTCTTATTTTTAACCACAGTTAAATAATGTAATTAGATAATAAAGGAGTTAAGTAATCTTTAACATTGTGTCCAGCTGAGCACTGTTGCAGAGAGATGCTCCATTTCTTAATACGGTGTTTTTAAATAGATGTGAGTTAAGTATGCACAGACATCCTCAATTATGGCCAGTCAGCATGGTTATGATTTTTTCTGTGATTAGGTACATTAGTTACATCAGACTTTTTTTAATTGGCCGTTACTCCCTGTAACAGACCACTGTTCAGCACTCATGCACTGAATATTATGTTAAAGTAATGAAAAGAAAGCAGCATAATGAAGCATGGCACTGTGTTTATTAACTGTGCTCGTTTTAAATTAACATTTAAAATGTAAATGTAAGTCAAAAGATACATGTCATTTTCAACCTGACCACATTCAAGCTACCAGGGTGTGAAAAACATATCAGACACAGTTTGCTTTGTTCCCAACTTCCAGCACCAACTTAGAGCCATTTTATTGGGCTTACAGAGGCCTTAAGGTGCCGGGATAGTCAGACTGTCAGACCCGACAGACGTGCTTGTCATGTAGCTTCAGAACTGATCTTCACTTTAAATATCGTCTGAGAATTACATTACACATTACGCATTACAAAATGCAGGACTGCACTCTTTAGCAACTATTGGACCAATTAGTGGTAACATTTTGCAATGCCCCTGTGTTTCAATATTTTTTAACCATGCTTACTTGATAGGAATGGTAATGTCAACAACTCTTGGATGGATTATCACGAAATTCTGTACAGACATCATGTTTTTAGGGCAAAACTAATATGATTAACAAGGTCAACATTATACCTGCTAAAGCATGTTAGCATTGTTGTGAACATGTTAACTTGCTGGCATTGGCATTTAGCTCCAAGCATCACCAAGTAGCCTTACAGAGCTGCTAGCATGGCTGCAGACTCTTTTTTGTCATGTGTTGTGACAGTGCTTTGTGTGTCAGGTCTTTTTTCAAGTTGAATGTGCAGAGAGACAAGAAACAGGGTAGAGAGCACAGGATAACATGCAACAAAGATCCACAGCTGGAATCGAAGTGCGGACATTGCAGTCATGTGGTATGTTTTTTTTTTTTGGAAAAGGTTTATTATATGCTTTAAAATCTATAAAAATAATTTGAATAGACTATCATTTTACATGTAAAGAGACGCACTCTCCGTAAAAGTATATACTGTATGTTCAGGCCATTATAAGAGCTTAAGAATTGCTCGGCTGGTGCATACACCCAAAAAAGTTTCTAGCTCCCAAGTTTGCCTCCGTGTTGTTTGGCCCACTGAATATGCGCATTAGTGTTTCCCTCGCTTGCCCATAGACTTTAGGTTGTGATGACGTCACAGATTTTTAAATTGCTTTTCTCGGCTCAAGGAAGATTTTACAAATATAAAAGCTCCATGGATCAAAAATTCATAATAGAAAGAGTCATAATTGAAGTTGTTTGCAGTTCGAGGTGCCCTGTGAACAGTTTTACAGACGTTTCTTTTACAATGGTGGTCTATGGGGAAAATACTTTGGGCCACATGGGGATTTTTCACTACAATACCGCAAATGACCACTGGGAAAAATTGGCTGCAAGGCTGAGTGGCAGCGCCCTATCCAGCTCTTATTATACATCCATGGTTCAGGTACTGAAAGGCAACAGACAGCATTGACAGGAAATGGTTTTGTGTGGGGTAAAAAGGAATGTCTCTGTTCTCTGGGAGACTATTTCACCAACAAAGAGCATAAAAGCTAAAAGCAGCTTCAGACTTTAGTGCTGGGACAGCATGAGTCACTGTCTCATGACCTCAGGTAACATATTTTGTGAAGCAAGGCCATTCAAGCTTTACGGAAGAGAAAAAATAATCTAAAAGTCAGTTGTGTAAATACTGTGAGCTGGCACAATGTGTTCACTTTTTTCTCTTAGTTTCTCTCTGAACTTTGGCTGCAGCATTAAGAACTGCAACAGCCTCACAGTCTTCTAGGAAGTCAATTAAAGTTTAGGCATTTTTTCCCAATATTTCAAAGTTGTGTATTTCAAAGTGATAAAAACCTGAAAACTTAATATGGGTGACATATTTGTGAATATTGCATTAGTTAGCGTGCAGTAACAAGCTGTAAACTTTGATATACATATTATTACCATTTTAATTGATAAAGCCAACTTGTTAGCAAATAAGTGTCTATTTACACATCCAGCAGACACAAAGCAACATCAGCATTCTTTTGAGTCAAAGCTCTGAACATTTTATGAATGTAAGCCCAATATTCACTCTCCTTTTAATTCTGTTTTTGGTCTCCAGCAACTCCTGAGTAACATTTCTGGCCCTTTAGTTGTTAAATGCTTAGCATCCAGCCACTAACTTTATCCATCTGCTATTTGTTGCTGAGAGGGATGTGTATAGTGGGTTTTTAGAGCTTTTTTTGCTGAAAACAGACCAAAACAATACTATCAGAGTGAGAGTGAACTTAAACAGTAGAGCTGCATGTCAGAAATCCAAAACAATGAGCTGAAAGTTGCTATAAATATATTAAGTGTCAGGTAATTACTCTCCATGGGTTTCTCACTATGAGCGAACTTTTCACATAGAAGTGGGGAAAAAAAAGGTTTATAGCCTCTTTTTTCTTGCCTATTCTTCTAACTCTATTTTGTAACAGTTAACAGTAAAACTTGCAGCACATTGACTAGTATATGTCATAAATGCATTTAATAATTGAATTAATTACATAAAGGTCATCTAGTTCTGAATGATTAATACAATAATGTATTTCTGTATGATAATATATTTCTCAATAAAAGTACAGAGTACCAAAGATTGATCCCTGTGGAACGCCTTGCATGAACTTCTTTTGTAGCCAGTCTCCAATAGAAATATAGTCCAATCATACAAATAGGTCTTTTAACACTATGACAGACAGTCCAACACACTCACCAACAATATGGTTAGATCAATGACGCAGTGTTCAGTTGACATCTGGTTAGTGCAGTGAAAAAACTCCACAGCAATGAGCACTTAACCCTAAAAAAGGAACCTTGCAGGTTATTATACTGAGCAAATACTTACATAATGTGCTTTGGATATATTATACAAGTTTGTGTTATAAACACTATGTTTTTCTCTGTCATTTGCAGGAGGTGAAATACTTCCAGTTTCCTGGAGAGCTGCTAATGAGGATGTTGAAAATGCTAATTTTGCCCCTTGTCGTATCCAGGTAAGAGCAGCACAGCTCCACACACACCCACACATACACACACACAATTTGCCATTTGAATCAAATGCCAAACTTGATAAAAGAGGCATAATTGGGTGAAGGTTGATTTCCAATGCTGGTATGTGCTTTTGAAATAAAATAAGTCAGGTTACAATGAAGAATCAAAAGGAGGAACATTAAACACAAAATATTTTACATTTGCTTGGATATGCTCCTGTGTATCACTATCACCTGCTGATTTTGGTTGCAAATCACATTTCTTTTCATTTTATATTGTAGCTCTTTGACATATTTTGGAGTGAAAATAATGTTGGGTTGCAGTTGCAATATTGGATGGTTCGCAATCTCACATTTCTTTGAATTTCTACTGGACAAAATTAATTCCATATCACTGTACTCTCACTATATTTGTCACTTCAGTCAATCTCCACCGCCTCCATATGAAGTGAGTTTTCCTGCCATATGCTGCAGAATAATTTTGCTAGTAGCACACTGTTGCCTCTGGCAGAGGTAATATCACTTTGAAAATCATCTGAGAAATCGGGGCTGCTGACCCCACATGATGTGGTTGAATTTGCTTTGTAGTGGCTTCAGAGAGAATTGATTATGTTTGTCCTTACCCACCAAGAGGCCTTTGTCCTCCACATGGTCATATTGAAAAGTCTTGTATTGTGGTGTATAACAGAGAGTAAAGCCATCTGAGCATTGGGGGTCCACAATAAGAAGTTTCCTGAAATAGAAAGGATAATTCATTCTTATTGTGTGTGTGACTTTTATGCACTACTGAGTTACTTCATATTGCTTTATGTTGCTCAGTATCTGGTGAAAGCAGAAGTTTTCCACATAGGGTCTGTATAGGAAATCTTAAAATGACATCTGCCCTGGACACCCTGCTACTGTACAAGTGTACAGTAGTGATATATCTTGCATGACTGGGTCCATTTTGTTATTTGTTATCTGCATCATGCTGTTTTTACATTAAATTACCTTTTTTCTTTTTGTGTTTTAACTGGCCTGACTCTGCACCAGTCAATTGTCTGTCCATGGTACTCTCATTGTCAGTCTGGTCATGTTGGTCTATTTTTCTTATACCTATGAACTGGTTAACATCACAAGATATGTTTAACTTTGTCAAATGTGCAGCTTTGTTCAAAGACAGGCCCCAGTGCTCATAAATTGTACAAACCCTTGTCGCATTTTAGTTGGTTATTTAACTATTTATCAGCCTGAAAACCCACCTTTGGCCCATAAACTCAGGCTAGTTTCTTCGGTTTGTTACCCTGGGAAATGTAGGAAATTGATACCTGAATTAGAAGTTTACAAAGCAAAGTGGGGAAATTACATTTTATCATAGAATAACTCTGGACTCCCTTACTGCCAGACAAAAACATCAATATTAGACAATTCTGCAAAACCCACAATTATATTATGCAATTACATTGCATTAAAGCTGAATGTGTTGCATGCTTGTCATCCACCACCTCAACCTCCATACCCCTACATTGGCTTTGCTACATATAGGGCACACTACTTCCTGCATTGGCATTGGATGTAAAACCAAGGTTTTTTACACACTGGTACTCTGGCTGTGCATGACTGTATGGTGATTAATGTAGATAAAAAGTACAACCTCGATGAGATTTTTAAAGTAATTATCTCTTTAAACATCAAGGATTGAAGGGTAATGTACAGTTGTATGCAAAAATTTGGGCACCCCTTGACAAATAACATATTTGGTGATTTTTTTAAATTGAAAAGATATAAACACAGGCTCTTTAGGATATGGGGGAAAAACACAATATGTCTGCAAACATTAATGCATAGTAACTTTTTATGTCATAAATTGAGCAAAAATGTAAAAAAAAATAAATAAATAAATAAAAACATCATTGTGGCATGTGCAAAAGTTTGGGCACCATAAGAGTTCCGAAGTCTCAGATTCGTTTTACAAGGTCTCAGTCCTTAATCAGCCCATTGGGCCTGAGGCATGTCAGCCATTGTCATTAGGAAATGTCAGCTGGTGCCAATTTCAAAGCTTTACAAATTCTCTCACTCTTCAAGCCTGATGCAAACATTCAGCAACCATGGGTTCCTCTAAGCAGCTGTGTAAGACTGTGAAAATGAAAGTTATTGATGCCCACAATGCAGGGGAAGGACAAGAAGATAGCAAAGCGTTGTCAGCTTGCAGTTTCCATAGTGCAAAATGTAATTAAGAGATGGCAGTTTAGGGCAACTGTGGAGATCAAGATGAGACCTGGAAGATCAAGAAAACTCTCAGAGAGAGCTGCTCATGTGCTGGTTAGAAAGGCAAATCAAAACCCCCATTTGACTGAAAAAAACCTGCATGAAGGTTTAGCAGACTCAGGAGTAGTCTGTGCACCGTTTCACTGTGCAGATGATGCTTGCACAAACAAGACCTTCATGGAAGAATCAGAAGAAGAAAACCTTACCTGCATCTACAACATAAGTATACAACGGAACAGCTACAGAAACCTGATGCGATTTGGAAACAAGTGGTGTGGACTGATGAAGTTCAAATAGAACTCTTTGGTCACAATCAGCAAAGGTATGTTTGGAGAAAAAAGGAGTAGCATTTCATGAAAAGAACTCTTTTCCAACTGTTGGCCATGGGGGTGGATCTATCATGCTTTGGGGTTGTGTTGCAGCCAGAGGCATAGGAAACATTCTTCCCTCCATTCATGTGCAGGTGGAGGGAAGAATGGATTTCACTAAATACCAGCAAATTCTGGAGGCAAACATCACACCATCTGTAAAAAGGTCAGCAGGCAGAAGGTTTTGGAATTACCCTCACAGTCCCAAGACTTAAACATAATTGAAAATCTGTGTGTAGCCCAAGGATAATGCATAACTAGAAGCCTTTTGCAAGGAAGAATGGGGAAAAAACCCAAATACAAGAATTGAAAGAATTTTAGGTGGTTACAAAAAGCGTTTGCAAGCTGTGATATGTGCCAGAGGGTCTGTTACTAAGTACTGATTATCAAGGGTACCCAAACTTTTGCACATGCCACGATGTTTTTATTTTTTTATTTTTCTACAATTTATGACAAAAAAAAT
The DNA here is from genome assembly GCF_963924715.1 of Thunnus thynnus. NCBI lineage: Eukaryota > Metazoa > Chordata > Actinopteri > Scombriformes > Scombridae > Thunnus > Thunnus thynnus. The sequence continues at coordinate 9,877,177 of NC_089528.1, forward strand.
ATCTATGCATTAATGTTTGCAGAAAATACTGTTTTTTTCCATATCCTAGAGAGGCTGGGTTTACATCTTTTTTCAATGAATAAATCACCAAAATATGTTATTTGACAAGGGGTGCCCAGACTTTTGCATACAACTGTATATATCGAAGTAAACCTGTTGCCCTTTTATAGCTTTGGATGTGTTCATAGGAGCGTACATCCTGCCAGATTCTCCAGTTTGACTATTTTAGGCCCAAAGCTCTTAGTTGCCTGCATGAGGTTAGTGATGTCCAACACACAAAAAAAACTCCCAAAACAAATCATGCAAACGCACCAGTTACATGCAGGGTGCTTTGTGCAATAAGCTACTTACAATCTATGCAACAGCAAAGACTGGATGAGAAGTTAATCCTCCCTTCCTCTCTCTGTCTCTCTCTGTTTGCCTGTCTCTCTGTCTCTATTAGTCAGTGCATCTATGTCTTTCTCTTGTCTGTTTCTCTTTCTGTACTTCTTACGTTGTTTAAACTCAAGGCAAAAGGCAGTATGACTATGTGTTTGTGTATTCACGCATACTCATGGTCCGTTCCCCCAGTTTCACAGATATAGAGCAGGAGATCACTTCAGTCCAGGTTTCCTGTCAAACGTGAGGCACGTGAGGGCAAGAGACGTTAATTACAACTAATCTGAAACAGCGCATGCAGGCAGGGGGCCAAACTCTGCCAAGTTCAGCAAACCACTTGAGCACACGGGAATGTAAAAGCAATCAAGGCAAACATTCAACGCTCTGGGCATGGGCTCAGGCTGCTGGAGCTCCTGTTGAGTCTACAGCACAGTCAATGTTCTGGGTGCCTGCCTGCAACTCGATGGATGCAATAATGGATAATGAAGGTGGAAGGCATGGCTTGTTACTTCACAGCTGTTGTGTTTGGACTAATCACTATCCCCCTCGCGCCCACCCACTCGGAGGTGATTTGCGGTATATCTGCATATTTTTGCAACCCTCTGCAGACATGCATGCCAATCCAGTCACAGACATAAAAAAGTGTGCTTTTCTCTCTTTGTCTCTCTCCTACCATACACACTCATGACAGCAGAGTACATCTAGATTGGGATGCACAGACCGACTGGTTGACATGGTGCATGGTACAGTAGGGCTTATCTAGGGGTGAATATCCGCCCTATAGCTTGCCTGTCCCCATTTTTTTCCCTCCCAGCGCCATCTGCACACCAGCCAAAGCGGAAACCAGATTATCCCATGAACGCGTCATGCAGAATCAATGGCCACTCCACTTACTGCCTCCTTATGCTCCATGTTTCTTTTATTTTTGGAGACTGTAATTAAAATGAAGTATTTAATAGGGGAGATTTGGAAAAAAAAATTGTTGTGTTGTGGTTTATCATGGTTTCTACTTAAACACATCATTTGCATTTTGATAAAGCCTTTGGTAGCTCTTGTTTACCAGTACTGGCTGAGATCTGAGGGTCAAAGGTGAAGCTCTGTTTTAATGATATGCAGCATCCGCACAAACATATGGCTGATCCAAACCGTGTTCAGAGTGCTTGATAGTTGCATCTGCATTTGTGTGAAATCTTGCAGTGAGGTGTAAATGAGTCTCTCTGTCATGATTCCTGCCTCAGTCTTATCTACCTGTCGCCACCTCCCCAGTGACTCTCTCCCTCTCACTCCCTGCATGTGTGATTGTGTGAGTGGAGACAGGTGTGCTGGAGTCAGAACAGTGCCCCACCAGCTGCAACTCGTTCCATAATCAAGACTGAATCACTGCCAGATTGTAGCCTCTGCACCATCCCGTCTGCTCTGTCTCTAGTACCTGTCTCCTGTTCCTTGTCTTGTCAGCCCTGTTTCCCTGCCCTGGACACCCGCTATACCCAGCTTCCATGGATTTGGACACTTGTTTCCAGGCATTTCACTCTGTATTTGTCTGTATGTCCATTTGACCTTTAGTTAGCTCCAAGTCACATCTCCATATGCAGCTTTAAGCTGAATGCTCAGATACACACAGCTAAGAGGAAATAACTGGTGTGGATGTTGAGTGTTGCAAAACAGATCTGAGTAGGTTTGTGCTCCAGGTTCTTTACAAGGTTACTGTAAAGTTAAAGTTACTGTGTGTTTTTTTGTTTTTTGATTGTCAGGAAACAAAGGTGGCTATACAGAAATCCATAAATATCCTTATGAAGGTTTTTGGTGCGATTTCACGTTCCTAGGCACAGGCTGAAACTCAAATAAATGATTGACATCCCTGAATATGATGCATAAAGTCTCCTGAAGACTAAAAAAATTGATTTGTACATTTACGTCTATTTTGTTCTTCTCAGACCAGCATGTTGTTCCAGTGGGTTCATTTTAATTGGTCAGCCTGTTCTGATGTTCATGTCTTCCCCACTGCTTTTGAATTTTTAGATTAAAATAACGTACGGAAAATGCCAATTAATTATGTTTTATGTGTGTGTGGGTTTGCCCTCCGTGGTGAGATTTTGTCTTGTCACTGCCTAATTTCTGTCCTCACACAGGAGCGGGGGTGATTGATTGCCTGATTAGGCTCAGTAGCCAGATAATTCCCCATGACTATTTGTCTGACTAAAAGAAGAAAATAGAGATAAAATGAGCTTCTGTAGTTTTCTTCAGATGGGACTAATGTACAGGGAAATAGAGTGGATTAGGATATGAACAGAGGAATCGAGTGGAATATTAATAGAGTGAGAGAATAGACAGATAATAGTGATAGAGAGAGAAGAATAATAAAGTGGAAATAAGGAAATTTATTATATCTTCAAGTTTTCCTCCTTGTACCCTGTTTCCTGAATGTCACAGTGACTCAGTGGGTTTGGGCATATGCCATGTGTTCGTCAAGTCACATTGTGATGGTTAGTTGTCTGGCAAATTGAAGCCGTGCAGGTTATGATGCACGAGTCTCTTTGGCCTGAAAAAGGGTGTATGTTATTTTAAGATATTTCATCAAATAGTCCCTCTATGGAGCCAATCACAATCAGCTGTTGAGTGACACACATCATCAGAGAATATACAACTCTGAAGAGCATAACATTTCAAAGGGAAATTGGAAAGCATACTTGCAACAAGTAATTAACATCTCCACCGCATTAAACATCCCTTCATTAGCATTCCCTTCACTCTGAAGTTATGGGCACCATGTTGCTGAAGTGTTTATTTTGTCTTGTGCTGGGAGTTAAGTTAACACTCAAAGCACTTTCACATTGCTGTGCTGCATCTACTCTAATGAACACATTCAACTAAACTCATCTAAAAGTGTAAATAGGATCTTCAGCATCAGCAGCATGAAGAGGTGTTGAAATTGTTTGCTACTTTGTGGTTCGAACAATACAGAATACTGGATGTAGCTGTTCATTATCACAGCACAGATAGGGTATAGAAACATCCAGTATGTGACACATTTGCAGGGTGTTCCTTTTTCTTGCTGGTTGTTTTGTATTTCACAAGTCTTTTTATTAATATTTTTTACTTGCTGGGTTTGTCTTTATATAAATACTGTTTTGGTTTTTTGACCACAGTGGGAAACAGAGACCTGGCATTTCACTGCAGCGCCTGCTCAATGTTATTGGTCAGCTCAGTAGGTCAGGCAGTGGAGTTAGATGAACAAGTGGTTTATAGAGAATTGGTTTTCTTAATCTCAGCATACAGAGAGACAGATAAACACAGTGTTGTACAGCAAGGCAGTGAGGATTTCCCTTCCTGACTGACCCTGATGGCCATAAAACAGTAATCCAAACTAAAAGCGCAATACACATCTAAAAATCATTAATTCAATCATTTATTAATTCCTTAATCCATTATATCTCTTTTAGCGCTCATTATTTCTCACCACACAGCCTGTGAAAAGAGCTTCTTCAGGTTATAACACCTTAACTTGTGCTCTGGTTCCACACTTCATCTCATTATCCTTTGCCATCTTAACAAGACTGAAGCTATCCACGGCTAATAACACTGACCAGCGCTGACCTTCATCTGAAGTGGTTGCTGTATGTTCACACAGACTGACTTGTATTGACTTTCTTACTTTGACGATACAGTCTTTGTGTCAGCAGGGTAACAAGCTTGTCATTGAGAACTGTCAACAGTAACAGCTTATTGACACAACCTGATATGCACCTAATTGCTAAAAAGAGCAGTGATGGCTTTTTGTTCCACAAACAAATCCAACATATGCTCAGTGAGCTGGCCAGGTTCTATTTCTATTAACAGTTTTCTCCAGGTCGTTTTAACTCATAGACTGTCAAGGGATTGATTTCAAAACACCTTGACGGAAAAGTTCCTCATAGAAAAAGGAAGGACTCATTAAAGAGTCAATGTTCATAGAACTGTCCTGATCTATTATTGAAGCACATGTAAGTACCCACCATTAGTATTTAGAGCTGTTGTGAGCTTCTTGTTTTTAACTCTTTCACACTTGTGTGCAGAACTATAAAGAAGCTGCTGTTAGACTGTGACAACTAGAAGCTATAAATAATCCTGAGATATAAAGAACAGTGAATCTGCCCTGAAGTAGAATGACATCAATGTGGCCTATATGAGCTGATCTGAGCTGCTGAAACAAAGGCCACTGTGTCACTACTAGTTGTCATGTTGTCATGGATAACCCCTCTCCAAGGAGCCTCGGCCTTCTCTTTTTCATCTGGATGAAGGATTACTGTAATGCTCTTGCTCGGCGAAGGTGCAGCAGGGAGGACTATAAGCCCCATATGGTCCAAAAATCTTGTGGCAGATCTGCTGAACGTGTGTTCGAACCTCACGATCTAGGCAGCTACACATGGCAGGCAACCAACTGTAATCCCACCTCGACTCAGATATCAGAGAGAGACAGATCACTGCGTAACTGCTGTACTGTTACATACTCTTCAGTATGTTATTCAGTTTCCTGTTGATAAGAAGCTGAACAACAACAGCTGAGGTGTAGTGTTCCTCTGAATTCATGGGCTTTTACTCTGCTCACCCCCCAAAAAAATGTAATGCAACATGTATTTTAAAAATACATTTTTTCTTAACAATTTCATTTTTAATTCTATACAATTATCTATCGTGCTGTCTCTGTTGTATCACCTGTAGCATCAATTTAAACATAATTTTTCCCCCAGTGACATCCATGCCTTTGCTTCATAAATCTTCCATACATTCCAGGTTAAAGTCTTGTTTAGATCTTCAGACTTCACACTGTATAAACCACTGGTTCTCAACCTGGGGGTCAGGACCAACCAAGGGGTCACAAGAAGATTAAAGAAATATTTACACTTTATTAGTGTATTTTCTTTAATTATTTTTTAACAGGGCATTTACTTGTGAGAAGGGGTCACAAGTAGATTAGCTTAATTTTAATGCTGCTATACTCAAAATCTTTACATTAATAATGGATCACATGAGTAAGTGAAAGGGGCCGCTTGTAGTGTTGAACCCACAGAGAGTTATCACCTGACCCTGCAGTTGCCACTCAGTGTCTTTCGGCCAATTATTTTGGTTTTTCAGCCCCCAACTTGACTGTTGTGGTTCATTCTCATAGCGTTGTTTCTCGGTTGCAACAGGTAGCTGTTTTCAGCAAAAAAGCTCTAAAAAACTAACGTACACTACCTGCACAGCACCAGACAGCAGACAGACAAAGTTAGCGACTATATTCTCCAGAACAAAGTCAGGAAAAAAGGTGGCATTCAGTAGTTAAAATACAGCAAAAAGAATCACCTCATGTAGGATGACAAATCTGCTGACATATAGAGCATGTGGTTAAAGTTAGCAACTAGCTGGTGTACAAAGTGAATCTTTTAGCAGCTGAGGAGCCACATATTTCTCTCTGAAGTTATTAGAGAACTAAACAAAGGTAAAACAGAGTGAATATTCAACTTAAATTTGCCAAGTGGCCAGAAACACTCCTCCAAAAGAATTCTGTTACTGCATATCTGCTAGATATGTAAATAAACAACTGTTTGCTAACAAGTTTAGCATATTAACTTAAATGTGTCAATGTTGTATTTACAACTTGTTTCCGCTGCCGCCAAATGGCCAAAAAAGCAGGTTTAAGCGAGTTCCACTGACTTCATGGTGCATTTATAGCACAGTGTATAGGACTTTAGTATTTCATGAGGTATTTATACACAAATTGATCCATGTCACTGTGTTAGAGTTAATGTAACTATTTCTGGACACAGTTTTCATCAAATGAATACCAAATATTCCATTAAATATGTGGCAGGAGGTGTGATAGAACTGTGTTTCTATATGAAGTATATCATCTTTCCTTCCTGGTTGTCAGTTGATCAGGAAATGTGTATGATCACCTTTTTTCATCAGTTAGTGAGTGTGATCCAAGACAAAACACACTTATCAGTATCCATCTGTTTGAGCTCAGACCAAGACCTTCATTTATCTCACACAGGGAAATAAAATGTAGAACATGTTAATATTACCAAGAGTGCTTATCTACCCAAAGTAGAGGAAACACAAATTAAATGTTATAACATCTAAAAAAAATCAGCTGATGAATCGGCAACTGATATGAATAATTTTGCCAGAGATAAAAGAGAACTTTGTCAGTAGTAACTAAGTTGTCCATGAAATGAAATAACCCAGAAATAATCCTTCATATTTTAATCACTTTTTGCTATTCATTTCATGATGTTTCTATCAGTTCACTTTGAAGTTTTTGTTGATTTCACAGCTGCCACCACCTCACAAGACAGTAGCACATCAAATAATCAAGATAAGGTCAGGACTCATGGATAGTTTCCATCAAAAAGACAACATTTGACTGTTATTATTATCAGATTTAAGTGCACAGAGCTGGGAGGAGGAAGGGGTCACGAGGTAAATCCCTGGAATGACAAATGCAATTTTTTTCCCCTTTTGATCTCCAGCTGCAGATTTTTTTTGCTGTTGTTTTTTATTTTTTTGTTTTTTGTTTCCTAAAGAACTGCTGTATGAAAAAAATGAGTCATGTCAACTCTGTAGCAAACATCTGCACTACAACAATGCAACACAGTTGAAACAGTTTTACTGCCATTTTCCAGAAGAGTGATGTTCTGTTGTGCCACCAATCCACCTCAGCTTGAGTCTGTACTTACGGCTTTCTGATTTTCCTGCCAGAGGTTGTCTAATCCCTGACCAGAGCAGGTCAGACCCCTTAGTTATCCCAGCTGCAGCTGCACTTATTGTCCGATTTACCAAAGGAGCTAAGGTTTATTCACACAAGCTGTTTTTGTCAATGTAACTCTAGTAACAACACAACACTAACAACTTGATAATGGAATTATTATAAACTGTGCTTTACTCCATTTGTGGCATTTATGACTTTTAATATGTACGAGGAGAATTCAGATCATGATGGTGACCACATCCTGGCTAATCAAGCACTTAGATTGCTTTCATACTTACTGGCTCCATAATGGTCCTGTATATGCATACTCATATATTCTCACATGCTATAGGCAGCAATTTATTCAGATGATAATCACACCTTGTGGTTATTCCTGGTCAAAAGTGCACTAATGAAACTGAAATGTAAATGTTTACCTGAGTGGAAATGCATCGTCAGCAGCAACAGAAGCCCTGCAGATTAGAATTTACCTTTAACAACACTCCCCTTTACTTCTTTGTCAAAACACTAGAAATACTTTGTTCAATGACCATTATTATTTTGAGATTTACTGTGTTGATGTTTCAGGTCAAAATGTCCTTTGATATTATAATGTAGTATGTTCCTTGGGAAAGCAAAAGTCAATGTCTATACTTGAGAAGATTCAAAAAAGGTCTTCTCTGTAAGTGAGGAGTGAAAGTTAAAGATGTGTTACCTGTGAGTAGAGAGCTGTGGTGTTGCAGCAATAAATAGAGATACTTACTCAGCCCAGGTGAAATATTTTAAATCTGTCAGACAGATATTAGGCCTATACTACATGGAAATAGCACTTTCCTGAAAGGAAGAGCCTGATGACAGGGTGATGAACTTCAATGAGTTGGTCTTTCTTGCCAAGTGCAGGGTCACCTACAGATCAGCATCCCTGAAGCAGCAGGAGATTCAATGGGTTAGATTCCTGCATGGGGGCTGGCAGATAGGGGAGTATTTTCTATGATTGGGAGAAGAAGTGGAAATCATAGTGGTAGCTGTAACACTCTTCAGAATAAACCACCTGGCCTGGTTTATATATTAATTTAGGAATGCATGAATACATTTCATTTATAACGGCATAGTTACAAGACAATAAACATTTTATCCACCTTATGATTTAATTTGAAGAACATAAAAGGCTAATTAGTCTTAACTGTAATTTTATCATTTACATCTTCATTCACATGCATAGAAAAGGTTTGGTGATACTTTCACACTACAAAGCTGGCCAGAGTGCTTTTGGCCATTTAGCAGCAGTTGAAGGACTGCACTTGAAGAAATACGCTTATTCGCTTTCTAACCAAGAGATTGATACCACTCTCATGTCTGTGTGTTTAATATGAAGGTAAAGAAAGGAGACAGCAGAAAAACTGCAAATAGGGGGACACAGCTAGTCTGCTCTGTCCAAAGGTTAAAAAATCTCCTACAGTACCAGCACATTTATAGCTCACTGATCAACCTGTTTAATCAGTACTAAAACACAAGTGCAAAAACAAGTTGTGGTTTTACAGGAGGTTTTGTGCCAGACTGTTTTTTGGCCAGGAGCAGTGAATTTCTGGTTTCCTGCTTTTAACAGATTACATAAATGAGATATAACTTATAGACCCTTTTCATGGCAGACATTTATACTTGTCAAAGAAGGAAAAGAACAGGTGTAAATAATAACCTTAATGATGGCTCCATTCCATCACTTGTCCCAGTAAGTCATGTGTGAGTGAGCATGCACAATACCAGAGTGCTGGAGTTGGCTCACCTGAATGGAATGCAGCCATCATTAGTTTTACTGATTCCACTTGTGTTTTCCTGATTTGACAAGACAAAATACTGTGATAAGGGTCTATTAGTGAGCTTTAGAGGTGCTGGTAGGTGTATCATTATTCTTTTGTACAGAGCCAGATTACCTGTTTCCTCTTGTGTCTAGTCTTTATACTAAGCAAATATTAGCTAAGCTTTATATTCAAAGTTATTATCTGTAAGATTTCAGTCCTGGGTGATTTGGCAAAACCTGTGGTGAGTAATAGAAAGTGGGGTTTCATATTACAGCAAGCATTTGTTGAGCAATGAGAAATATACCAAGGAGCAACTTTTGTAACTGTTTACAGTGCAGCTAAAGCAAGCATGTAGGAGAATTTATGGTGGCCATGAAAGCCACAAAAAAGACAAAAGGCCCTCTCTACAGTCAGTGTTTGGTTGTTTGGTCCATTCTGGGATATTGTAGAAAAATGGCGGTGCAAAGGGTTCATTCTAATAAAACGAAACGAAACAAACAAATGAACGAAAACACAACGATTATTATTTTCAGGTGATGAATAAATGATGAATTTGATATTCCATTTCGGCCAAGTCCGTTCCGCTAGATCCCACTAAATTCTACACACTGCACCTTTAATTTAAATTCAGTTTTCCAGGGTATCTTGAGGGAATTTTCTCTCCCTTGCCCAGTCCAGATTTGCTCTGATGATCCAGAAATTTGAAAGGTTTGAAATGTTTATACTTTACAGCTGGGAAAGTGCCATGACTTTATTCATGCTCATTTTATTGTAATGGGACCAGTTCTAGTAGAGCAGCCCATCACTTGTGTGAATACTGTATTCCCACCATTCTCTCAGCTCAGCCTCAGCTGGTATTTTAATCTTGACAGAAATCAAATGTGGCATTGATTCACTTGCAAGAATTATTTTTCTTTAGCTGTAAAACATTATGTGGCTGCAGTGTGATGAAAATGAATAATCCTGTACTTAAATCCAACTTTTTATAAATCAATGCCTGTGGCCTCTACAGGCTGAAAATCGTTGTTGCTGCTGACACTTTCAACCAGTTTCGTGCTTGTAGGCAGACGTTAGTAAAATCAGATGCTTTTTGATGATTCAGCATATTCAGTTGTGAATAAATGTATGATCTGCTATCACACACACACACACACATCCTTGCATCCTTGTAGCCCAACTTGCACTGCATACACTGCATACACTGCATACATACAAAACTGTGAAAGTAGTTACAGACTAGTTGAAAAATTGGATCAAACATTTTTTTACTTTAACATCAAGCAGACTCCTCCACAGGAAATGGAGACTCTCTGTCGTACATTTCAGAGATGATAAAAGGAGGAATGAGGAGGATGAGGGTGACTGCACAGAGATAGCAGTACCATCCGAACACTTGCCAGCACAAGACAGATTACACTTTGAACAGGAAGGAAAATCTTGTCACCCCAGCTCAAGAGACAGTATAGATCTCTCCAGCTCTCTCCTCCTACTGCCACTGGCGTCACCCTCCTGCTGTGCCACTATTTCAACAGTCTCTCCACACTTCCCACAAATCACATCTTCCTGCCTTCTTTACATTTTCTCTGCACTAGCTGAGAGGCAAACAGCTTTGACTGAGCTTTTTTTTGAAAACTTACAGTGAATGTCACCCTGTCAATGCAGTGAAAATGAAAATCCAAACAGACAGCAGCTCATTTAAATGCAAATTGCTCTATTCTGTTTATAATGTTTATGATTACAGTTGTTTGTTCCCCCTCCCCCAGGCTTTTCTGTGAGAGCAAAGAGTGAAATACAGACCTCTGAAAGGCTGGATTCACAAATAATGAAGAGTAGCAAGTGACAGAGAGAAAGACAGACAGATTTAGGGGATGATTTCTTTCAATTTGATGCTTTCCTCTCATTGTCATGTTCAAAATGTTCTCAGAGATTGCCGTCCTTGAGACTGCAGAGGCAGTGTTTTATATAAATGACTTCACTGGTTTGAAAACAGGCTTATTGAGTTTTGATAAGTGGCTGCCATCATGTCAAAGGTGGATAATCAGGCACTCAATTGAAGCTTTGATGGGTGGGTGGCTTGCTTGTATGTGCACATAAAGTATGTTATTAGAGTGAATAGTGAACTCAAGCCTGCTGTTTCACAGTATTTATCTGTTGTAGTTTCTGTCTTTTAAATCACTTGTGATACTGCTGTGAAGAGCTGATATTGTTCCACACATTTACAACTAGACCTTTTATCTAAAATTGTCTTGCCTACATAAATAAAATTGCACCTAACCTTGTGAACCTATAACTCAGTAATATTTAATCAACCCGCAGCTTAACGGTGTAATTTAATGCAACTTTCAATGGAATATTCCTTTGCCCTGTAAAAGCTTTGAGTGCAAATGAACACTGAGGTAGTTAGCTGAATAACTGCAACAGCATGCCAATGAGCCATTTTTATTAATTCAGTCCCCCACTGCAGGAACAGAAGCTCAGCCAGTTTTTGACACAGAACAAGGGCAGATCTGTGGCAGCAGTTTCACAAAGTCTTTCTTGATTTCTAACATGAACTTTTATCTCCTTGCTTGTCTTTTTTGTCACCCCGCTCCTCTTCTCTCTACCTTTGTGTGCTCCCACTTCCTCTCCATACTTCAGTTTGATGTCAGGTCTAGCTGCCCTGGACGCCAAGTGCTCCAGCCGCCTGGGCATCATGACCATCTCCTACTATCTCTGGACTACCTTTGTTGCTGTGGTAGTGGGCATTGTCATGGTGTACATCATCCATCCAGGTGGAGCTGCTCAGAAGGAGGACTCTGAGGACAGCAAGAAGCCAATGACCAGTTCTGCCGACGCTCTGCTGGATCTCATTCGGTAAGCATGCTAAGCGTCATTTAGCTCAGGAAAGTGTCATCATCCTTGTTGGAAACAGGATAGGTGGCCCAGAGCAATACACACGAAATACACATGCAATACACAAAAAATGTGGCACATGAGCAATATCACCTCACACATATGCAAAGGGCTACACAGAGAGACAGACAAGCACATTACTTGCATGAATAAACAGTGCTGCATTTATGGGAATCCATTAAACTTGCTCATCTAAAACTAACAGAATATGAAATGTTGAAAGCTCTTGGACAGCAGTTTTACATCAGCGGTTCAGTAGGTGCAGCAGCACCCTGTGGTACCTTAACAACAGGCCAAGTGTGCTGCAAGATTTATTTATTTTTCACTTTTTTTACTGTTTCACCACATAAAAAGCAACATTTTTGTAACATTTTTTATACTACTTTTTCTAACAAATCAAAACAGGAGAAATATATATATATTATATATATGTATTACTGTATTTTTTCACTCAGTATTGACGTTAGTTCAAATGTTTTATATAGTATGCCCAGAGGTTAAAGTGGGATTTGGCAGGTGGGTTGAACCCTATGATCTGGTGTAGTGGTGCAACAGGGAAAAATGACTCACCTCAAAATAACTCCCACATTGATTTGTACTGTGAGCTCCAGTGGACTTGTTTTCTTTGTGGACAGGCTATGTGATCATCTGACCTTCTTTTAAGCACCCATTTCTTGCTCTGGTCTGTGCTGCTGCAGCTACTCTGGGCTGTGCTGCATTTGAATTAACCAGATAACTTCAGCAAAACATCATGTACATATCCTCTGTCAGATTAAAAATAATTCTAAAATGAATGACACTATTTAGGCAAGCTTTAAATTTTATTATTATCACAAATTAATTATGCTCCTCATACTAGCAGTGGGACCAGTGTGGCGGAGCTAAAATCAGCCCCCACCTGTGCTAACAGCAAGCATAAACAGACCAGGGGATGAGGGCCCTTATAGGGGATTCCTGACAGTCATCACCAGCACCGCCAGTCGGGGCGATAAGTCAAGAAACCATCAGCTACCGCATCAGTAGCTAGCAAGACAGTTAGCCAAGTTGCACGTAAAACAGCTTTGTTTGGTGATATTTGTTGAGCTCTGTTTGAAACGCTGCATTTGAAATTACCTGCCACTTCATAAAAAAGCATCTCTGTTTAGGCTCGCTCCTCTACTGTAGCTAGTGGCTAGATGCTGAAGTACCACAACCGTGAGTTTATCGACATCTGCATGCATGAACCTACTGAAGGGAAGTGATTAGCAGGACAGGGTCCACATGTGTGGACATCAAAAGGTTTGGGAACCACTGTCATATAGTATATAGTGGCTTCATTCTTTGAACTACAATAAGACTCTCATATATGTTGACAAAAAGAAAAATTAATGTTCTATAGCAGGGGTTCCTAACCTGGGTGTCGTCAAGTGACGGCAAGATAAATCTGAGGGATTGTAAAATGAGTACAATTTTTAGAAAAATTTCATTACAATTTTGCTTTTTCTTGTAAAATGTTGGAGGGTTCAATTTCTTCTGTACTGTAAAGCTACTAAAATTAAACAATCTGAGAAGGGAACATCACTCTTTAGTTCAAGCTCAGCTCATGGGCTTACTCAACCTGTGACATCACAGGGTCACAAGTAGGCATTGATTGTCTGTAGAGGGTCACAAGCCAAAAAAGGTTGGAAACCATTGCCCTCTGGATATGTTTTGTCATACTGATGAGTGGTTGAATGTTTATTGTATGTTGCTATGTGTTTTTTTTTATATACAGGCAAATTTGTATGGGTTTCATGATGGTCCTTAGAATAGAGCTCAATGTATAAAACATAAAAATTTGTTATGCAGTTTTTTCAAGAAAGATGAACTTTGTATGATATAATGTTAATGAAAAGACCAAGAAGAAAGAAAACATTAAATATATTAGTTACATTTACTTCTGAATAAATCAAATTTTGCTTTGGATATTGTGAATCTATGAGTGAAATAATAGATATTGATTGTAGCACTAATGAAAGCATACTGAATTGAAAATCGTATTAAATTTTAAGTGCTGAGAGTAAATTTTATTTACTGCTTTCAACCTTGGAGATAAGTGAGAGAGAGCAATGTGCAAACTTCATGTCAGCATGTTAAAGGGGACCTACTGTGCTTTTCCTTATTTTCAGTCATATATATTATGTTACACTGTTGGATTCAAATAATGAGGTAAACGTATGAAGAAGTAATCCCCATGAGCAAAAAGCACTGGCTTCAAACTGTTCTGAACGTTTGGTTTTCAACGTTTTTTTCTACTTTCAGGCCGAGCCAACGTTGGCTTGTGACTGATTTCTTTATATGGTCATCTGCTCCACGCACAGCACACGAGTTCGCTGCTCCGCTACACTACCATTATGGTGTTTTTCCATTATTTTGGGGGTAGTCATGCTGAGCCATGACTTGTGTCAAGCTGGCATGCTGTGAGTGTTTTTCCATTACACAGCAGGACAAAGATAAGTTGTTTACCTGTTGGAGGTGTGCTGGTTGTCTGCAGCTCATCAAACATCATCATCACTGTGGCTGTTTCTGCTTGTACTACAAAGAGCAACAAAGAGCTCCAAATATCTCCATATGTTGTTGTGTCGACCAGTTTTTAGTGCCGCTAATGAAGCTCTGCTAATCCATGAGGAAAGCATTTAATTTCCTGTAAATTCTTTACAATAAAAGTCTCCCATTATTTAGTAATTTAAAAGCTTTTAATATGAAACAGTAAAGCAGGAAATGTTGGTTTGCATTGGCGGTAACTTAACACAACAGGGGGCCTTAAAGAGACAGGAACTAAGACTGCCTGTTAAAGACAGAGGCTGAACTGAGGGGCTGCATAAAGGACCAGTATAGGATAAATAAGGATATGGTATATCTTATACTATAGTATATAGTATAAGAACTGCGAATCACACAAAGCTACTCTAGTGGAGTAAAAATATAGAGCTGAAAATGAGCATAATGGGTCCCCTTTAATTATAGCGCAGATTCTGCATGCACAGCACAGCACTGTCACAAATTGTCTTATAATACCTGTGATTTAAATGTCTTGCTTTGCGTGCGATCTCATGAGGACTGAAGTGGAGGAAATTGCTTGAGGTCAGGGCACAAAGCCTCGAGCCTCATGTGCCAGTGGGTTATCGTGCTAAGCTAATTAGCGCTGCTGAAGGATGAAGAGGGTGTGTTTGAGGTGAACCTGGGTCAGCCCTGCGGTGAGAAACATGACAGTGAGGCCTTGAGAGCCACTGTGTCAGTGTGACAGTCGGTCAGTGGGCTTAAAGTCAGCAGCCTGCAACACAGAGATCTGCTGAGGTGTTAACGCCACCACTAGAATATTAAAGTTTATGGTGATTATATTTGAATACAAATGCATATTTTTCAAATAACTATGAGAAACTTCATAAAATGCCTTATAATGTGTTTTTATCTGAGAAACATGTAAAAGTTGTCGTCCTCTGTCAAATCTGGTGTTGTTTTTTTAATATATTTGAGAGTTTTAATGACAAAATCAAATCATACCAGAAATAAATTGTATTTGAATGACTCACTTTAAATCAGGATGTTAAAAAACGGAGTAATAAACTGGCGAAGCCCATAAAATCCAACGATGTACTGATCATGTGGAAGTGGTGAAGCTCTGTCATTGACGGGATCTCAGTCCATTTGTGTGTGTGCGTGTTTGTGTGTGTGTGTGTTTTACAGAGCACAGCTGTGCTTTGGATTTATCTCGCAAATCTTCTTTAGAGCCCTCATCTATCATGCAGGCATACTATATCGGTACACTCACAAATGGGCCTGACTGTCTGTGGTCATGTGTATGTGTGAGTGTGTGATAAGTATGTATAGTGAGCACAGTATGTATGAATATGTGCATACTTGGATTTATTAGGGGCACTGGGGTCAGAGTGGTTCATTAGCCTGCTTTCTCTGTCTTAGACACAGGATAGGCTGCTGAATGGCTAAATGGTCAAATCCATGCAGAATACTCACTGCAGTCCACTGACTTATACCACATTGTCCCCTTATATCTTCGCCATATGTCTTTAAAGTCAATCTGCTGAATGCATAAGCTGTGAAAATACAATATGCCTTTAATCTCTCTGCATCTGAAATGTGCTGTTTGAATTTTGATTGTGATTTGAGCTCTGTGTTGATGTGGGATTTACAGCCCCTGCTAATGCGATGTTGAGTTTGTTGTGATTGATGACAGACCTTGTTCTCTGTACTGCTTTGAGAACGCTACATATATGTCTCAGAAGCAGGAAACAATCTGCATCATAAACAAAAGGTGATGCTTATTACACTTCTGTTTTAGATTTGATCACCCCATTTAGACTATAACAATGCTACCGTTTGTTCTTTGTGTATTTTGTAATTCCAACGATCTGAAATCATTTATTTTTTCTCATAATCTAGATTATGAGAATTAGATAATTTTAGAGTATGCAACATCTATCAATAAGTCTCACCTTGTGTGTATTCCTGCATTTTTACTTTGTGTTTCTTTGTGTTCTACAAAGTCTCCATCAGTCAAAGGGTTGGTGGAAAAAACTTTTTGTGTGGTTTCAGGACACTGAACCTCATTTTTCATTTAATGAGCAGGTCTTGTAAGCAAATCTTGTAGAGCATAGTGAGGTTGTAACACAGTGCTGCACTCCTTTATATAACCATGTTTAGAAAGGAAATTACCTTCTACAATTTACATTGTGTGCTTAAACAATTCATTGTCAGATTAAAGGACTTTTGTATGAATCATCATGAGCTTCAGATGTACTTTGTGAATCATGTTTTTTTCAGTGTTGTTTCATGTTAGTCTCAGTTTGTATTGTAAAATACTTTCAACTTAGATGTGTTATATAAATAAAGTTGATTATTGTAAGTTAATGTACTGTATTTTCATATAGCACTTTCATGCACTGAACAGTGTCTTTTCTCAAGGACACTTTTTTTCTCTTTGAAATGATTATTCCAGCGTCATCAATGTGCACTTGTGGTATTATTTCTGACCTTCTCCTCTGCCATGTGACAGTCCTACAAGCCTACACAGTAACTGTGGCAGTGTGCCGGTTCTGTAAACCCTCAGTCTCTCACATGGGTCCCATTTACTTATCTCAGCTGAGCAAAAGCATGTTTGAAAATCACTGAACTGTATGAGGATTAATTTAAAGTCATTTCAGTATATACATACAGTATATCCATCCTTCCATTAACCACAACCACTTCCTGTATGCTGTCACCTGGGGACTGGATCCCAGCTCATAGTGGGCAAGAGGTGGGGCTCATTCTGGCCAGGACAGCAGTCTATTGTAAGGCTGACACACATAGACAGACAACCATTCACATCCACACGTAATTTAGAGTCTATAATTAGCCTGACCTGCATGTCTTTGGACAGTAGGAGGAAACTGGAACACCTAGAGGAAACCTCTGCAGGTACAAGGAGATTATGCAAACTCAACACAGAAACAAGCCCCAGTGGCAGGTTTGGGTATATATAATACCCATTTTAGTCCCTTTTATATGAGTCAAATTTGTTGAACAAGCCTTCATCTGTTCCTGTTTATGATGGATAGTGGGCATCCATTTTCCACTCCTGTTACACTTCCCCCTTTTCCACTAATTTAGCACTTGTTTCCCTTTTGTACTGCTACACTGTTTTCAGGTTTCATCATTCCCTGTTAATGTTGATGAGCAGAGAGTGATGAAACTCCTCTGCTGCAGCTGCCCTTGGTAGCCAGAGCGCTCAATACTCTTTTGCTCAGCTGAGATTTGAGTGGGCTTTTTTAGGTTGGTTATTTAAAAGTGTATCACCGTCCTACGTATTTAACCATCGTTCTGTGTGGAAATAATGAAGATTGAAGGTTTTCTCTGAAAGGGATACATACAGAAAAACATATTTATTAATGCTACAATCTATTGGGATGGTTACTCTTTCCATGAAGAACACTTATGAGCTGAATCCACATAAAAATTGTTATTTCTCATTGATTTCCAGACAGCTGGTTAGATTTAAATGTTCAGTAATAGAAGTGCAGTGGATCATGCAAGTCAGTGATGAGGTTTCTAATATTTTGAATATTCACTATTGTATTGCAGAATCATTTTCACTCTCAGTGATACTGAGCACTTTGTGGACATAACATGGACATATCTGTTATGTGAATTCATAAATAATTCAGTTTTAAAGCCAGTTTAATGCTAAGAGAGATACAATAAATCATTTTTCTTTACATTGACTGCTGTATTAAATCAGCTGCTGTGTGTCAATTGTTCTCCTAGTCATCATGAAGTTGCTCTGTATGTTTTTTTGTGATTGTGAATGACATATATAAAAATGGTTCTACTTTAGAAATGCATATGTATGTATTATTTTTACAGTATAAATACATCTGCCATCTATTGAAGGCTATTCATCTAATCTCAAAATTCTCTTCCTCAGCAACATGTTTCCAGCCAACTTGGTTCAAGCTACGTTTCAACAGGTGAGCTGAAATGTTGAGGGCAAAGATACTGTATGCTAAAAAGAAAAACAGAAAAAAAGGTTCAAAACACAAACTAACAGCTCAGATATTTTGGAATTAAGGTTTAAGCAGTAGTTTGACATTTTGGGAAATACGCATATTCACTTTCTTGCAGAGTTAGAGAAGAAGATCGATACCACTCTCATGTCTGTACGCTAAAGCTAGTTAGCTTAGCTTAGCATAAAGATTTTTGGAATGGAGAGAGGAAACAGTTAGCCTGGCTTTGTCCAAAGGTACCCACTAGCACCTCTAATGCTGACTAATTATCACATTAGATCTTTTTTGTTTCATCTGCACAAAAACCGAAGTGTGAAAGCAACACATTTGTGTACCATAATTTTGAACAAATGGAGATATAACATGTTAATTAGTAAGCTTTAAAGGTGCTGGTATTGATCATCTCATGGTACAACAAGAAACCTCAAAAAGAAAGTGAAGAAGTGTATTTCCCAAAATGTAGAACTATTCATTTAATGCTCATTGTTGAGGCAGCAGTATGTCATATGTTCTCTTTATCATGTTTTAGATGAATATCAAAATTACAAGGTAGCACAAAATGACCAGTACTATCAATGACTGAGCCCATATGTGTCATTATCATGTGAGAATCTGCTGCTTTGTCTGTTGTTTGTTTCCGTCATGTTTACTGAGGGCCTGTACTCTCTTTTGGTTTCAAGTATCGAACCCAGAGAGTCCCAGAACTCATCCCCAAACCAACGGTGGCTCAGCTCCTGGACGAGACCACCACGCGCAGGGTCTACATCTACGGCATCCAGGATGACAACGGCACTGATGTCCAGAACTTCTCCCTGGATCTCACGCCGCCACCTGACGTCATCATGAAAACATCACCTGGTACCAGCGAAGGCATGAATGTGCTGGGGATTGTTATTTTCTCTGCAACCATGGGTAAGTGGTTGGCACGGTTTCATCACACACACCTTCAAGCAGTAGCATGTACAATGCATATGCATTCATACGTATAATTGCATAAGTGAATTCTTGGCACACCCACACCTTTGCATAATTTAGCTGAAAATGTGTATGAAGAAGGCAGAGAACAAAGAAATGACGACATTGTCATCATTGTAGATGTGTGATTGACGCATTCATCAGTTCATGCATGCTCAACATGTTGTTTTTCTTCTTCAATCCAGGGATAATGTTGGGGAGAATGGGGCCCAATGGAAGCGCTCTGGTCAACTTCTGCCAGAGTTTGAATGAGGCAGTTTTGAAGATTGTCGCCATTGTCATCTGGTAAGAGCTGTAGCATTAAAGTAAACAGCATCAAAAATAAGCTTAATTTTTGATTTTTAGAATTTAGTGAGCAGTTTGGCTACAACTGGTTATGATAATAATAATACATTTACCTGAAACAGCATTTGTCATTTCTGAATCTTTTTAGCCATGCTAGCGGCGTGGAACTAGGGATGGCAACGCCAGTCAGTCAGTCCACCACTTTGGCGCTCTAGCGCTACCATCAAGTGGCTGTAGATGATTAATCTTTTTTCACAGCCTAGAGGATACTTTTACCTCTTCCTTGGAGTTCTTATACTCACTGTTCACACAGTTCTTACTGCTGACATGATTGACTGTTCAAACTTAACAACATGAAGGAAACAACATTTTGGAAAAAAACTAATCTTGTAGCTGCACTTACTGAGCAAGCACTCAACCTCTCCTCGTTTCCTTCCTTCCTTCCAGGTATTTCCCTTTTGGCATTGTGTTCCTGGTTGCCGGTAAGATCTTGGAGATGGACGACCCTTCAGCCATGGGGAAGAAGTTGGGCTTTTATGCCATCACGGTGGTAATGGGCTTGGTGCTGCATGGTCTATTCATCCTACCAGCGATGTACTTCTTCATCACGAAGAAGAGCCCCATCGTTTACATCAGAGGCATTCTGCAGGCCCTACTGATTTCCTTGGCCACGTCTTCCAGGTAAAAGTGGAGTCTCTAACAGTCCAGTTCCCAATTTTCACAAAGAAACACTGAATTGAACATTATTTTGTGAATTTTGTAGACTCCTTGAATTTGTTTTGCTGAATATCTTCAGGACCAAACACATATCAGAGAGCATACACACTTGATCAGGTTACATGCTTTTTGTTTTGTTTATTTTCCTGTATAGCATCATATTAGGTATTACAAGGTCTCTTGATGCTCTTTGGGCCCCTTGAGGAATAATAATTAAATGTTTTCCTCATGTTGTTTACAATTATTCAGTTATATAATAATAATAAAATTCAATTTGTGGTTCATCAAAATAACAAGCAACTACGAGAGTACCAAGGTCAGAGTGCTTTTATACTATATTGCTTGTTTAAATGGAGCAGATAATGGAATTCACTTTGAATGAAATGAATGTTTTTGGGGTTACACTGTGACCCTCTAACCTTGCAAAATGTCAGTACTGTCTTTTAATGTTAATGCTATATATTGGTCTTTTCCAACAACACTATGCAAGTCAAGTCAATTTTATCTGTATAGCACCGTCATACACAATGGCAGTTCAAGGTGCTGAACATCAGCAATCAGCAGTTGATCAACATGATAAAGTGATTTTAAAACAGAGTTTCGAAATATATAAATACAACAATTAAAAATGAACACCAAATCAAGCGCACATACACACACACACCATACACACTAAGAAATTGGCTAATGGCTCATAAGCCTGAGAAAACAGAAAGCTTTGAAGTTTTCTTTTGAACGTGGAAACAGTAGTGACTGATCTAAGGTCATCTAAGAACTGGTGTAATATGTTTGTATTTGTGTGTTCATGTAAGGACTCTGGCTGCTGCATTCTGAATGAGCTGCAGACTTGAGATTGTCTGTTTTGGTAGCCCTGTGTAAAGAGCATTACAGTAGTCCAAGTCTGCTAGAGATGAATGCATAGACCAGTTTTTCAGAATCTGCTTTGGATATATTCTTTAAGTGACAGAAAACTGTGTTATACTATTGATATTACTTTTCAAAGTTAAGATCAGCATCAAGAATGACTCCAAGGTTCTTGACCTGCTCACTATAGTTTAGAGACAGTGAATCTAAATGTGAGTATAATTTCTGTCTCTGCTTTTGAGGGCCTACTACGTGTATTTACGGCTTATTATTATTCAGCTGTAAAAAGATTTTTGGATATCCAGTCATTGATATGGTCGATACAGTTCAACAACTTGTTTATGGGACTTAGATCATCGGAGGACAGAGAAACATACAGCTGTGTGTCATCAGCAAATAAGTAATAAGATATGCTATGTTTCTTTATAATGTCGCCAAGTGGGAGCATGTATAAATTAAAGAATAACGGTGCTAGGAATGATCCTTGTGGAACACCTGAAGACATTTTTGTTTCAACAGATTTAAAACAACCAGTGGAAACATAAAAGCTCCTGTCCTTTAAGTCGGAAATGAACATATTAAGAACAGTGTCTGATAAACCAACAGAATCTTAAATTCTCTCAATTAAAATATCAAGTCAACAGTGTCAAATGCAGGCGTGAGATCAAGCAAAACTAAGATTTTTTTTTTTTTTTTTGAATCACCATTGATCTTATTTATTACTCTGATAAGTGCTATGATTACTTTCAAAACCTGACTGGTACACATCATAAATACTAATGTGAAAAAGGTAATTGTCCAATTGCTTTGATACATTTTTTTCCAGTATTTTGCTGATGAAAGAAAGGTTTGAAATTGGTCTGTAATTATAGTAAGCAAAGAGGCATTAATAATAATCAACATAACATGTACAAGACAAGGAAGAACAGACTTAAACAGTTTGGTGGGGATGGTGTTGAGGGAGCTGGTGGAAGAATTAAGCTGCTTGATAACTTCGTCCAGTTCTAAAGAATGAAAAATTACGTAGTGGCTGTTTTATCATGCATTGGTGTGGAGGAGAGAGCAAACCAGAGGTATTTCTGAAGCAAGCCACCATATTGTTTCTGATAAATGAAACATTGTCATAAAAAAATCAACTCATCACATTTGTTTGTAGAGCATAATTCCTCTGGAATTGAATTTGTGGGGTTTAATAGTTTGACAGTGGTGAAAAAGAGGAAGGAAGCATTATTCTGATTGTTAATAATTCACTGAGAAATATATGATCATCTGGATGATTTCTTGGATGTAATCATAAAGCGCGTTTTTGTATATTTCAAAATCTACTTGTAGTATTGTATTATGCCATTTACACTCTGCCCTCTAGTACATTGTCTCTTTTAACTTGGCTGTATTTCACTATTTCTCCAAGGAGCTTTTGGAGGACCTTGTAACTGTTTAGCTTTAGCTGGTGCAACATGATTAATAATCAGAGACAAAGCATTACAGATATTATCCACCATCACATTACATGATGACAAAGTAGGCAGTGTGAGCTTTGATTAATCATTGGTAAACATATCTACAGTTTTAGCATTAACGTTTTATAATAAATTTATTGGCACTCTTGTGCTTCGTGGTACAGATCAGTGATCTGACATTGCAACATCTAATATGGCTGTTATAGAAATACAACACTACACCTTGTAGCATTTCATAGTTGAGCGTCAGAGTGTTTACTCCTGGTTTACAATCAGTAATGATGATAATCAGTCCATAAGTTTTTATCACACCCCCTTCAAATGCTCTCCTGCTGATGAGAAATATTTAGAGGATTTGTTCAGTGAGGCTGTGAAGGTTCCTGTAAATATAATTAACTATTTGTTACATGATTATGTGTTATCAAGAGGAACAACTTGAAATAAAAAGATGTTTTTGCTACACTCAGATCTCACCTAGCCAACCTTGCTCACATTATTAAAAACATAAACAAACCAGATTTTTTTACTGATTTTTATCACGTCTCACAAAAAAATGTACAAATATTTGCACGCATACTGTACTGTGGCCATTTGAATCAAGACCTTGATTCATTTTACAAGCGGTGTCTGGAATTTCTTCACATTTTTGTCCCTTTTGTCACCCATTAAACACAAACTATGTGTTTGTTTACTTCAGTGTTTTCTGGCATTACAAAACTGCAAAACATGTCTGTCACATAATTGTTTTTTAGTCCTAACACTGTGAAAATAATCCAGTTAATAAATATATGTTGGCAAATTGTTACACATCAATTGTAGGCAGTTTTACGGCACTGTGGGTTTGTCATGAATCCACTATGGTGGGTAAAACAATTCATCCGCCCACAGAGAAAATAACTACTTGGAATAATGTAACAAAACCTTTAGATTTGTGTCTTTGTTGTATGATCGACAACACAACAAATAATTTCCTGTATGATATAGTCTTGATTACACGGCTTCTCTCAGAGGGGGCTTATTATCTGGTATTATTTATCTTTTCCCGCTGCAGCTCTGCCACTCTGCCTATCACCTTCAAGTGCCTCCTTGAGAACAACCACATCGACAGACGCATCATCCGCTTCGTGCTGCCTGTGGGGGCCACCATCAACATGGACGGCACCGCACTCTACGAGGCTGTGGCAGCCATCTTCATCGCCCAAGTGAATAACTATGAGCTTGACTTTGGACAGATCATCACAATTAGGTAAGGCTGGCTAAATT
This sequence comes from Thunnus thynnus, assembly GCF_963924715.1. Classification (NCBI taxonomy): domain Eukaryota; kingdom Metazoa; phylum Chordata; class Actinopteri; order Scombriformes; family Scombridae; genus Thunnus; species Thunnus thynnus. Next base: position 9,901,040 of record NC_089528.1, read on the forward strand.
TAAACTGGAACTGGCACAACAACAAAAAGAAATGACATTTGATGAAAAAATTCATAAACTCTAATAAATGTCAGCAGATGTTGATTCAGATGAAATCCTCCACTTATCTGTGAGGAAGGCAACATGCTAACAGCAGTTTCTTTTTTTTTTTGTCCCTGTGGTTTTGAAACAAGAGCACAGGGCTAAAAGGGGCACTCCACACATCAAGTTCAGTTTACTCATCCCAAGGAGTATCATTCAGGTTGTGAAAATTGTTGTATTCTGTCTTCAATGGCTTCAAAGGGAGCTTTCTAAAGCTAGAACCCTAATAATATCACCATCACAGCTTGGGCTTGGAAACTGCATTACAAACAAGGGGAATGCAGTTTGAAAAACGCAGGCATTTAGCCTACTTGTGGTGTTTTGAGTACAACATGAATTAATCATGTCACGTCACACATTTAGTTTAATTCTGAATTAATAAAAAATATTATGGGATTTACTAGATACACATATATGTAAATGTCACACAGATTACGCCTCATATGAGCTTCTTAGTCTGATCAGATTTTTGCTAAATCAGTCTGGAAGCCCCCGGGGACACAGACAGACAGACAGACAGACAGACAGACAAAAACACCAACACTCCCCCTCCCACCAACACTACCACCTATACCTTTCAACCACAGGTAGACAAGTCTACACAGGTCCAGGAAACATGCCTGTTCCTCCTCTGATTTGATGACATGTCCTACTGTAATAACATTAAGCAGACCTCTCCTCATGGCTTCAGTCTGTGCACATTCCCTCATAATCCCTTGGCGGTAAAACCCATATGACCTGTATTACTCATCTCCCTTGTCACGCCAGAATTATAATCATTTTTCCCTCTCTCTGCGTCCTGTTCCCGTGCCGTTTGGCTGCTGACCACAGAGCTGCTCCATCTGCATGCTAACCCATACCCCCCCCGTCTACCTTACATCCTCCACCCCTCCACTCTTCTCGTCCTGCAGAAAGACAGTTTGTCAATTTGTGCTCAGAGGTCCAAGATCTCAGACAGAACATCCGCCTAATCGTGCTCCTCTCTCATTCTCCCTACACAGTGGTGGAAGAAGTATTCAGATCCTTTATTCAAACAAAAGTTTAGTGTAATAATACAAGTAAAAAGCCTGGCATTGTAAAAGTACTGAGGTATAATCATCAAAATGTACAAATGTATTAATAAAGTACACCTAAAAATTGTATTGTAAATGTACTCAGTTACTTTCCAACACTGTCACTACTCCGCTACCCCTCACAAACAAATCTACACTTTCCCTCGCTTCAGAAAGATGATTCACCACATAAACGCCTTTGATGGAACGTTTAACATCATGTCCCTGTACGTTATAGAAATAAAGGCACTCTGCTCCTCTGTCTGTTCCCTCAGCATCACGGCCACCGCAGCCAGTATTGGTGCAGCTGGAATCCCGCAAGCTGGACTTGTTACCATGGTGATCGTGCTGACCTCTGTGGGTCTGCCCACTGATGACATCACTCTCATCATTGCTGTTGACTGGGCTTTGTAAGTAAGGGTTAATCTGTCCATCATGAATAGCTGAACGTGTTGTGTTCCAGTATATTTTAACCTACAGCATTTATATCTACAGAGTCTATAGTCTATTAATCTATAGAATCTATAGAGTAAAATGCACAATGTAATGACATGTCCCACATTATGACCTCCAAGGGTTACACTGATATATCATCTGTTTTTAAAATTATGAATAATATCGTTTTTCACAATGTTCATTAACACTGTGGATGATTTTGTCACCCAGGGATCGATTCAGGACCATGGTCAATGTGATGGGCGACGCCCTGGCCACAGGTATCATGGCTCATATCTGCAGAAAAGATTTTGTCAAAGAGGGCGAGCAGGTGAGAGCATGCACGGACAAATCAATGAATTCTGAGATTGCAAAGCATCCATCATTGGCTTCTTGACCTGTGTATAGGAATATTTGTCTTTAAAAGGGTGTGTGGATAAAGATTGATGGAGTATAATGTCGTCTTTCTTTGTATGTACAGACGGGTGACAAATTAAAGGAAAAATAGGTCTGAATGCTTGACCCCTAAACTGAGTGGATCCGATGGCTCCGTTATGCTGTGGGGGGCATTTTGCTGGCATGGGTTGGGTGCACTTGTCCTCTTAGAGGGAAGGGTCACTGCAAATCAATACAAAGTCGTTGTGAGTGATCAGTTTTATCCTATGATGAAACATTTCTATCCTGATGTGAGTGGTCTCTTCCAAGATGACAATGACCCCATCCATAGGGCACGAGGGGTCACTGAATGGTTTGATGAGTATGAAAATGATGTGAATCATATGCTATGGCCTTCACAGTCACCAGATCTCAACCCAGTTGAATACCTATGGGAGACTTGGATGTGTTAGACAGCGCTCTCCACCACCATCATCAAAACACCAAATGAATGAATATCTTTTTGAAGAATGGTGTTCATCCCTTCAATAGAGTTCAGAGACTTGTAGAATCAATGCTAAGGTGCATTGAAGCGGTTCTGGTGGCCCAACACCTTACTAAGACACTTTATGTTGGTTTTTCCTTTAATTTATCACTTGTCTATAGGTTATCTCAATTTACTGTACAGCAGATTGAAAGGAATAGTTCCACATTTTGCAAAAAAATATTATTTACTTTTTTGCAAGATTTAGATGAGAAAACCACAAAGAAAACAAAGAATCTACAACTTATTAATTATTAATGTGCTTCAGAAGTGTTCGGCATATTTATGAACTGTGGATGAGGCTAGCTGTTTCCCCCTGCATCCCATCTTAATGCTATGCTAAGCTAATCAACTCCCATAGCTCCATAGTTAATGCACAGACATGAAAGTGGTATTGATCTTCTCAATGAACTCTTGGCAAGAAAATATAAAATGTTGAACTGTTCCTTTAGTATGTCTTACCTTACCAGCAGCCAACATGCACAATAGCGTCTGGATCATATTTGAGTTCACAATAAATAAAACATATGTTACAGTTCAAAACTGATTTTAGATCATCACATTTCATCATGACAACTGGAAACTGTAGTAAATGTCTGCTGACATGTTTATCCATATTTACCATCAATAATAATGCAAAAGCTTCAAGTTTACTGTTTCATCAGTCAGTCTCATCAAAATGATGATAATGGTGAACATCAGAACATCTGTCAGTGTCACAGCTGCCTTTAAGAACTCTGTTCCAAAAAAACAGATCATATCATTATCCAAGCCTTAATATAAGCTTTTTCTATATATCATATATTTGCAATTTTGAAAACAGTCTCTGGGTGAGTTTGCTGACACACATGACCTTCTTAATGAAGTGATTCAAAGTAACTCTTCCTCTTCTTCCCCTCCATGATCATTGCATTCACCAGGTGCCTCTGATCTGCGAAACGAAGCCCATGATAAGTATCCAGCAGATGATGACCTACCAGAATCAGAAGAACGGCTGCTACCAGCCGCCTCCACCAGGCAGCAAGCAGGACCACCTCTCCCCGGATGTGGCTCGCCTGATCCAGCTAGAGGAGGGGATTCGGCCGATCGAGAAGAAGAAACACGCTCACTCCTCTCACCACAAGAGAGAGCACAGGGACAAGGACCACTGTTCCGTCGACATGAACGGGCTGGAGACTAACGTATAAAAGCAGCTGCCCTGCCAACAGCTACTGGCTCATCCACAGCCGCTGGACCAGCAGAGGAGGAAGACAGATTGAAGAGTTCAGGTGAATTAAGTTCACACACTTTTGCCCTCCGAGAAGGACAGCGGCCCAGAGTGGATGACTGCAGGAAAAAAAGACCTTTTTTTTCTACATAACCTAAATAATGACCCACATTTGATTGTGTATGTTTGTGTGTGTACATATTTATCAGAGATGTATTATTTGGTACAAGCAGTGACATTGTGCCGCTCTGGCTGACAGACGTTTCAAACCGGAGAAGTGATCCTGCTTGAGGTTTCACTAATATCCCCCCAGACCTGTGAGTCAGCCCATCTATAAGGAGTGGAAATGGAGAACACAGTAGCTAATGTCAGATATAATTAAAGGAACCTCTCCCTCTGTGGACTGCAGAAAAAAACGGAAATATCACATGTATCTCTTTATTCATTATGACCTTTTTTGGTATGTTTTTAGCATAATATTGACTGGGGTTTTTTGTATATTTCACTTTTTGTCACTCTGTTCTCTATAATGAAACTCAGAAAAAATGTCTGAAATCTTCTATTCGGAAGCATTTTTTCCAAATGATTCAGTGACTCAGTAAATCGCAAAACAAAGAGACAAATCAAGGTAAATTGAGCTACAAGAAAATCACTAAATCAGTATTTAAAACACACAAATGCAACTATTTGGTTCACATTCAAGAAAGAAAAAGGGATTCTTTACGATTTCCCAAATTTTCTCAGCAACACCTTTTCCCTGCACTTCTCTGCCTTGTTGTCTAATACCTGCAGTACTGTACGGTCATAGCCAGAATCAGGGCAAAAATGATGATGAAGGTCACGATGAAAATGAAGACGAGTGTTTGCCCTTGTGTTGAAGTCATGTCAAGTTGTCTTTGCACCCCATTGTATTCCCTCTTTGCCTTAAACAACCAAAGGAGAAGCATATGGGACCAGTGCGTTACTGATGTGCGCCAAAACAGCCGAGACAAACTGCATTAAAAACACAACTCAAGTCGTCAACCACACGTCACACTCTGAACTCTGTCCATATGTATGTGATATATGCTGTACATGTACTGTATGTATTTCAAAAGTTTAAAAAAATGTAGATTTTACTACCATGTCAGTTTGTTTCATGAGCTGCCATTCTGTATTTGTAAAAAGAAACATTTCACTGTAGTCCAAAATTTATAAAAATGTACCAACTGTAAAAAAAAAAAAGAAATATCGAGAAATGGAAAATATATCAAAAATATACAAATGGTATTCTGTTTGACTTTTTTTAATGGATCTGAGAGTTACAAGATTGTTTGAGTTTGTCAGAACTGCAGGCACAAGTCTGCTGTATGACACTTCAAGGACTTAAAACTAGAAAGTGTTTATTTGGAAATGTGACAAGCTGTGACATTCCCCTGCATCCTCTATCATGAAAATGCTTCTGTTATCTCATTCGCCTGAACAAATGTCCTATTCATACCGGAATAAATCCCAATGTAAACTAAAGACAAGTGAGCTGTCAAATAAGAAAACAAAAGAGATTTAAAAGATTACCGATGAGTCCGAGCCAAGTGCACTACAGGTGACTTTGGAGCATGGATGACTTATTAAAACTGGGCTCAGCTAAGATCTTATAAAGATGCACACAAAGACACTACAATACATGATCTTCTCAATAAATGTTTTAAGGACTTCAATACAAAATGATTTTTGTCACTAGTCTTTTGTCACTCTAAAATCACACACAAAAAAAGATAAATTACACATTTTTCTTCAATCCTGAGGATGTTAAAAAGAAAGAAGTAAATACAACTCTACCTGGCATGTTATTGTCATATTTAAGATACCTTTTTCATGTTGTACCGTTTATTTAATTTTATTGAGTGTGTGATCACTTTATAAAAAGGGTAAGCAAACTATAATCTACACAAAAATATGAAGGTTATGGACTCATAGAGTTGACTTGTATGTGTCTTCAGCTGAGCTGTGAGATGTCATTTCACTGGTTACTGCTGCTGATTTAAAGCAAACGCTCTGAGCATGAGCAACAAAAGCAGCTTTGGAACAAGACTAGGTTCAAAATGTCATAGAAACACCATCACCAAGGCAACCTTGGAGAACAAATTACAGTGTATGATTGCCAGCCCACTGACCAAAGGATCAAATGTGGAAGACTGAAAAGACAGAATGGAACGGTGTATTAGAGAAAATTTTATCAATGTTATTCAAGGTTACTACGTCTGTGAAAGGCATATAAACCTGTGGAGGCCAATATGCACTCAACCTTCATCAGCTAAAATATCCTAAGAAAACAGAACAGATGTAACTGTTTAGCACTGCAGAGTGTGTGATGTGGAGTGGCATGCATGTTAGCTCTTACATCATGGCTACTTATCAAATAAATTGAGAACATAATGCCTTTTAAAATTATCCATTAACACATACCATAAAGCATCAGTAATGTTGCTATGGTTACATAATGGGTTTCTTTCAGTGTTTCTGGAAGAGCCAAATCGTTATCCTGGATTTCTCTGTCAACCCCTTCTGTACATCAGCACTTCCTTATTTTTGCATTCAGCAACTATATCTCCCATGAATCTTTGATGCAGATGCGCTGTCAAAACAACAAGGGAGCTGAAGGGTTGGACTAAAGCTTGTTTCCTTGTGCATGCTGTGATAAAGTGAGACTATGTAATTTTTGAAAGAAGAAACTCAGTATCATCACACTTGGCTAGTATGACCTGTAGCGAGTAAAGCCTTAGAAAGATACTGCTGTGTAACTGGCATTACTGCTGCTGTAACACTTCAGTCAGGTCACCTAAAGACCTGAGAAACTGATTGAGGACAATCTTGGGAAATTACGGTTAATTTAAATGCCACTTTCTCGCCACAGTGACAAGTCTTGCTTTAAATGATAATACACATCTTCGATACAGTGGTCTTGTATTTTGGTGTTCAGGAGCTTTAGTGCATTACAGCCACTAATGAAATAAGAATTTCCTCATAAGTTCAAAGGTAATTTTTCTTTGTTATTGCTTTCTTCACTTTAAAGATGTCTTAAAAAGGCTGCGGCGCTGGAATTAGTAGGCATCACAAGATAGAAGGGTCTGGAGAGCCTTGACTTTAGGAAGGGAGGGGTGTGATTATTCAGTTTTTAAGACTGTATTGGAATCAGCTGTTAATGATTATGCCAATATGGCAATATATATCTCTTTCTCAAGGTCAGAGGACTGTTTGTTTGACCGTATAAATTTAACTTCATTCTGTTAAGCATGCTGTTAAACAAAGTCTAGCTCTGACTCATACAGTAAATGCTGTATGTCTGTAAGAAAGATGCCAAAGTCCACACCAGAGAGTCACTTTCAACTGTCATATTTGCAGTTGCAGGATACTTTTTTACAGACTTTTTTTATGGGCAGAAGGTGAACTTTTTTAATACTGTGTCATTTGTTCAGTTGATCAATCCTCTGCACAAAGTCCAGGCAGAACTAACCTCTCATTCAAATAGAAGTATATCCAGTATATACTTTTATTTTCCTTTCTAAGAAAATAAAACATTTATTCGAGTGCAGGCTGAGTCTCTGAGTTGACTTGAGGCGAACGAAGCCTGAAAATCCTCCAATAGCACTACTCGGCTTCACCTCACCCCACCTCTTCACACTGCAGTTGTTACAGTGAATCTCCTAAACACCCATTAGCCCAGTGCTGATGGACAGTGAGACAGGCCAGCCGTGCAGCTTGTGTAGCCGCTGAATATCACCATTTGGCCACATGGCCACCTGGCAGAGGGACAGGATGGGGGGCAGAGTGGGCTAAAGGGAGTTGGCCGGATAGGAGCAATTAGGAACGCAGGCTGGATCTGGCAGAAGGTGCGCAGTGGTGGGCGGAGGGTGCAGGCCTTCAGGGGATGGTTTGGATCAACACCAAAATAAATAGACAAATGGAGGGAAAATTGAAAATATGGCACAAAGGCTGGAAAAAAAGCAACTGAAATCCCCTTGTTTGAATTCTGACCAGTGAAAAGCCTGAAAGTGTACGGTATATATGTAAAGCAGAACTATAATATGTTTTAAATTGGATTTGTTGTTAAGATTAATACAGAGTGATGGCCTTATTGCAAATAAATCAACGTGGAATTTTTTTTTTTTAATCTGTAGTCCAATTTGATTTGTTCTTATAAACATCCCTAAAAAAGTGTGATAACCTTTCCAAATAAACTACCTCTCACACTTGGTTGTAGCGGCTGAGTACAGCCATAACCTCCTACTGACACTGGTAATCCGTTGCATCAGGCAGTGCTCTTTGCTTTGGCTTGCTAGTAGTAAATATTTGAGAGTGTGTACAGACAGATTTGCTAGCAGAGAAAAGAGTTTTGAGTACCATCAAAGCCAGAACTTTTATTTTATTTAAGATATTCTGCATCTGCAACAGAAATGATATGGACCTATAGTAGATTCCAGTATCAGTATCTCCAGAGCTGCATGCTCTCCAGTTTGACAGACATGCTTGTCTCAATCATGAGACATGCATGTTTTATAAAGAATGGCGTTTAGGGACAGAAAGGCAGTGGTTCAAGCCAATTACTATAACTAGCTGTAACATTTCAATGGTGCAATCTTAGCAGCAAGACTTGTTTGACCACAAGGCAAACAATAATATAATCAATTTAAACAAACTCAACACACCAGAGAGCTGAACCTGATCAATAAGTTTCAATAAGTGATTCCTACTGTATTTGTGCCTGAATTGAACGATGGTCTTCAATACAAGTACACACACACCCATACAGTACATCCATATAGGTTTGTTATATTTACCAAAATATAATGATGTGGAAAGAAGTTCATCTTATTTCATTGACTCAAATATTTTCTTTGTATTTTAACAAGAAAATACTGAAAAAAAAACATGTTCTCAAGTATTTGAGATCTAATCATCATAACAGATTTCTGTAAAATTGAACATATTCATCTAGATATGAGAGCCGTTATGAAAATTGTTTCACAATATGATGAAATAGAAAGATGGTAAATATTAATATAATCATTTTCCAGCCCATAAGTTGTTACTGTCAGTGAAGGATTTATTTTTTAAAAAATTAGATGATTGCTACGATTTACAGACATATATTCTTTAGAAAATGATCTATCAAAATAGCTCAGGCCAGCAGTGGCTTTGAATAATTTCATAGACAGAAATCAGAGGCACGTTGAGTTTGACTACATTATTAACGAAATACAGGTGCTTGACATAAACATATGCAGCTCCTGTGCATAACGTCTCACTGGACTCATTACAATTTGACAAGATTTGAAGATAATGGGCCAAGATCCAATAATATGAATCTTAAGAACGAATCTCTCTGCTGTCTGTACTCTGATATCAAAGTAGCAGCTGGAATTAATACTGTATCGACCGTCTTTGAAAATTAAACACATTATTTTAGTATTCAGTGAGCTGGTTGATAAGCAAAATTACAGTTTCAGTAGGAGGGATGAAGTTTTCCTATAAAACTTCTGCAGGGTCTCACAGCTTGGCTTTGCCTGGTGTAACCTGGAGGTTCTGCAGTTTCATAGCCATGCCCATGTTCCCTGTGATCTTCAGCTTCCCTTTGAAGAACGCCTGAGGAGACGGGAGATCAGAGGAGAGAGATAAACAGTCAACTTTCATCCTCAAGAAAAGATACTTTTAATCTTACTACTGTTACTGAAAGACTCCAGGCTATAGAAAACTTTTTTTGAATAACTCAAGTACAGTGACATATTGGAGATGTTAGATTTAGAGCCACACTATACTGCAGTCTAACAGCAGGATAGGCTGACAGTTGACCAGTCAGAGCTCATATCTCTAATGAGGGTCAGAAAAGCATAAAACAGAGTAAGGACTGATGCTTGTGGGCATACTGGACTGAGCAGTTTATTTCCTTGCGTTGACATTCACATAACTTGACAAACGTTGTAAATTAACAACATAAAAACTAAAAAAATAAAAGATATTTCTAAAAAGTGGCAAGCACTGAACTAGCACAAACCCAGTTTTCACTTTTTTGGCTTGTTAGATACTCAGGAGCTTGTTATCTTCTGACAGTTAAGCTGTAAGGGGGTTGTTATCGGACTCTCTAAACAGAGCCAGACGCCCCTAGTTTGATGGCAGGAAACAAACAGGTCCACACATTTCCTACACAGCTGGTGTCAACAGACTAAAATGGTGCTGATCAAGTGTTGTGTTTTTCATTTTTTTCCAGTCATTTACCATCTTATACCTGTAGTAACTTTCTGTTTTAGGCTACATAAAAGTGAGTTAATGGTTAATCCTTCTAATTGGTATCAATATAATCTTGATGTAGGTGTTTATATGCATTTTACTTATGCTGTATGCAGAGGATCTCTAAATAAAAGGTAAAGATATCCGATTTCCAGTTGGATATAGTTGTATGAGCAGAAATGCATTCCTCAGACTTCCCCTCTGTCAGCAGAATATAATATAATAAGACATTTATCATATTTCTGAGAGCTGAAAGTGAGTCCACTGACACTATTTACACCTTTGTAACATTAGTTAAATTTCAAAATGATGAGTTTCCTCTGGCTGACTAAATCAGTGGAGTGGAATTTGTTCAAACATAAAATGTTCAGCTGGGTTAAAGTTGGTAAATACAAATGTGACATGTCTTTGTCTCTCAGTGAAAGCAAATTTACATTTATGAAAAGAAACAACAAATGAATTTGGCTGCCTAAAAAACCTCATGGACCCAGATCCAGAGAACTTCATGGGAATTAGGAAAGAAAAATATTTGCACAAACTAAAATGTTAAATCTAAGACTTTTTTAAACCTTTAACTTATATTTTATTCGTGTAAAACAGACAAAGATATTGTTAACACATAATTACACACACCATTTGTGGGTTCAGCTTTCCTGTCATCAAATCCAGAAGATCCCCATCACTCATGGTTATGGTGCAGTCTGCCTTTTTACCTAAAATAAAGAAAAAATGAAGAGGAATTTATTCACTATGGCTGAATACAATGACATATCAAATGCATTAGAGTTAAAAATCCACATATGCAAGAACAAATTCATATTTGCAGTACCTTTTACACATATAAAGAAAGATGAAATTAACCCCAAAAGAGGAATAAATGTATGCATAATGTTGGATATATTGGAGAAAGACACACAAAAGGTAAATGTTAAGTCACCATAATTACAATACTTTCATTTTCTTCTTTCATTGACACATCTTAGAAAGCTTTATGACTCATACTTTCTATATCCTGACTGAAAATTGGCCCGCTGTGTTCTGTGACAGCAGCTTATCAGCTTATTAAAACAGGATACAACATTTTCCATCATCATAAAAACAGCCATGATTTCTGCTTCAGGCGTAGTGATACATCAATATGCTATTGATCAGGCATCAAATCGTGAAATCAGATGAAAACATGTTGTTTTTCTGTAAAAACAGCATGCAGGGTGTGTGTGGTGAATTGCTTTTTGTCCTGAGCGTCCCTCACAGTCATACAGCCCTTAGAAAATATGTGCTGCAATAAACCAATGCCTCTTTGACACAACCTAAACAAAAAGTGATTGTTACATGCTTTCAAAGGAAGTATTCACTGCAGAGTTATGAACCATTGTACTGTTCAGTAAATGGACTGTATATGTATTGATCGAGCTGCACACTTTATATCTCAGCTATATAATTTTTCACGTTGTGTAGCTTTGCCCTCTATTGACGAATATGAAAAGGAAGTGAGATGATACATGTCACTTAAAGTTATGTTGACATTCAGTGTTTTTCACCAGAACACACTGTGTGTATCCTTGAGGTCTAATAAATGTGTTGAACACATTTCATTCCTCCTAAAACATAAGCAAAATCTTTTTTTTTTTTTTTTGTTTAAATTCATGCTTTCTAAATTCTAGTCTTCTTCTTCCCTGCCTTTGGACGGATGTGTACGTGTCCTTGTGCACATGCACAATACAAACAAAAGGGGGAACAACTCTTTGCAACATTGCTCCATGGTATTATTAGTGGTGTACCTTTACAGTACAATTTGAAGTATTTCACAGACTACATCTTTCAGCTCTAGTCAGAATTATACCTGACTTGCAAACATTAACGCTGAGTCACTGAAGTCATTATTCATTCATTTAGGCCAAATTTGAGTCAATGTTAGACCAAGATTATTGAAACATTCATCTGTGTGTATCAAGGCCATAGACGCAGAACAAGAAAAGACATTTTTGGCTGGCACAGATGAAAGAAATCCCTCTCGAGCTCGCTTAGCGTTAAATTTTAAAATTCAATAAGGTATGGTCACCATTCCTAAATTGTACCACATTACAAGAAATTGAGTTAAATCCCCAGCTATTCAATTTGACAACATCACAGAATCATAAATGGCTGCGATTTTCAAAGGCAACTGGACTCATCCAAGAAGATTCTTCATCTGTGACTGACTGGTGGGGGGTCCCAGGCAGTGCACCACGTCCTGTGCACCAAACTTTACTTCCAACATGTAGGCATACATGTATACTAAGCACACACCATATGTGTATACACTGTATCAATTGTTTTGGATTATTTAAGTAATATATTTAATTATTTAGTGATTTATTTTACAAATAATGGAATTATATACCAGCATGTATTGTATTAGCTTTTGCTATATTAGCACCTGTCCACAGTTTCTACCTTGCTATCAGACTGGGATCTTCTAATGTTAATAAGAAAGGAAGATGCAGCTTACTTTTCAAATAAAAATATATAGAAATGTACAGACTACACACTATACAGGCAAAAAGAAAGAAAGAAAGAAAGTATTGATTTTGAAAAACCTTTTTTGCTACACAACCTGTGCAACAGAACATCTTAGGATATCCCTGAACATTTCTTTCCATTTCAGGAACATTCAGTCATATGAAAAAGCAGTGGTAACCACAGAAATAATGGCTTTGATCCATTAAATCCAGAGAACATCACAGAGGGAGCCAGCGTAATGGAAACAGTCAGGTGGCTATTTATGAAAGAGTGCGTGTGTGTGTGTGTGAGAGATTTTAGTTAGTTTCATGTTTTGACGTCCATTGCAGCAACATTATCATTCTTTAAATTCATCACAGAAGCTATTGAAAAGATAATTTCAGTTATTTGGAAATTGAGCCCGCTCTTCTGATGACTGCCACAACGTTAAAATGTTAACTACTTTATTGGAGAGCTTTACACACCTGTGGAACTGCATCTGTCTAATACACATCCAGAGGGCTAAAGCGATCCCTAACATCTGAACACAATCAAATCTTATCCTTACAATTGTATTGCCACATTGAAACACAAACCTACCAATTGTGATGAGCTTCTCCATTTGAAACCTGGCCTTGTTTGATGCGAGCGAACCTATTGCTCTTTTGAGTCTCATGGAAAATGAGCGAATAAAAAAAGTTGTTCACACACGGTTTCTAAAACAGATGTGTGTAAGAAAAGAGAGAGCTGTGTGAAATATAATAAGAGTAGACCAAAGGGCACAGTGTACATACTACTGCTACGATGTGGGTGTTAGTGTGTGAAAACAGGCTGAGACAGAGGTCTCATTGTGTGAAAATGATATGTTTTCACCGTGTTTTAACTCCATCTGATAGAGAGTGTGTATTATTAAAGCATCGTTTCTGAGAATCCCTCAGCTCTTTTAATGACATCATATTGAACAGAGTCAGGTGGGAAAATAAGGCTCAGGATGAAAAAAATTGAAAATTATAATTGAAAATGTCTTTCTAAACCCATGTAATATCAAAGTACAGGCTAATTCAATATATATAGGACAAACTAGAAACCTCTCAGGTTAATCAGATTCAAACAATAACATCTCACGTGTATGCCACAAATGTAAAACTACAAATGCTGATTTTCTACACATGATGTCCAATGATTGAAAAAGTCTGGAAGGATATTATTGATTTAACATCAGACATTAGAGAAACTACCATTCAACAGGATGCTAGAGTATGAAAACATTCATAGTTTGGAGCCAATCGTGGTCCAGTATACGACTCGCACAAGTGTGATGTGGAAACTTGAAGCCTCAAGTGCACAAACACTGAGAATGAACTTTACAATGAGGTAGAAGACATCTTTTGTCCAGCAGTTCAACTTTTGAAATAAACAATATTTGCATATTCATAGATTCTGGGTTTTTAATGAGGTAGAAAGAGTAAAAAGCATTTTAAGAATTTCTAACCAGGTAACTGACCTTTTTTATGGAAAAGCCACATCAGACACAAAGTATTATTCAAAGCAGATTACTTTCATATGTCTTAAAACTATTTATCTTTAAAAATTTAATTTTATTTGCTAGCACTGTTGGGAAAAAATGTATCTTAATGAACAGGAAATCAGATTTCCCCACCACCAAAAGTACAATGGCTCAACAAACTAACTTTACTGTAGTCCAGAGAAGATCCTTTATTGTTATCAAGGATTGTTGCAGCTTTCAAGAAGATGTGGGAGGCTTTTATCAATGCCTTGTCTTTAATTAAATGTGATGTATGACATTTGTATCCACCACACTTCCTTTTACTAACAGTATGTACCTTCCTAAGTATACATCTGTTCTGGCATTATTATTTGATTCTTTTTTCTTTCGTCTCACTACTTGCATTGACTTGGAGCTCCGGAGAGTGCTGTGTCAGGAGCCTGAACAGCAGAGTAGGGATTTCTAGCACAACTTCACCTACTAGTGAAGTAGTACTGATGAAGGCCACAAGCCGTTCTTGATACTACAAGTGTTGCTGGAGTTTTGACCCCTTTAGGAGCGTGAATGCATACAGCGTTGAGTGGTGCAATGGTGAAAATTACAACTTTTTTTTGGAATACTAGTACTGACTACACTGGACATCTAAGTTCTCATCCAATAAACAGATCTTTGAAAAAACAGCAGAGTTTAACAACTTACTTTAGATACATACCTGGGTCATTGGTGACAGAACCTTTGCCATTTTTCACATCCACCACCCAAGTCGCCTCCTTCCCATCTGGTCCATCTTTCACTTTAAAAATGAACACTCCGCCAACCTTCTTGACGACCTTCTCTCCTTCCTGCAGGGAGTCGAGAAGGCTTTTAAGCTCCATGAAATAGTCCTTGTAATATGATGGCTGTAGCAGCTGCCCACACATTTCAAATTAAATACTTCAACTATTTATTGTAATGTGAAGAGTGCTTTTTGAATCATTTAAATCAAAGGTTTATGGTTTATTCTGAGAAAAATCACCTCAGCCAAAATGTACTGCTAATGAACTACAATAACATAGAAGAAATAACAATGTCTGAAACTATGTAAGTGTAAACCACATTTATGCCTCTAATATGGAGTGATAAAATGTCTGTCAGGTTAACAAAACTAAGATTTGAGAAGTTAAAACTATGATTTGATTGTATTAACTATTTCACGATCATTATATTTGCAGGCTATGAATACAGTGTTAAAGTGTTTCCTGTCTTGCAGAGATTCAGACATGTTCTCTGTTCAAATATGCGGCCACACCGAAACTCGCTCATTTATTTCAACGAAGAAGGAGGTGAGACGTATTAGCTTCCCGGGGCCTTGCGCATAGCTCATTGTGACTGAACTTTGACCCTCAAAATAGTGATTCAGCCCATGAGGGAGGGGGGGATGGGACTGACCCCTAGTTCAGGAAGTATTGATTGTATATATCCTTGTTCATATGACTGAATGCACAAATTATACACACAGCTGTGCGGGAGGGCTTAATATAAAAAAGGAATATATTTCTCAGCTTGTGGACTGTCTGAGAAGTGTGAGTAAATCTCACTGCGCTTACTTGTTATCCAACCCTAAACTTTACCTGCCAGGCAAAAAAAACAAAAAAAACAGGCACCCTTCTCTTGAAAACAATGCCTTTTAAAGAAACACCCACCAAATTGGCAGCTTTTAGGCAGGAGTGACTAATATCCAAATCAATATTATTATGTATTTCACATTGATAATCCTGCCCCCTGCCACTTCCATTTCAGCAGCCCTATGGCACGCTTCACAACTGACCACCCCAACACATGATTATTGCGGCTCTCCTCTGCACTCCAAGGGTTTAAGAGTGAGATGAGAAACTGTCAGGCACCATCAAAAGCAGGTTATAACTGACAGGTTGATCATAAATCACAAGTTCCAATGGTTTTCAGATGGTCAGTGTCATTTCAAAGAAAGAGACGCTTTTGGGTTCAGAAATGCTTGAAACTACAGGCTTTCAAAAAATAAATGAATATATTCTAACACAGACCTGGGTGTTTTTATGACAAAGCGTGCCTACCTGTCAAGAACCATTTGTACCTTATGAAGGATGCCCCATGTAACAGCCTCACTAATCAACATAAATTACCAGTCCGCCTTGCCTTTTCTGTCTTACGTCAAAGCACAATTATTAGCCTTGAATACACGGTGCAAATATTGTTAATCATGTTTTTTTTTTCTGAATGTCACAACAGACGTCATACCATACAGATATTCGTAATTTCCACAGACATGAGTATAAATATGTTACATGCAAATAATGCCTTGTCAATGTGAATTGTTTAAGAGCTGCGGTGCTGCAGAGAGACCACTCTAAATGTTTTTGATTCAGAGTTGGCGTTCATCTTTCACCTATAAAACAATGATATTTTTGTATTGTATTTGCTGGAGAGAGCTCTACAAATAAAGATATTATTGTTTTATTGTAACAGCACATAATATACCTTTAAGTATGAATGCTTTATAAATTAATGGACAACGTTCACAACAGTGAGTCCTTGTTAGCTATGAAGGTCAGCAATTCTATACTTTTTAATGGTAAGAATAAAACTGTATATTGTGATGAAAAAAAGCACAAAAAAACTATTTTGTAACCACCTTTACTATTCTTTGATGAAATACTTATGCGTGTATTATTATATTTGTCTGACATATAAAGATCAGTAGACTAAAGGAAGAGAAGGGATATGGATGCATTTAATTGGATGAAAATATACTGATATCCCAAAATCAAACACAAAGTATTGAGATTAAAGTGTGAGAGGAACTTTTGTTAATTACAACATGCTGGTGTACCTCCTGTAGATGTTTCTCAATCTCTTTGAAGACAGGATAAGCTTTAAACCCCTCCAGACTGCCGCCAGAGCTGGTGAGAACTGCACCTACGTGGGACCTGTGAGAAGCAGAAAAAACTGATACAAAAGTACACACTATGTGGAAAAAAATGGCTTCAGCTATCGGAGGTTCAACCTTGATTCAGGTACATGTGAGGCTGTATAAATCCACAGTTTTTCAATCCAGATGTGTTGCAGAACAGGAATAGATTATAAAGCAATATACTGTATCTGCAGCACAAAAGCCAAATAATGAAGAACTGGAGATGTCATAATGTAAGACAATGTTCAACTGTGGGTCATTAAATTTCTCGTTAGAACAATAAAGCAAAGACTGACAGACTGACTACAGCATACTAAAGAATACACAATATACCGACAGCAACGGTTAGAAAATAAACTCCACATTAAGTATCTGACTGAACCAATAACAAATCGTTGGATAACTTCTTGCTCACCTGGCCTCCTGGGGGAATCCCATCCTGTAGAGAGTGACGACCACAGCTCCTCCTAGGCCAATATTGTGTTGCAAGGCTACTTTTGCTCCTGGGACCTGCCTCCTGTCAGCCTGTCCACGGAGCTGCCAGCACAGCTCTGCACACTGGGCCAGACCTGAGACAGCAGGACAGAAGGTGAGGGTGACATGAGTCATAGACAGGGATGTAGTGTCGGGCCGTGTGAGTGCCTGGCAATGTAATTTATTGCTGATGAAGCTGAAAAATGCATCCACACACAGATACACGAACTGGATACACAAGAGGTACATTAACTAAAGTGAAAGAGGAAAAACACAAAAACGGGTGGAAAGGTTTTGCTGTCATTATCAGATTCTACTATTTCTAGGCCTTGTTCATTATATTTAACATGTGGGTTGATTCATACTTTGAAATACAGTTCCAGGAAAAATCCACATTTTGTAGGTCAAACAGTCCTTTCCAGGGCTGTTTGACCTACAAAATGTGGATTGGATAACTGGAATACTTAATACTTAACTTAAGAAACATGTTATTAGCCAAAACATAGAACACTTAACAACTGACCACATGGTGGCACTATTGAATACATGCTTTAATATGTTGAGCACATCTCCATTTGGCAACTGTGTACCAAGTCTGATTACTTTAGCACGCATAGTATTTGAGATTTTGATGAATATATGCGTACTCTGATAGACAGCCATTCAAAAAATGTCTACAGTAAAAACTGAGACAAATATCTCAATAACTGTAAGAAAAGTAATAACCCCCGTGAGACACATATGTTTTACATGTGAAAATTAAAATTAAATTTAAAAAAAATACATTAAAAACAAATAATATTTGCAAAAATGTGTGAGTAGATGTGATCCAAAAAACGTACGGAAGAAGAAAATCAGCAGATTGGGAGCATCTGTGTGCATCTGCATTTTTTCACCTTCAACTCTACTCAGTGCTGCCTTCAACCACTGGATTATTCAGATATACTGTTACTGACAACAAGGCGGATTTAGTGATATTGGGGGCCACAGGTTAACTCTTTCTTGCTTTACAAAGTAAAGAAACAACATTTGATTTTGGGACAGCTCTGGAGTCCTGGCTGAAAGACACTAAAATGGTCCTTATAGCTGAGGTGAAATTGTGGAGTCAGGTGATAATTCTTTGTGGGTTTGTCACTAATAAGTGAGCTCTTTCACACTACACATAGTCATTTGATCCAGTGTTAACATAAAAATATTGATCATAGCCGCTTTCAAACAGTGACAGTGATGATGGGAAGAGCAGCTGAAGATCTGAAACATGTTTAAAATGAAGCAAAATATACACAAAGAGGTTGTAGTCATTTGTAGTCAGCTGGGAAATATTGTCTGAAATGATTATCTGGTCTAAATATCCAGCTGTAGTAAATACATTTTCTTTTTAATAGAACTGTGGGGGATAATGAAAAAACACCAAAACGTATTGTAGCTATAATCCTTTCATATGTCTCAGTCTCCAGGTGAAGACACTTAACTAAACGTAAAACACAACATCGTCACAGACAGGGGTGACAAGTTGACTCCTAATATGACAACTCACTCCCTAATCTCGCCAGGGTCAGCTCCTGAGCTAGCGTTATAGCTAAGCATTTCATCCCATCTGCTTAATGAGCTTGTGCATTTCTCCATTATCCCAATAAGCTAAAGGACTTATGGGTAAAGACCTCTTCATGGTGCGTCTTTCACCTTCTGCAGCGCTAATCCTCTCCACGCAGACTTGTTTGTGTGAGAGCAATTTTGTCTAAATGCCAATTAAAAATTGTACCGCAGGGTCCCCCGGGCAATTCATTAAAAATAAAGAGCCTCTAGAAATCACTGAGGACATGTTTTTCATACACAATGAAAAAGGATCTTTCAGAATGTGTAAGTACTAAGAGCCAACCATTAAATTCTTCTGAAGAGTAGATTTCAAAAGTGCGTGACAAAGGATGATTACAGGTGTTTTCTTTTCTGAAGAGTAAAGGTATGTTGCAATTCACAATCAAGCTGTGCGCCGCTTAGACTTCAAGGCCCTTAGGTGTCATGTCCGCACATGAAAATCACTCCTGAGGTGGCTCACACTACCTCCTGTGAAGGGGTTCCCTGCATGAGTCATTTAATTAGCCGTTGATACCTCTGCTCACAGTGTTCCTGAAGGAAGAGGTCAGAGCTTTACAACCAAGATTAGGAGCAACACCATGGATCAGACAGAGCTTAGCTGACTGGGGCACTCGCACACTAGCGGAGTGACCCGGGAGACGGGGGGGGAGTATTGATGACATGGATGGGGGGAAAGTTGATGCAAAAATAATGAGCTGGAGGGAATGATGACTCAGATTGTGGGGTTTGATGCGGGGGGGGGGGGGGGGGGGGCGGCAGAGAGGAAGACAAATGAGCACAAAAAAGAAGAAGGAAAAGAGAGAATACAGTCTTGTTTAACCTTGTTACAGTCAGTCGGTGTGTGTGTGAATATGTGTTTGCTTGTGTCAGTTCACACAAACCTGAGCAGATGTGACAATGAATTGGAAAAATGTGTCTTCCCTCTCACATGAAGGCTAAAAAGGATCTTTTACTCAGTTATAATCCAGGTAACCATCGCTGTGACACACATGCCACCTGGTGGCCAGTATGGAAATAGTTTGGCAAAGCTTGAATCGATACCCCAGGGCACCCTTGACAAATGCTTTTGACTCTGATCCAGACTGGATTATGTAATGTTGACATTGTATTAGAGTATATGACAAGATTGGATCGGCGTACCTGTGGCACCCAGAGGATGTCCTTTAGAGATGAGACCACCACTGGGGTTGATCACAAACTTGCCACCATAAGTATTGTCCCCTCTGTCAATCAGCTCTCCTGCTTTACCTGCAGAAGAGGACACACAGTAGTGGAGAATGTGGAAGTTGATTGATTCAAGCAAACACAGCTATGATTACATATAGTTGCACCTTTTATATTTTATTTTCTGTATAAAAAAAAAAAAAATGTCTATGTCTATGTCTAGAACCAAGGAAGAAACCAATCCATAAATTGTACTAATAGCAACTGATGAATGTCAAGTGATGGCGACAACATATTCTCTGTCCAACATATTAAACCCAAACTAATTTAATTTTGCGCTGAACACATCTCTGCAGTCAAAGGCACCACTTGGTAAGTGTGAAAGCAGTAAAATGTACAGTATAATCTTAGCTTTTCATCCACATATCAGATCATAAAGCTTTTTGAAAATGATCTCTAGAGTGAATATACAGTATTTTTATGAGCTGTCAACAAAACTGATGTAGCTGTCAGCTGACATGGTTGGGTACTACAGTCCGAGGCTGACTTTCTGTTACATCCAACTCTCTGTGCTCGCTCAATTTGTAAAGCTGATCAAACAAAACAGGTGTTGGGGATAAGAGATTTGTTGTGGAGATCATGCCTGACACAGATACCTGGGGCTGGGACTTTGCTACACGCATTTCTTAGTAGCTGATCCCCTATTTAGATAAATGACCTCAAGTCCCACCTGTACAATAATCCTAATGCCTGGATGTTTCAACAAGATCTGTGACGATTTCTAGATCGTGTCTCTCAGTGTGACACAACTATTTAATCAAATAACTCTTAAAATCCTTATTACTGTATCTCACGCAAGAATGTTTCATGCAGGACCTGACAGCCGAATACACTCATAACTCATGGCTCTATGTAGGGGAAACACTGATGTGGATATCAGCATATGCTCAATATTTTATAACTTATATGGAGGTAGGACATTTCTAAACCAGTCCCATTTTCATGTCTATACATTCCTCTAAAAGTAGACAGTGGAAAACATTTTCATTCCCGCTCTGATCTTCGAACAGCTTTAAAAGTTGAAGTTTTAAAACTGTGGGAGGATAAAGTAAGGCCATGCAGCAGTACCTTCTTGGCACAGCCCCAGAGCCTCATACGTGATGAGCTCATTGGCTGAGAAGCAGTCGTGCAGCTCGACCACATCAACGTCACTGGGCTTCAGACCTGCAGTCTCGAAACACTTCTTGGCAGCCAACCGAGACATGTCATATCCCACCTGACCAGAAAAAACAAAAAGAGATATGTTTAAAAATGTATTAATAGAAACAAATGTATCATAATTAAGCACCAGTACATTACAAAAACTTGAGACTGTCAAGAGGGGTAAAACTATAGCTGAAAATAAGTATTTTCTTTCATCCTTATTATCTGTTCGGTCAACATCGTTTAAGTTGAATCATGAAAAACATACATCTCGTACTTTCTTGTAATATTTCCTTGTCTGGTTCTAATTGTGGCTGTATTACGTATTACATGCGAGTATTACAAAAAAAAGGATACAAGAGCTGTGAATTTTCAGAAAAAAAGCTTTTCACATTTCTCACCATCTTAATGCAGCTGTTTTCATTGAACGTAGAAGCGGTATCTGTCACCATCTCTTGGGCCACAATCTCCACTGCCTGGTTCTCCAGACGGTGACTCCTGACGAAGGCCTCGCTTGCCAAGACTGCTGCTCCAGCACCGTCTGATGTAGGGCTGATGAATCAGGAAGAGCAGCACGAACAGACATGGTTGCTTTAGGAACTGAATTATCATCAGTTGACAGATCAGTCTTACTCCTAGTGTAATTATATCCATGTATTCAGTTTGTGCTCTCTGAATTAGATTAAAAATGTATTTATTAAAAGGAAATGACAGGAAATGTGTGAGATTCTTACCAACACTGCAGAAGAGTGAGATATTCAAACACCTTCCTAGAGTTCATCACCTGCTCCAAACTGTACTCGTCCTGGAACTGGGAATAACTGCATGTATGTACACACACATATTCACACATTAACATGAATGCACAAAAGGACGTTTAGAGGAAACCATTTGTTTTTAGAGTTATCTGTGTCTTACGGGTTGTTGGTGGAATGTTTGTGGTTTTTCCAGGCGATTTTTGCAAAGTGTTCTGGTTTAGTTCCTGAAAGAGATTCAAACATTGACACAAACATTTATTACATACAATGTAATTCACAGATGCAAACTTAATAAGTCAACAAAACAACCCCCCAGTGCAAAAGAAAAAAAACATAACTTTAATATTTTCGATCTTGTGAGCGATTAGCATGTACCATATTTCTCCATGTGCTCCCTGCCAGCGTTGCCAAACATCTGTGGTGCTGCTGGAGCTGCCGCCATCCCATAACGGTTGATCATCACCTCCATGTGTTTGTCCATGGGACTGGTCCTGTCCATATACTACAAACAGGTAATTTTTAACAGTTTACTTTTCAAAACGTTTTTCACCTCATACAAAAAAAAAAGACAAATTTAGTAGAGAATGATAGTTGGGTGACATTGCATTTATACACAAACAAACTGGGATTTCTGAGGCAGAAAACAAATACACCATAAACATCTGCAGTGAGCTAACATACTTGTACTATTATATGATATGAAGTAATGATGCCTGTTTTTGTGATAAGATACTGACATATTTCTAAATTTATTATGTTTTGATTACATTACAGCAAGAAGTAAATCTTGAATCTGTTGTGTCTGCTGTGATTTATTTGGTTTATTTTTAGCTGATTTTCTTGCTTTTCAGCCAGAACAAAAATGCTACTAGCAAACCACAACTTCAGGAGGTGGACACTATAACAACAACCTCTATATTATCCAACATCCTTTCGATAATCTGTGCAGATTATAACTCTCAATTTTTGTTTTAGTATGTGGTGTTGTTGCAGTAGTCTGCAAAATATTGTGAAGTGTTCGTGTTATTTTGTCCACCTCTTCAGCATCTGGTACAACAACACACAACATGTAGTTTTATACCTTTGAGGACAAAGATCCTCTCTCCATCTTCTCAAACCCGAGGGCAAGCACACAGTCAGCAAGACCTGCGAGAGGAGATGAGAGGCGGGTTTTCACGCTTCTGCTTAAATAACAGATAACGGGTTACATTGCAGAAGTAAAGTCTATGCATGTTGCAGTCTCTTTCTTCTGTAGTGAGACCCAGTCAACTTTACCATTACAAATGATTTAAGAATGTCGATTTTGAGGAGTTCATCGCTGCTTGACTCACCTCCCTGGACCAGCTGGCGTGCCATGAAGAGAGCAGTGGAGCCTGTGGAGCAGTTGTTGTTGACGTTGAGGATGGGGATCCCGGTCAGGCCCAGGCTGTGGTAAATGGCCCTCTGCCCACATGTGGAGTCCCCTGAGAGAGTAAGGAAGGGGATGAGAAGGTAATTACATTCAGGATGTTACATGAGTGTCACAAGAGCATATACTGTATGTGCATGAGATGTAAACAGTATATAACAGTTACATTTTAATGGAGATTCAACAAGAAGGTCTTACCATAGACATATCCTACACAGGCTTGTTCAATGGCAGAATATGGGACTCCTGCATCTGCTAGGGCCTTTTCACCTAAAATGTAGACAATGCAGTAATAAAACACTGTACTACATGTTATACAACAAGATCTAATTAACACATTTTCAGATACAATATCTTTCCAATCACTGAACAAAGTCCATATTCTGTAAAGATAAGTACCTGCTTCTTTGGCCATATCAGGGTAGTCATAGTCGCCTCGAGCTCCAGGCTTGTCAAACTGCAGCGAAACACAGAAAAGCCAGACACACTCGGTCACTGTCACTCAACATAAGCATTCACACCTGTTTTTAACGCTTCTTTGAGCAATTAAGTTAAGTAATTTCTTTTACATTAGTAAGATACAACTCTACTTTAGAACACATCTGTTTTGCAAGTTTGCAAATCAAGTTGTTTGTTTCGAGAATATTAAAAATGAAATATCTACAATGAATGGTCAAATAGAAAAGAAATGGAAACAGCAACACATATAAGGTAGTATTAGTGGCATTAAGCACTGAAATGCACTAAACTGATACTATGTCAGTACATGAAAAACATGAACAGGTGTAAATGGGAGCATGTTTCAAATCCACTGGGAGTGCTGTGTCATTGTGATGGGCATGATCAGCATTCAGAGGTCTGAAGAGGTCTGAAAACTTCATGTCTGCATATGAAGACAGCAGATTTTACTTGAGACTTGCTCTCATAGACTTAGTTACTTTTCTTGAATGGCATGAGAGTTGACTTGTCCTGGAGGACCTTAAACAACTCTGGAGTTATAATTCATGACGTTGGCTGCAAGGTGACCCTTGACACAGTTTGTAACTCTGTTGTTGACCATGAACTATGGACTGGAAAAGTGGACATTGGAGGCATGATTTACAGATTCAAATGCGTCGAGCATTTAACCCAAACCCGTAACTTACCTATCTTATTCACGAAAACCGACAACTTTAAAACAGACAAACCACAAAACCAAACATTAACTGCACCAACGTTGCTTTGTTGTGGCTAACTTGGCTAGCTAATGTTTACTATGTGTTACTGTCAGTTGTGACGGAGATTAGAGAGCTTCCAGCACAATATCAACACCATAAATCAATGCTAAATGATATGTTAATATTAGCTAACTGTAACATTAAAGTATAAAAGCGGACGTTTTGCAGTGAAACATGTTCAATGCACTGCAGTCTTGAGTTAGCCACCTATGCTAGCCTTAAGTCTTGCATAAGGTCGTCCATGCAGTGGACTGAGACAGTAAAGATGTACATTATATTACCTTTGTCATCCCCACACCGATGACAAACACCTTGTTCTTCTTTGCAGGTGCCATGGTCACTTCTGGTCAGCAGCTGGTCTAGACTGACACACATCTGTCAACAGCAGCACTGACAGGATCCACTATATAACAAAGATGCTCTATATCCGAGCTGATGTGTCACTCGGTGCTGACGAAACAACACTTTTCTGTCTGCCACTGTGGGCGTGGGATGGAAAGTTATCCGAAAACTGTTCTCCTTAAAATCGGTGGTAACACTTTATTTTAAGGTGCTTTAATTTTATACACATTTTCTGAGTAATTTGCAGGTATTTGACGATTAATTTTTGGGATGTTTTACAGAAAGGGTGATGCAACTTGGTGCAAATTGTAAGGAAAAACAAATACACAAATTCTTCATACATTGGACCCTTAACAATTCTTTAACTGACAGAAAATACATAGTTTTTGTTGTGTATTTTTGTGATAAACTACAAATGAGCATATTAGGCTGTTTCTTAAAAACCACAATGAGCACATTTCCTGTATACAATTGCATAACCCTCCCAAAGAAATGTACTGAACTAACAGTTACACAGAAGCTATATTTAGTGAACTTTTAGAAAGGAACCTAATATACTAATACATCATTTGACACACAAAACTACACACTGAAAACTAGTTAAATTTCTTTTTTGCAAATTAACAACTACATATAAACCCTGATATATTTAGTGGGTACTTGCCAACCAAACCAACTTAACACTTTTTTCTGTTTATTCTTATAACTTGTACTAAACTGCACCAACCTCTGTAAAAATGTCCTAATAATTTAACATTTAATGCCAGCAAATTACTCAGATTTCAATTAAGGGACCTGTAAAAATAAAGTGTTATCCAATCTGTCTATCAAAGTTATTACAAGTGTGTGTGTGTGCATATGTACTTTGAAAGGGTGACAGACAATTGTGTCCTTTCATTTCTATAGGTCTACTATTTTTTAAATATGAGATCCAATCCTGCTCAGTTAATGGTACCTTGAAATACAAACAGAGTGAGAGCTCTTACAGTTCCAACTCTTCCCTGGTCAAACACCCACAGGTCTTTCCAATGAGCAAACGTTGCTCCTCATTTAATATTCTCCAAATGGGACATGTGTATATTTGCTCTGTATAAATATGAATATGAAATATGAGAATCTCATATGAAACATTTTCTCCACTTGACTCAGTTCTAAAGAGGAGGTGAATAAATCCTATCTGAAGTCACTCAATTGTCCAAAGAAACTCAGAATTTTCACCATTCAATTTTATTGAGGCAGTAAAAAAAAAAAAAAGCCTTGACATGTTGATCAATCCAAGACATGTGTATGGACATCCTTGAAATCCTTTGCCACGCCTTTAACGTTCATCATAAGCAACGCCACCTCAGCATCTGAAGCATCCTTGCTATTAGGAAACAAGACAGCGGATGTTTGGCCGTAGTGTTCATTCATCTCTCTCTGTCACTCATCACATGATGACATCAGCACTTGATGAACTTGTGTGTGACCTCATATATTCCCACCGACTCGCTGACTTTCTCATCGTAGTCTGTCCAGTCCTGAAATGTTTCACATGAAATTTTGTCCAGTTGCACACACACATTATAATAAACTATTGCATTATCTAAACACTGCTGGGATTATTGAAAGTCATTTTATAACATTTAGGAAATTACGGACTGTAGCAGAAGTATGTATGAATTACAGAACTGTAACAAGATAGCTACTGGAACTCACTCATCACAAATTAATGATATATATCATATCAACAGTGCAGTATGCAGGATAAAATTCAGTTTCAAGTCATTTTATTTAAAAAGTCTACATTTGTACAGAAAACAAATTGAATGTACAAAGCTTTAACTCAGTTACACTGAGGGACAAGATGTGCCCAGTGCACTTACTTTCTCTTGTAGGTTGATTTCAGGAAACGGTGTCCCAGACTCTGCTCCTTTTGCAACGAAACCAGCCTGGGGTGAGTTTGAAAAAAAAAAAAAAGGAAGAAAATGAGAGGAGTTGCGTTACAATTTCATATCGTGTTACCTTAAGTAAACTGTCACTTGACTTTGGAGCATTAGATTTTTTCCACAGTAAAAAAAAAAGAGACTCAGCAGGAAACACAGGTGTAAACTGCCAAAATGTCTGTCAGCTGTGAAAAAGGTCAAACTAAAATTTTACACACAATACATTTAATGCTCTACAAACTGTAAAACTTGTAACAAAAAGGTTCTCACTTGTGGTTGGAAATCGATGGGCTCCAGACCTCGACACTCAAACTGCACCATTGTCTTGAACTTTTCGTTGTCCTCGGCCTTCACCCGGCAGACATACAGCGACATTAGAGACACACGATGTTAACAGATGAAAAAAAGATCCGTTTCACTCAACATACTGTCAGCCTACGTCAACGTGTGACACACAAATGTGTTTAAGGGATTTCTAAAAAGCTCATGAATGTACTAGAACGTATCTAACATCATTAAAGAGAAACAACCAAGGACAATACAGGCTGGAATGTGAGTTTAACAGTATTGCAGGATGTTTGCTTACATTATAAGGTGTGATGGTGTCCCCCAGGATATCTGTGTGGAAACATTATAGATGTCATTGTTTCAGAGTTTTCATCTCAGAAAATAACGATAAGCTGAGTCAAATGACATGTTACGTACCAATTGAATTTTCCCTGCTGCAAAGTTTACACTTCTGCACCATGCTGGCACTGCCTCGACCTCCTTTTAGTGGCACACTCTCCTATGGAAACATTTAAAAAAACAGATTGATAGCATGGTTGTGAATATTTTAATAAAAAATGGCGAACTGTATGTGCACAAAGATCATTTTTCATCCTTACCGCTAGAGTTATATACTGCCATTTATCTGGGATCTCTCCACAGTTGCCACACTTGAGCTAAATTAAGGGGAAAAGATATAAAACATTGCTTGAGTCTGACAGAAAGCAACAAATCCACGGCAGGTTTAAAAAAAGTGATATTTGGCTGTGATTCAAGTTTACACTGTTGTAGTTAAACTGCAAAGGCACTGAAGACCTGGAGGAAGCTCTTAAACTTACAAGCAGATGTGGAGACTAGAGTACAATCCCCTACACATTTATAAATGTATCAATTTTGACATATTTATGCAAAATTACCATATGAAAGTAAGTACATTTACTCAAATCCATAAATACATACATACTTGTACTTTAATTGAGTATTTTCATTTTATGCAATTTGACCCCTCTACCCCACTACACTTCAGAGGGGAACCTTGTACTTTTTACTGCACTACATTTATTTTACAGCTTAATTACTTTTCAGATTGAAATTTTACATTAAAAGACATAATGATGAGCTTATAAATTACCCTACATTGTTAAAGTTTAAACTAGTGGTTCCCAAACCTTTTGGCTTGTGGCCCTAACAAAAAAAATGAGTGTGTATTTGTGTCTCTTTGTCACATTTCAGATGTCTACGAGTTGTTTGCAGTGCGACCAAAGAAACATTTCACCTCACATGGTTTGTAATAAATTACTGTTTACTGTTTGAGGCCTAAAGAGGTAAAACTCTCCAATATTTCATAAAAATGCAAAGATTAAAGAAAAGGCCTGAAAAATAAATCCAACTACACTTATTCTTATTTCGTGCCCAATCTATCATCTCAACACCCCTCAGTTAGTTAGTTAGTTCAAACTAGCTTCACCTAAACCTGCTACGACAATAAATGCTGCTTATGCACTGACTCATCAGTATTAATAATGTGCTTTGCTACATTTATTTAAAATATCAGTTGCAGTCCGATTTTCTGCAAAACGATTACTTTTGGTTTAGTACTTTAAAGTCCCCCTCCACTCAAAAATATAGTTTTTCTTCTTGTTCTTTCAGTTGGATGTTTGAGCTTCACTGTGCAGAATGATGTATGTGCAGAGTTTGACACTAGAAGACTGTTTTCACTTTTATCTGCTGAAAGTGGAAATTTCACATCACAGATCACATGTCAGATCACAGATCGCTTGTCTTGTACAGACCGCTTTGAAAATTTTGGATTAAAAACACTTGTCCCTCCAAACAATTTATGAGCAGTCTATTATCAGACAGGCACAGAAAATAGTGTCTGATCCAACTCATGTTCTCCACCCAGAGTTCCAGCTCTTGCCTTCTGATAGAAGATTCAAGATTCCCAAGAGGCTGAACCATATAAACATTCATTCTTGACTATATTCATCAAGCTTCTTTACAATAACATGTAATATAGATGATGGCCATGAGGGTTGTGCCATTGTCAGTAGGTGTGTATGTGTATAGGCAAACTGCTGTGAATGTGTATGTGCAAACTGTGTATGTATATGGAAGCTATGAGCTGTTGAAATGTTTTTTTATCTTCTGTGGAACTGCAGGATGGAGTCCAGACCATATTTCCCTACAGGGACATTAAAATATATCTTATCTTCCCTCATAATTTTCACTGTGCTCATCGAAAATATAATTTTAAGTGGTGGGCCTAAAAGCATGATTTGTGACAACACAAACAGTTTGGAAGATGATCCTGGTCCAATATGTAACTCCAGTTCACAAACACTGAGAATGAACTTTATAGTGAACAAGGAAACATTATGTGTCCAGCAGTTAAACTTCTAAAATGAAATATATTTGCATATTTATAGTTTTTTGTTTTTTTTAATGAGGAAGTAGTATATGTCATTTTAAAAACTTCAATGTGGTAATTATACTTTTTTCTGGGGAAAAAAACATATCAGAGACACATTATTGTTCCAAGCAGAGTACCTTTTGCATGTCTTACTAAAATTCTGGAGGGGATCTTTAAGTGGATTTAGTAGGTAATACTTTTACGTAAGTAGGATCTTATCTGCAGGACTTTTACTTGTAATGGAGTATTTTTACATTGTGGTATTGATACTTCTTCCACCTTTGCTTTTTGGTAAATTAGAGGTTTGTGGTAGTAGTGCTGCTGAGTATTATTTAGCTTTTATGTGGGAGGATATTTGTATGTTTGCTGTCATAACGAACATGACACAATAATGAACACTGCTAAACACACAGAAAGGGAATAAACATGCTGTAATATACTGTAAGTGAGGGAGTAAACTAGCATGCTAGCTTGTCAGCTATCTTACCTTTAGAAACCAGCGGAAGTCGTCGCCCTCTGGTTTCACACTGGTCACATTTTCCAGAGTGGCTTTGAACTGGAGCCCAAATTTCTGCCATGGAGATCACAATAAATTAACAAAATGAGCCATAATGGTTTCAGTGTTTACAATTCAACATGCTGAAGCTACATACCACCATCTTGAAGCCTTCCCATTGACAACTCGTCCTGCTGCCTTCAGGTGTTCCTCGTAAATTCTAGCTTCTAAAGTCATGAAGCACGGGTTTGTGCTTTTTTTATGCGCGTGTCCGGATCAAGCTAGGTAATGACAAAATAGTCCGAGTACAAATAGTAGAGTTTTTGACGGTTGACTTATCAAAGAAATCTAGTCGTACAGCGTTACTTACCATAACGCCAACTGTAATAATATGTTGAGATGTCAGTACTGTATGCTTGGAATAGTCATTATCGTATAGCTCATGTTATATCGCATATATTATGTATTTCCATTAGTAGTTGGAAGCTTAACGGAGCAAGTTAATAAACCTTTTCAGTTATTTTAAGTATTTAGGTCGCAAATTGCCCAAAATCCGTCAGCATTCATAGGTAGCACACTTCCAGCTGTCAATGACGCCCTCAAGTGGACAAACTGAGTAAAGACTGAGTGACCTCATTACTGGTCCCATAGTTTCCCATTGGTGACATTATTTTATAGTGAGAAGCCGTCTTCTTTGTCTTAGTTCGCACATCCACGCAGGAAACACTCACACATACATGTACATTTTATTCCATACATCTCATCATGGCATATCATTAACGTGACGTGTAGGCCATAAATAAGCACGCGCCTCAGACAAGGACACTCGGCTGCATCAGTTTATTGATCATTAAGCAATTGACGACGTCAATCATGTTACAAATCATCAAACAACCTCAAACCAATTCAACAGTCATACGGTACAAATCTCATCGTACAAATCATTCATTCAATTGCACTATACACAGCACATGGAATACAAAATTGAATCAAGTTTTTTTTATTATTGTAACCTCATGTCAGAATGGAAACTGGTTTCTAGTGTGGATACTTACTGTACATACGTTAACCTGAGGCAACTTTGCGGAGGCATTGTGGTGGGTCTTTGTAGTTAATGGCCTTAAACCTAGGGTAACAAATATTGCTGTGGCATTGAACACCTTAATCATACTTTTTATTGTCAACCTGAGTACACATGTAATATGTTAACCTTGTTCATCAGCTTTGCCTTCCCTGTGAATGCAAGCAGAGCCATTTAAACTGGGTAAGATTATGAGTAAATTATATATACAAATTTCAATACCCTCATCATTGAAAATTTCTTATATAAATTAGCTTTGATTGGGACAATCAACAGAAGCCAAGAGGCCATTAATTAAAAGGGGACAAGCATCCCAAAAATGTAACAATACCCACGACACCAGACTGACTTAATACAGCAGTTGGTTGAACCTTCCAGCCTTTGGCTTCATAGGTCTGCATTATTCTGCACGTGACAATCAGTACTGAAAAATCATGTAGTGTGTCTCCGCTGCTGCAGACATTTACACGGAATCAATGTGGTGTAGTAAACAGTGTAACACAATGAGGGAACTTAAAACACTGAAAAAAAAAGGGGGGGGAAGGAAACACTCCCAAGATTGTCAGTACAAATACAGAGTGCAACCCTGGTTTGCTCAACTTGTCTTCTAATCCACATCCTTCCCGTTTGGAACCCACCCAAACATTTATTAGACGCCCCGGCCATTAGGGGTTCAAGTTTTATCAGACATTAAAAATAAAAAATAAAAAAAGGTTTCCCCTCTTTTATTCATCATCAGCGTGAACTTCCATGAAGCAGCAGGGGATACATAAAAAACAAAATGCAATCTGGGAGGAAAATGCATGGGGTCAATTTTTAACCCATGGTCTCATCACAAGAATAACAAGAGCTTCTTTCTTTAAACCTTCCTGACAAAAATCTAGTTCAACAATTACCATGAAGATAACTAAATAACATGAGTAGTCATAATAAAAGGCATTTCAATTCTTTTTGCATCTTCTTCTGTCATTTTTTTTTCTTTCTCCCTCTTAAATACAGTGATGCCAACAGGCATTATTTACAGCGCTTCCCCCCCCACACCCCTCTCCGCTCTGTGAAGAGAGGTGCGATGAGGTCAATGAGGTCGGCTGCTGGACTCGGATGTCCGCCGCTGCCGTGGAGTGCTGTGGCCGTTCATGCAGCCGTTGTGGCGCTTGCTTAGTCCGCCGTTCAGAATGTCTTGGATGTGCTGTACTATCAAGTTGATGGCGACTGCGGAAATCAAGAGAGGAAGAGAAGAGGGAAAGACTCAACGGAGCAGCTTCACAAGACACCCCCCCCCTCCGAGAGAAACGTTTCCCAGCCTGATAAACACAAATGCATTGTCTGCTGTTCTGGATGATAAAATCTGGTCTTACCAAGGTTATCTGCTCCTCGTGGAATAATCACATCTGCGTACTTCTTTGTCTGGTTGAAATTAAGATAAGATCAAGGCTCAGGTTACGGGAAAGACAACATTTTTCTCATGAACAGATAAAAATGGAGTCAGACCAATGTTGGATTTATGTCCAATAGTTGAGAGTATACAAGGCAATCTGGTTTTTTTCGAGGATCTTGACCAAGATGTGAACATTTTACAGTTTATGTGTAACGGTAACATTGTTTAATTATCTGTCACATCTCTTTGGCCTTTCTGTACTGCAATTTTGCTACATACCAGCTGACATTCACATACCAGTACATCTGTGATAAGCTACAATGTGTTTGTTGTCAATGCCAACTATCCCAGTGTATCGGTCAGGTTTTACTGCACAGCTAAAGCTGCTGTGTTAAGTTAGGAGAGTCACATACTGGTAAACAGAACTCCTCAAAGGCCGGTTTCACAAAAGTGATGTACTGCGCCAGCACTTGCTCCAGCTCTCTTCCACGCTCACTGATGTCTCTTAGAACTGAAACAGAGAAAACACACAAAAACAGAAACATGAATAATTATTTAACAAAACATATTAAAAAAAAAAAAAAAAAAAAAGGAAAATATGTGTCTATCCAGGTCATTCCCAATGAACAACCACACTGCAAATAAATTAGTAATGTATGAATATTACTTTTCTACTTCAAAGTTTTCACAGCCAGCATTCAGTGGTGACTTATACTGGTGCCGAATTTGATGAATTGTGGCTTTGTAATCGATGACTTGTTAAAAATGTTAAATTAGTACGCTTAAGTTTCAACTGCAAACACCAACACACACCTCGACGTGAGAGCCGTGTGTCTGGGTCTGTGTCGACAAACAGCTTCATCTGGAATAGATCTCTGATCTCCTGCGAGTAGAACATCAGGATGCCCTCAAACAGGACCACATCAGCCGGATACACCGTAACAAACTCGTCTTTCCTGAAACACATTCAGACGAGGTTGTGTGCTGATTTTAATTGCAGTTACACAATCAGGGATATTCGGACCGTGAACCTGTTTAACATGACTATGTATGTAATTATAGATAAAGTATCTATTTTGCAGAGCATATAATGATGGGTGCGGGTCAAACAGCATCAGTGAGAGGCGACAGAGTGGCGCTCACCTGGAATGACTGACAAAGTCATAAACTGGGATCTGGACTGTCTTCCCCTGCAGGATCTGTCTGAGTGTTTGCATTATCAGTTCATTGTCAAAGGCATCTGAGGAAAAGAAAAGGAAAAACGCTCAGTTGTGATCTTCATGGGATGTCGTATCGCTTGATTAACAGCAGTTACACCAGCTTGGTGTGGGCACGTGGGGACCCGCGCTCCACGTTTGGTAACCCTGTGAATCCCTTTCGTGTAACAGGTGTTGGGTTCAGTCTCTGAGCCACAGAGCAGCTGCCTCTGACTAAGGCCTGCTGACTCTGGGGATTTAAAATCAGCTGAGAAAGGAAGCAGGAGCAAGAGGGGGTAAAGAGACTCCAAAAATGGAGTCTATGCTTGTGAAACCCGTTAGGAAAATGATCTGCGTGGCAGAAAAGGGTGCAGCTGAACAAAAGCCAAGTTTCAAATGTTATCTTTATACTTCCAGTTGTTTGAGTTACTGTCACGATAAGCATTTTATAATCTGTATAGTGCATAGTAACTGCATCAGTTTACATAACATTTTGTGGAGAATTATAAAACCCACACCCCATCAGTGAAACTCTACTTGCAAATCAGTTATCTGGTTTTAAAAAAAAAAAAAAAAAAAGGGCACTTGCAAACTACTTTCCTTGAGGTCACTGTAATGCTTTTGTAAGAAAGCTGAAAGACAATAACTATCCAGTGTTTTCATACCTGGATGATCAAAGTTGAACTGGCCCTTAAGAGCCTTGGCCTTCTGGTCTGGAGTCAGCACCTTGTAGAAGCTGTCCTGGCTGAGGATCGCCACCTGCCTCTGGTGGTGGTCGATCTTGTTCTGCCCCAGCAGCTCCATGATCTTCTCGCACACCGACGACTGCGGACACAATGACGAATCGAAAAACTGATGACCACGAGAGACCGTGACAAGGCATGAACAGCCTATACACACACAGCAATAAAAGAAAAATGCTAAAGTGTCCTGACATGGTGCAAAATCTGCAGCAACACCAGTCCTTTTCACTACCACTAACCCAGATATTAGCGAGTGAAAGCACTGCAGTTATATCTTGTTTCAATTCAGTCTACAAAGAACAGAAATAACCCTTTCATACTGATAAAAACAGTCAGATTTTACCCGGAAATAAGGGTGAGCAGGTGATTTCCCACACTGTATGAGGTCACTCACCCCCCCATTCATATATAAACTGTCCTGTGCCCCATCATTTTTGTCCTCACTGACCCCCCCCTCCCCAACTAAATGAATCTCATGACGGATGCTGACAGGGCATTCTCCGGTTGCCCGAGGCCATGTCGCCTTTGTGCTCATGAAATTGAGCTACAATGAACTTGGACAACCCCCTTATGCAGGAGCTGGGAGGATGTATCAATACACTCAAATGCAACACTTTAAACCAAGAGGGCCTAGCTTTTACGGTGACCTTGAATGCAATCTCTAGTTTAATCCATTAAATATTTTCAATGCTTAAAATATAAGCTTTCTTAAGTCTTTTGACAAAACACTAATCCATAAATAGTCAGATAATCAGATTTGTTTTGGTTCATCATAACACAAAACAAATATTTGCTGTTTCCGTTTCAAAAGCACCAAGAGCCGTCACTTTTTCTGTATATCAGTGTAAAATAACTGCTTTGGGTTTTTGACAATTTTAAGAGCTATTTGGTGCTCTGGCTACTTGATGGGCATAAGTAATTTGTGTATTAGTTTGACAATATAACTTACTCATAACAACTGGTGGGTTAATGGATGATGCAATTTCAGCTGGATCTCTTCATATTTCTTTTATTTATTACTGACAGATGAAACTTTTATGTATTTACCAATAAAAGAAAATCTATCTTTAGTCAATTTGCATCAGCAGTGAGGCCTGATTAAAACACAAAACAATATACTGCCTTGCTGAGCTAAGCTGGGAGCTGCTTTAAGACAAGGAGGCTAAAATTACATCATCAAATTCATGAAAAGCGGGTGATCTCACACGCCGGAAAGCGGTCACTAACTTCTCAATAAATAAAATAGTCCAGCCTGGTGTCAAAATAGCACAGACAACTCCTTGTGAGGGGCTTTCAGGAACCAAAACACTGGCTCAGAGCCAAAGTAGTGAGGATCGTGTCTAGATGGTTACCCTTGATTTGCGAAACTATCGCGAGATTTATATGTGTTATTTCTTCGTTGTGCGTATTGTTCGAAATAATTATGTTTTATGATGTGACAACGCTGTGGTTAAGTTTTTGGCACAAAAAACAAGTGGTTGGGGTTAACAAAAGATCATGATTTGGGTTAACATTATCACTCTCGCGAGCTCTTTCGCAAATCTAGGGTTACCACCTAGGCACGACCCTGGATGTGGGACAAAGTTGGGAGGAGGGGCAAACATACGTGGGGGGGGGGATCTTTGACCTCATTTAATTTAGTGATGATGAACCTATGCTACAAGTGAAACCGGGGGGGGTCGGAAAATAAACGCTTTAATATTTAGAGCCTATTGCCTTAAGCTGAGGAATGTCTCCGGTATACACAAGGTGGTGTTTTTGGCACCACTCGCAAGTCGCAAAATAACACCCGAATCACAACAAAGACATCTAGTGACGTCTTTGGAAATGTCCACGTCTCTGAATCACTTCCCTGGCCCCAGAGGAAGCAAACTGCCAGCGTGCTGCCGTCAGCTTAGCACTGCCCACGTAAGTTTCGGTAAAAAGGCCAATCTAGGACGTTGCATATGTAACTAGTGAGTTGATAAAATAAGGTCGCTTTTCTGTTACATCGTGCCTCTAAAATAAAAATCTCGGCGAGTACCCTACCTTGGTCAAAACCTGAAATGTTTTAACGTTATATGTTAAGTTATCTCTATATTGAACAAAGGGACGTGATGACAAAAGAAAAAAAAATCTTCTGATCCGTTATTTTCCCGCTGGCGCTACTTTGTCATTCATTACACCAACATGTTATTTATTCCAGGCCAAGCAAACTAAACAAAAACGTCTGACGTTACAAGGGTGCGTATTTATCGTGCTAAATATAACACTTCCCTCTAGATATATCTATTATTCTAGACAGGAAGGAAATGTGGCAGGCACTGTTTACAAACACAGTTTAGCCAGCTCAGAAGCTAGCTAATACTAGCTATTGTCTTGAGCAGCCGGCTCTGCTAGCGTGTGATGGAATTTAGCCGAGGGGGGGCTAACTAAGCTAAAGGCAGTTGGTCCTGTTAATGACCACACTAAACTGAAAATACAATTAAAAATACTCGGAGTACAGTACAACAGATGCTGGACAAACGTGGAGTTAATTGGTGCTATAAGAGCGCCGAGTGGTTAAACAGAATGATACAGCTGTCAATCAAGCCCAAAACGTTGCGTCGCTGAAGCCACGCGGTCAACCAGCACCTGGCTGGACAATCGGCCGTGATTTTCTCAAAAACTCGTCACATGACAATTCGCGAAAACCGTTAAATTAACAAGCTAGAGTGCCAACCTTGCCGCTGGCGGTGCCTCCGGAGACACCGATGAGAAAAGGCTGCCGAATAATGTCGGTGTTCTCGCCCCGGTCCCTTAGATGTGTCTCGGTGTCCCCGGCCATACTTGCAATGTGCGGACTGAATGGCTGTGCTGGCGTATCATTTGGGGTATTTTTTTCCGCACCCGCATTCTGCGAAGGCCCGCCCCTACTCAGCCTCTGATTGGCTCTGACTCTGATATTCTTACCCTAAACCAACCATCACACTCCCCATGCCTAAACTTAACTAACCTAACCAACGAAGGCAACGAGTACTAGCCAATCAGAGGCAGAGGAGGGCGGGTCTTAGCAGAATGCGGGTGGGGGAAAAAATTAGGCTGAGCATTGGGACAGAGCTCCTCCCACAACACGACAGTTAATTTTATTTACACATTAATTTAAACTACATGTATTTTCATTTAGGTTAATTTAAATACACGTAGAACTTACATTTAAAGACAACTTTAGTTTGAAAATGTTGTATTGAGTAGTCTCTTTTATGATTGACAATGTAAATATCCAATCGTCTGTTACGCTTTGATTGCCCCGCCTGCCGGTTGAGTCTCAGCATAATGTAGGTTAACGTTCACTAAACATCGTGTTTACAGTTGTTTAGGTTCATTATCTTCAACACCACATTGAGTGTCAAGACATCTGAAGGTAAAGTGTATTCCCAAGACATACACAATAGTGTAACACCGCAAAATGAATTACAATAATCAGCTAGCGTGTAACAGTAGTGTAAGTTACACTTGCTGTAGTTAGTGAGTGAGTGAAACTACTTTGACGTCTATAATGAGTTTTGCTCTTGTGAAGTGACAGTGGTGCATGGCGTTAATCTGCAAAATACGTGCTTTTACAGTTATTGACAAAATTTGGAGCAGCAGAGCCAAGTTGAGTATGCTCCAGAGGCTCGCTGTGCTCCTGCGGCGGCCCGCTGCCGCTCCCCTCGCAGCGGCGGCG
This sequence comes from Thunnus thynnus, assembly GCF_963924715.1. Classification (NCBI taxonomy): domain Eukaryota; kingdom Metazoa; phylum Chordata; class Actinopteri; order Scombriformes; family Scombridae; genus Thunnus; species Thunnus thynnus. The sequence continues at coordinate 9,939,261 of NC_089528.1, forward strand.
GTACGATGCGTCTCCTCGGGCTCAATGCACATCACGGCCCCGCTGAACTTCTGGGCTGGAGAGAGAAGGACGAGCAAAGAAAAAGGCAACAAGGAAAATGTATACGAACCTGCAACAGGTAATCCACACAATCTGTCTGTCGTTTGACATTATTGACACAGTTCCTTTATTGGACTTTGGTCATTGCTTTGTGTCTGTCTGGCGATCAGTGGCCTAGGAATACTATATCTTTCTGAATATTTACTAGGTGTTTTTCTGCATACAGTGTTTCAATATTTGACATTTAGTTATGGAAGTGAAGTGTGCACACAGTTTTTGCACAGTCCCCTTCACATTCGGACCCGTATACGAGGAATGCCCCTGAAATTCAGCGGTAAATTCAGTCAGCTCCCACGTGAATCATCAGTTTTTCAGTTGAAATGAATGAGAAACTGTACAGACTCATGAATGAAAGCCTTAAAGGGGATGTATCATTCACATTCCCAGGTCTATATTTTTATTCTGGGGTTCTACTGGAATATCTTTGCATGATACAGTTAAAAGAAAATTCTATTCATCTGTCTAGTTGTCTCTTGCAGATGCATTTATCATGAATTCAGAAAACCCAAGTTGCTCCACCCTTGTAGTTTTAGATCACAGTTTAATAGGTCACCAACAGGTCAGTGAAAACGTTAAAATAAAAAAATCAGAATATCTATAAATTAGAGTTAATACCTTTCTACTCACATTAAAAGCATTTTGTTTATGCTATAAAATAGATGTTGACCTTTGGCACACTGTAGACAGCATCTGTGTTAGCTTAGCAGTTTGCCATCAATAAATACTTCAAGGTATTTATAGCTGGAGACAAACTCAACCTTTTTTCATTGATTTACATCCATAGTCATGTACCATTTTACTCTTCTTTTATTCAGTTCAATTCAGGTTTTTATTTATATAGTGCCAAATCACAACAGAAGTTATCTCATGGCACTTTTCACATAGAGCAGGTGTAGACCGTACATCCCACAGCTATATTCTGTGTATTCTGGCAAACAGTGCAGGTGATTCCAGGCTTTTCTTTGATTTCTGTACATGGGTTTTTGTAACTACGAAACAAAAAACTCTACCCACCTTCAGTCTTTTCAATGCTAATTTACACACTTAAAAATAGTTTTGTTGTTGTGTAGCTGACATGTAACATGGATTTAACAAAGACATCTCCTCTGCAAACCAAATTAAGTTGAATCTACTTCACTACGTTTCAGAGGAATATATTGTACTTTTGTACATTACATACACTTCCAGCTATTATTTATTACTAGTTAAGATGTTAAGTTAAGATTTAACATATTTTTCCATTTGTTTTGTGAGTGTTTGAAACAAGATGATACATCTCAAGGGGCTCATCCTGAGATAAAAAAATTCTATGTGAAATCAGTGGCTCTGAACTTTTTTGTCTCAGAGCGTTCCTTCTGGAGACTCTCTTCTCTCTCTGCCTACCTGTCAGCCAGCTGCTTTCGAAGTTGTTCCTTTGTCTCTGTCTCATTCAGCAGGGCCAAGGTGTCAATGTAAGCGATAGTGCATGCTCTTCTTTTTCCATTGGCCCTGCTGATCTCTTTGTCTTTGACCCTGAGGAGCTCTTCAAGCCGGCTGACTTTTTTTCTGCCAGCTCTCTTTTATGCTCTTCAACCTGCACGACTCTCCCTCAACAGAGGCTCTCTTCCTCTCTGTTTCCTCTCTCTGAGCGTGGAGGCACTGTTCAAGAGATATGATCTGCTCATCTCTCTTTTTGATTGATCCTGCTGCCTTCTCAAGTACTTCACGCAGCTTCCTCCACCAGAGAGCATTGGCAGAGTCATATTTGTCTTCCTGAGCAGAGAGCTGGCAGTGAAGAGACCATATCTCTTCTTCTCTGTGTCTGATCTTCTCTCTTTCCTTCTGGAGGTCGCTCTTTAACTTTCTGTTTTCTTCTTCGGTGACAGAGAGCTTCCTCTGGATGGTCCTCTTTTCATCCAGAAGCTGCCCTCTTTCACTTCTCCGAGACTCCCTCTCTTTCAGGACCATGATCTTAGCAGCAGTTTTTATATCACTGATGGCTGTTTTTCCTTACAGGAAAATATTACTGAGAGGAAATACATTTTATACTAGAACCATTCAATAAATCCTTTATTTATTGTTTATGTATTCATATTAATCTGAGGTATTTATCCAGGCAGACATTTACAGGTATCCATATTATCATCTGACTGACTGTGTGAGATGAGTTTAATTAAGGCAACATTGTAAATTTGTATGAATTGTAATCTCATCTATGCTGATGAAAAGTGTATTTTTCTAAGCTTTAGACACAATATGAAGCCATTAAAACATGCATAGTCTTGTGTAGCAGTGCAGTGGTGTGTCCTGGTTTGAACATCTTACCCTGCTGACCCTGCTTTCTCCTCTTGCCATGGTGTCTGAGGGGCTTGAAAATGATGATCTAACACGTGAGATGGGTGTAAGATTTTGTCGAGTATCTGACAGATGGTTTTCTCTGTAACAAATGTTTGTCTGTTCAACTAGTGAAGAGGGTGTGATGTCTGTTTTTGACTTCTGAGAAACTCACTCAAGACACTTTGCATTCTAGAATAGATTTGTCATCAACACTGACATCATAACAGGAAGACAAACATTCTTCTGTAAACTGACATCATGCAGCTAAAAGAGCAGAATCAGTTTGAATGATCGCACAGATGTTTGACAGAATAAAAGAAATGATTAGAGCTCAGAGAAACCACACAGACAGTGTTGATCTTTAGTTTTACTCACAGAAAGTGAACCAGCTTTTGTCCTGCAGTTCCTGGACACGGCTTCATGTACACACATCACACCATACTGAACTTTCCTTCATTGTTTTCACTAATAATATTATAATCTTAACCATCACATCCAGATTCATAAAAGTGAAAATGTTTCTTATAACAACAATGATTTTCATTCTGTTTTAATATGAATTATTCTGAGGTCACACAAACCTTGCACTCAGCAGTCATGTATCCAGAGAAAGTGTGTGTTTGTAATAGTTGTGTTGTGCTCATTCAAAACGTGCCTGTTCGAAACGGGCTGATTGCTTATCATTTCTCGAGAACCACATATATATGTATCAATTGACAAATGTATCAATTAAAATGATAAGGATTTGATAAATTAAATGGTTTTAATCCAGACAGAAACTTCACCTATGAGACTAAATTGAGGTTGAACCATAGAAGCAGTTTACGGCCTTCCTTTGGTTGATAATGCTGCCAATCAAACGTGACTGTGCTCCTATTGGTTAGTTTTACTGCCTCAGCCTCTGTTTTTTTCTCCTGTGTATGCTCATTCTTTTCTCTCGGGCAGTTTAACTGAGTGGGGCATGTGCCTTTGTCCCGCTCAGCTAGTCAGCACCCAGAAGCCCCACTCCACTGTGATGTGACGGTGTATATATCAAACAACCCCTGCTGCACAGAGCAGAGCGGCTCGCCAATCTTGTTTATTCCAAGTTTATTAATATTGAACATGCTGAGTGACCAAATTGCACCAAATTTGAGACTGCATTCCCTTGTGTCCCTAGCAATGCACCTGCCAAGTGTGAAGTAGATCGGATGAATGGTTCTCGAGATGTGCGAAGGACATACAGACAGACAGACAGACAGATTCCTTGCTTTATATAGAGACATGGTCACCCCTGTGCACCTCCCTGCACAGAACCAAGACCCCATCGCAGCTATTACCAAAAACATTTTAGAGTTTCAGACACATCACATCTTTGTAGCTTGGCTCCTAGACATCTCCATCTCAGCTAGCACATACAATACCCTGACATACGCCAGAAGTGTTCTCCAATAATCTGCCTGAAGAAATAAGACTGATTGGGCAGGTGCCATCCTCCTCAAACATACTCGTATTTGTATTTAGTTACATTTTCCTTATTGTGTTGCTTTTTATGTATATGTTTCTTTTTTGTACTTAGTTTATCTTTATTCTTATATTATTGTTGTTTTTCTAAGTGCACTATAAACAAAATGTATTATAATTTTTTCATTACCAGTATAGAGATATGAAAGGACCATTAAGTCAGAAGGATGCTTCTTTAATTTCAAGGCAGTCACTGCCCCATTCAATGGATGATTTTATCTTATCATTAATACCATCATTAGAAATGAAACCTCCACACTGAATGTAGTGTGTTACAGCATGCAGCCTACAGGCCTACACTCAATTTCCTTCTATATTGAGGGATGACTCATATTGAATCTTTACTAAGTAAAAGAATAAGCAAAGTGAGATGGCCCTGCCAAATAGAAATCGTGTAACCTGTTCTGTTTTCATATTTCACCTGTGTACTTTGCTGTTTTTACCATCATATGCTTCATTTTACAGGCCGTGTCTTGTGCCATTTGGAGTCATGCGGTGCTGCCGAGGTCGACCAGGCTGTGAAGGCTGCCATGTCAGCCTTTGGTCATTGGAGTAAGATGTCTGGGATGGAGAGAGCAAGGGTCATGATAGAAGCTGCTCATATCATTGCGGTATTTTTTTTTGTTTTTGTTTATTTATGTTGATATTTTACTCCTGAGATTGGCTGAATTGGCACAAATGATCTCTAGGTGGGAATCATCATACACAGTATACTACACATACATATCAGGGACTTTTTCCCTGATGCTGAGTTGCATCCTGTTTTCACACAATTGTTTTAAACATCCAGTGTTGCAATCTTACACCACAAACACCAACATCATTCTGGTTTTCATGCACAGAAAAGGAGAGAGGAGATTGCTGAAATGGAGGTGGTCAATAATGGAAAGTGCATCACAGAGGCCCGTCTGGATGTGGACTCTGCCAGACTGTGTATAGAGTACTATGCAGGGATGGCCAGCACATTGGCAGGTTGGTACACTACAACATGTGAGTCAACAAGTTTTCACAAAGGAGGCAGAAAGAAAAAAGGATTGATAAGGGGATAGCTGCCATGTCACTTGAATGATGTGATTTATTCTTTTCACTGTTAAAAGTAAATCTTAAAAATGTTACCTTTGCTTTTGGTTTTATCTGTCAAGGCCAGCATGTTCAGTTGCCTGGAGGATCCTTTGCCTACACACGCAGGGAGCCTTTGGGAGTTTGCGTCGGCATCGGTGCCTGGAATTATCCTTTCCAGATAGCTGCCTGGAAATCAGCTCCAGCCCTGGCCTGTGGTATGAGATTCTTCTAAAACATTTAACCAAACTGCTCAGTAATTTAATCTTAGTAACAGACTGGATTTATGAAATGCTTGGCTACCCGTAAAAGATTTTCAAAGCTATCAGCTGTCAAGACATCATTATTACTTTTTATTTAAAAGTTAACTTTACACCTGAATTGTGTCTGTTGTTTAGCCGGGTATGTCAAACACCCCTTAAAAGATTTCAGTGGAATTTAGTGGAATGTTAGTCCATGAGCCAAGGAAAACTTATTGTTTTTAAGCTTGGATGTCACCACCTGCCTCCATTTATAAAGTACTTTCTATATTGGTTCACACATCCTGTACAGTAAAGTGTAGAAACCAAAAAAATCCCTGGTTCATGACAAATCCACCAGTAGACACCAATTTCAATTTCAAAACTAGTTCTCTTCCAAAACTCCCACTTTAAATTTCATCCAGTTCCTCCCCAAATTTTGCTTATGACATATTGGATGAGCTTGTTTTTTTCATTCGCTATACTGTTTTTCCTGTAATTGGTTGGGAAATTCTTCATTGTGGCCCATTAGGCATAAACTGCCATAACACCTAAACATATTGTTGGCTGGACTGGTCACAGACCAGCCCTATAACCACAGTTGTCCATGAGTGAGTGACTAACTGAGTAATGAAGTAACACCATTGGGCGGGCGGCTAAGTGTTGGAATTTCCCCATTGGCTGTTCTTCCAAAATGAATCAACATTAGGTGAAGTGGAGGACAGCAGTGCAACACAGAGTGACTGTGTTTCCTGCTCTGAGCTCTGACACTCTCAGCTGTGGTGTTAAATGCAGTGAGGTCGGCTAAACTCCTGTTGAAACAGACGTGTACCAGCGTCTCTACCGTCTCCTCCTCTACTGCCCAGTGTGATCTACTCTCCAGCTGGGATCGCTGTCAGCAGCCGGCAGGAGAGATGCTCCACAGTGCATTTGGATTTTATAATTAAACTGATACCAGGACAATAGTTTTTTATTTCTCTGACGTTTTCACATCACAAATGATGACCAACAGCATTAAAACACAAGTCTTGCAGGTAAAACGTGATTCATGTAACTGTTATATCAGTTCAGTGTGGGGGAGCTGATGTGTAGGTGCGCTTGATTTGACTGTAACTGTGGTAACCAGGCGGAGATAAGCCTCCTGAATTTGCACCCAAAATGATGTCAAAACTTTCATTTCCAGTTTCTACCACAGCCTCCATGATCATCGACCAGGAAAGAGGCAGAAAAAAGGAGCATAGAGGCATGAGGGAGAGCACACAGTTAAAGCACCACAAACAACAATCACTGACAAAAAACTCAATGCAGAGTGAAAATCAAAGACATCTGCAGAGTGAAACAGATGAAAGAGCAGGGGGAGTTAACAGATAACTAGAGTAGTTATAATTAAAATTAAAATAAGTTCTCTTTCAAATCAAACACCCCAAGATATGAGTGGACAGCTTAACCACGTCACGTGTAAACAACAAATATTACCGGGACCAAAACTTGCAAATGAACATTTAATATCAAGTAATTCACATTATAGACACTATCACTGACTATCCCTGTAACAAACTGGCCACAGTTTCACATACTGACAATACACGGTTCAGCCATATACTAGGTTTTGACATAATCTTGTTGAACTGCAACCAAATTTAGATTTTGCAATCCTGCAAAATGTAATGACATTTCACCTATAGATGGCACTACAGGAACATGATACATTTAAGTGGCCATATGCCAATGTCCATGAGTCAGAATCTTGACATTTTGCACAATTCATCCTTGTAAAGAGCCCTAATATTCCCCGGCAGGATTTAGGTATTTCCGTCAGTCACTCTCAAAGGGTACATATCTTCCTTACTTGCATATTACATATTTTTCTCTTGTGTCACCTGCAACAGGCAACTCCATGGTGTTCAAACCCTCACCGGTGACGCCTGTGACAGCAGTCATGTTGGCAGAGATCTATGCTGAGGCCGGAGCTCCAGAAGGGCTGTTTAACGTGGTGCAGGGCGGCCAGGAGACTGGCAGCTTACTCTGCCACCACTCTGATGTCGCTAAGGTGTCTTTCACTGGCAGTGTCCCCACAGGCAAGAAGGTCAGTGTTAATGTATACTTTACAACTTTAAATTCTACACACCCTGTCCACTTTTAAGGTTTTTATTAGTATGAGACATAAAAAAACCTGATTGGGGATTGTAACAGTAAAGACTTAGGATTTGTATCATTTAAAGATGTTGATGATGGTACCACATGAGGTCTGTTAAAGTCTGTCTTTTCATTCGTAACCTGCGATGTGACCAGAATAACCAATGGATATTCTTCCATATAACTTTGACCCACAGATTATGGAGATGGCATCCAAAGGGGTGAAGCCTGTGACTTTGGAGCTTGGGGGAAAATCTCCTCTGCTCATCTTTCAGGACAGTGATCTGGAGAACGCTGTGAGGGGAGCTCTCATGGCCAATTTCCTTTCTCAAGGCCAGGTAGCATGTCCTGCTTTGGATGTTTTGTATTTTCATATGCTGTTACATTGTAGCGTCTTCATGCACCAAGTCACTTTTCACTTTGTGACTCAAAGGACGTTCATTGACTCAATATGCAACAACTTGTGAAAATGAAAAATAAATAAAGCCAGCTTGTTTTCGATCCTCACATGGAACCGTATTAAATTGGTGATTTTAATCTGTGCTTGTTAAATGCATCACAGGTCTGTAGCAACGGTACGAGGGTCTTTGTTCAGAGGGATATTCTGCCTGAATTTGTGGACGAGGTGGTGAAGAGGACCCAGGCGATTGAGATTGGAGACCCACTGTTAGAGAGCACCAGAATGGGAGCGCTGGTCAACCGGCCACATCTAGACAAAGTCCTAGCCTTTGTGGATCAGGCAAAGAAGGAGGTATGAATGATCAGAGTAATTAATTTTGCTAGAATGACAATAAGCTTGTGTGCAGCAACTATAAAATTTAGACTTTTCTGTTTCTAGGGAGCTACAGTGTTGTGTGGAGGTGAAGCTTTTGTTCCGTCAGACCCCAAACTCAGAGGTGGATACTACATGACTCCATGTGTTTTAGGTAAGTCTTCAATACATTTTCCTTGAAGAAAATATACAACATCTTAACTTTTTGTTAAGATGTTGTGCATTATTTTTACATCTTGTCCCATTCCAGATGCAACACCACAAACTGTCACACTGTTATATCCACATTCTCATCCTTTCCGTTTGCCCTCTCGTAGCTAACTGCACAGACGAGATGACCTGCGTGAAGGAGGAGATCTTCGGTCCCGTCATGTCCGTGTTGTCCTTTGAAACAGAAGCGGAGGTGCTGCAGAGAGCCAATGACACCACCATGGGACTAGCTGCAGGGATTTTCACCAGGTAGGTTTGTTCTGAGAAGACTGGGGCAACTTTACCATGAGAAACACGAGGAGACTTTCTGGAATAATCTAGATTAGCAACCACAGAAACGACCTGAAATTGACGCAAAGTTTAATATATGAAACATTCAAATTAATCGGTTAGTAAAGCAACAGGCACAAGGCCAGCAGCACCACACAGCACCATCATTCTGACTATCGCAGTATTACTCTCAGTATGTCTGTAATTTATTGCACTAGATGAATGATTTTCTTTTGATGTCAACCTTTGTCTCTGTAGGGATGTGAGGCGAGCTCATCGTGTGGTTGAACACCTCAAAGCTGGTTCCTGTTTCATCAACAACTACAACATCACCCCTGTGGAGGTGCCGTTTGGAGGCTTCAAAATGTCAGGTACAGTCTGATCATTTGCAGGAAACTCTGGGGCCAAATGTAACTGATAGTACTTCTATTAAAATCATTTTTAATCTGTTTAAAGCACTAGAGGGTTTTTTACATCATCAGGACAGACTGTAGGGAAGTATCTCCTTGTAATTCTGTAATCTATTCCACTGATGAAATTGTCCTGGCAACAAACTTTATCAATTTTGTTTCCAAACAAGGTTAGAATAAGTAAGTTATTTGAATGACCAAGTAAAATTGCAAGTGTGTATCACAAACCACTGATCTGAGCAGACTACCTTGTTTAAAATAGTCAGTAGAAGCAAGTGGAAGAATAAGCAAACTTCTAATCTTAACATTTAGGTATAGGGCGTGAGAACGGCCAGGTGACCATTGAGTACTACTCCCAGCTGAAGACGGTGTTTGTGGAGATGGGAGATGTGGACAGCCTGTTCTAGGAAACAAAGATCTAGAGGAAGATGGAGCTGTTACACTAACCAGAGACTGAAACAGATGATCTGGACCAGGACAACTATTGCATCACTCAGGGAATGTCCATCAAACGTTTGTGATCAGAGTGATCAGAAGTTCTGGTGAGTCTTGATCAAAGGAGTTGAAGGAGTCCGTCTTTAAAATGAGCCATGATGTATTTCTGTACTTGGTGAATTTGAGGTAAATGGATATTTTGGAAACTAAGCAGAACAGTGAACATGTAACATTTGAACCTGGAGACGTTTGAATTAATAACATTGTCACCTGAGCCAAATGGTTCAAATTAAAGAAAGTTTTTTGGTATTTTTGAACCTTGATTGATTTCAGCTGCTGCAGCGTAGATATGAGTCGCATATTGTACATGATTTGCACTGTATGCCTTATTGCTTAATGTTTTCTTTATTACATGTGCAGAAAAATACATTTTTTACAGTGTTATACAAAAAAATCAAATATGTTTACAAGTTAAGCTTTATTTCTTGAACAATACACATCAATGTATTTTTATAAACAAACAATACTAAATAATGAAGCACTTTTGAACCAATTTAATTAATCTAGATTGTACACTTACTGTACGCTTTTCATATAATGTTTAAATTAGAACTGTAGCAATAACATCCTGCCTTGTGGGTAGCGAGTTATTTAGATAAGGAAATTGTCTAACACACTTGCTGCTCTAATAAATTGTAACATAACATTAAACAATGTTTAATAATGCAATAAAATGAAGCTATAGTTTACATTGCTGACGGAGCAACTTTGTGTTTTGTTGTGACTAAATTCTTCTCTTCCTTGCCTGTTTTTTGGCAGTTGCCTTTCTCTAAGACAGACAAAAAAATGTTATTAGATAATCACGTGTCCAGTTTGCATAACACCCTATTACAACTCATGAGAATCTCTAATATCCTGTGATTTTTAAAAAAAAAAAAAAAAAAAATTTATGTACCCTTAAGTACAACTGTACCTTTGCCAAAGGTCTGGTGGGTTTCTTGAACTGTGCAGACTCTGCTTAAAGGAAAGTCAACAATCAAAAATACACATCATGATACATTTTACAGTTTTGTAGCAGCAGTAGCAGCACAATAACTTACCGTCCTCAGAAGGTAGATCATCTTCATCATATACTCTCTTGCAAGGATGCTGTAACCAGGTGTTTACAGACAATCATAATGTAACCTCTATTACATTAAAGAACTGAGAAGAAGAAAGATGGAATGTTGTGCTAACTAGTTAAAATAATCCGACCCCTGGACCCACCTTGACCATTTCTCTCTCTGGAGGACTTCTGTGAGAAACCTGCTTGGTCTCCCTCAAGTGGTTCCCTTCCTGAAGCTTATTCAGACGGCCTTGCTCGGCCGACACGCGCACTCGCAGGGTGTGGAAGGCAGTGTGGACCTCACCCACCTTGAAGTTAACAGCCGTGCCCTCAAACCACAGGCTGTCACATTCCCCTTCTTTGAAGCCTGGTGGTTCGTAGTCAGCAGGGGTGACTTTGAAAAGAAAGCAGGGGATGTTTTCAATATATTTAAATCCAAAAAAATTAAACTGCATGCTTATGGTAGTGTGTCTTACCGTCATCGTAATAGTAGAGCTTCATGGTGAGGTAGACGTTGTTGGGAAGGACGTCCAAGTTCTGCATAAGCAGGAAGAGTTTCCTGATGAGCAGCACAGAGGCCCTCTTGGTGTCCTCCAGTGTGACCTGCATCTCCACACCATCGTTCCTGTGGTTTCATGGAGGTGATATCACCATCAATTCAGTCGCCTGTGGAGGCTTTAACTATATGATGAATGCAAATATCAAACGTCCTTACAAACCTGAGTACATCCATCTCTGGCCCCTTCTCAGTGTATTTGAATTTGAACTGGTAGGACTCAATAATGCACTGCAAAAAGAGAAAAAGTATCCAAAGTGTTTCTTAATGTTGATCAGACCACACACTGGAATTATTATTTGACATAATGTGGCAATGTGTGTTTTAATATTTAAAGAGAGAACTTACATTAGGCTCTTCTGGATTGGTGTACACCTAGATTGCAATAACATATGCAGTCATTACAGGCAACTTTTTTGCTGTGTGTAAGCAATGTGTTAACTATAAATGTTGCTGTGCTGACTTGATTTACTCACCCCAATGAACACAATCTGGAGCTGTTAAGAGGACATCAAATAATAGTAAAAGTACAAACAGCACTGATTACAAACCAGATTCAATACTATAAATTCAAAGTAATCAAAAATGCGCCAACTTACATATTGCTTCTGTAATGCGTCAAAGCAGCCCATCATCCTGGACAAAACGAGGTTGAGCAGGATGAAATCAAGGTAGGAAATTACCTTCAGTGGCTAAAAGTTGATATTACTTCAGATTTTCCATTTTTAAAATGAGTCTGGTCTGGTTTCTGGGGTTGAGCCAGCTGCTGTGGCACGCAGACTAAAGTATTATGTGTATGTCATCATATCCTGACGGCTGTATATTCAGTTTCAAGCAGGAATATTACAATTACCATTTCACTATTTTGCTGGCACCAGGGGTGTTGCAGTCCTCACGCAAAACTTTGATGCACAAATCTGGTGAAATGGAAAACAAATGACAATAAAAACAGGATTTATAGATAACAATGTTTTTCCTTTGCCTTCAAGGAAGTATGAGACTTTTCAAGGAGTTTATTGAGTGTTATGACGTTTTCCAAACGTGTAATTGCCATGAAAAGGGAAACAGCTGAAAGTCACTGCCTATTGTAATTAATGTTATGTTACTCCTGTGATGAGGCCTTTATGTGAGATTCACCGCTTTCTCTAAACTTATAGGCTGCCGTAATTTTCCCTGCTTGACTAAAATTCCCATGATAGCCCAAAAATGTAATGTACATGACTATTTGTGGTAAATTGTTTTTCACCTTCCAGATATCTGGATCGGTAGGCATCCTCCGGGAAAATCCCTCTGAGGTAGGTGATGGAGGAGACGGCCACAGCCATCATCCTCTTGACGAAGACCAGGGACTCTTGCTCGGTTTTTAGGTCGCTCATAAACAACCCTGTCCACTTAAAAGTTTAAAACAAATAAAGAAAGACGTTGTTTAAGAGGAAAAACAACTTAGTTTAGCTCAGTTTGACTTGTACGTCGAAGGCCACATGATGGCGCAGTTGACTTTAAGTGTATCTAAGAGCAGACGTGGAAAAAATGAGGCTCAACAGTGACTCTACTGTAAATCAAACTGCTAAACATATAATTATAAGTTTCTGGTGTTTTTCAAACCTCAGCAGTTGCCTCCTTGTTCTTCCTGATGCACATCTTCCTAGCCGCCATTTTCTCCTTTTCTGTTCAAGGAGCTAACGGTTTGATTTAATCCAGCTAATAACGTGAATACACACGAACATTCAACCTGAGCTAATACCAGCAAGCACTCTAATAATACTGATAGCACGTTTACTGCTAAAATATTCAAGACATATGTTGGTCAATGTGGTCTAACAAGTCTGTTTCAAGTCAAAACAGGTTCAGCTAAAGCAAGTGAAACAAGGAAGTAACTAATTATAAGTGAGGGTCCAGAGACAGCTAGCTAGATGTAATGTCAGCCTTTCCCGCCAAAATGTGTCCTCACTGGGACAGTAAGTACAGTAACATTACACAATGAAGACTCCATCACACTTTATTATCAGAGCATTTGTCCAATTTAACTTGTATGACATTAGTGAACAGAGAGATGTAAGGACACTAAGTAGTAAGCCTTCGCAAGTAAGCATTGAGCTAAATGATACAATTTTACTTTTCATCTCACAATAACATCTTTTTTTTCACCTAATCAACAAAAATGTGGCTTTCCACATTCAGCATCATGAACAGGTTTCTATTTTTCTTATATTTTCTAGTTACAGTCTATTTATATTACTTATGATCCCTTTCACTTTTGTGTTAGTTGTATAATTAAGGTGCGGGTGTTTATTACAGTGAAATACAATAACAGGAATGGCCACTAGCGACATACCCAACAAGAGGTACTTATCAGTTGGCAGCAAAAATACACTGGTGTAATTAATAACATTGATGATGACTGTAGTGAGCCAGCATGTACAATACAGGGTCCTGACACTGAAGCAACTAAACAGAACCAAGTCATGATTAAAATTAACTATACCCTTGGTTTTAATCCTATGAAAAGTGAAGATGTCTGCTGTGAGGTTTTATGTCTATTGAAAGAATAAATTAAAGGCCCTGTCAACGCACGCGGATGTTTTTCAGTTTAGCTAATTAAGACCTCATCTCAGTTAAATGCTGCATGCAGCTACACAGAAGTCATGTAACTACATAATATTTAAAAATGACCAAACTAAGTGGTCATTCTGTCCGGATACAACAAAACTAAATGGAAAGTGAGGGAGACATCAATAAATCTAGTCTCTAGACACCCCTATAATCCTGAGAAGTCTAATGAGCCAAATTAATTAAAAACACCTGTGTAGGTGACAGAAGATTTGGCAGACTAGCTTGTAGTAACTAAATAGGGAAATCATCTTTAGCTTGAACTTTATACGATACTTATGGTCTTGTACGTGGGTGTGATTCAGCACTGTGAAAAAGCCTCCAACTCTTTTTAGATGCTTGACATTTTAGTTTATCCTCCCCCACTATTTTTTGACTATGTGCAGTAATTGTTCACTAAGATTTGTGAGAAATATAAAGAAATCATAGCATTCCCTTCTAATGCTTTGTAATTGTAAAGTAATTGAGGTTATATGTGAACACAAACAACCCAATGGGTACCTCACTTCATTGATCCAACACCATAAAAACAATATGTACACCCCAAAATCTCACCTGGGATATCTGAAATAAATATGTTCCTTTAGTAGAGTGTTATACACTGTATTCTTTATTTAGATGAAACATATGTTCACTGTTTAAAAAAAAGTACAAAAAGAAATACAATATGATGAGGAGAGGTGTTTGTGGTTTCTTTCCAATAAAATGCTTGTAAGGTCCTTTGCATCTAACAATAGGAATGACTCGATGAACAAACAGATATTTAGCTCAGTCAGACAGTCAAAATAGAATACAACATAATTACACAATTATATACTTTGGTCATAAGTGCACTACTCACCCTACAGACAATAGCACACACAGCATGTTGACTACAAAAACTGCCTCCTCACCACTCCTCCACAGGCACAGCGGCTTCAAATATTGTTCTCTACAAATGTTATCTCTATATGAAATCTCCTACAGCAGGCAGCAGATTCTGGCCTTGGACTTATTACTGCTTGGAGAAGAAGTCTTTACTCTTCTGGACGTCAGGTTTGATGGTGTCACTTCCTGGTTTCCAGCCGGCTGGGCAGACTGAAAAGATAAGCCCATAATGAGTCCTGGCTCAGTAGATCAAACAGTGAAGACATGTGCCAATATGATGCACATATACAGTGTATAGCCTCAACTGCTTTAGTCTTTAAGCAGGGAAATATATTTAAATGTTGCAAAATGTAAAGTTTCTTCAGACCATGTAATTTCTCTCCTATGCTGTGAGTCTACAGTCATTTCTCAACTTGTTGTAAAGTTAATGTTGAACCTCAGCACTGATTAGAGTGCTGAGGTTCAACATTTATGGTCTTTGCTCTCTCTGATTTACATAGCACAAATTATGTCAAAACAGCCAATGGCAATTTTGTTACTAAATAATTGAATGTGGTTAGGAGTAAACAGGTTAGTATCATTATTATAAATATAAGCATCTGTGTTGGCGAGCAAGATAAGGAGCTCAAATTACAAAAATCATATTAAAGAACATTTCAAGCAATCATATTGGCATAAAAGTTCAATAAACACAGATTACATGCAAAAGGACACATAATAATAGACTGTATTTCCAGTGTGTTACAGCAGTGAGTTACCTTCTCCGTGCTTGTCAGTGAACTGAAAGGCTTGGACCAGACGCAAGGTCTCCTCAACAGAGCGTCCAACTGGAAGGTCATTGATGGTGATCTGTCTCAGGATGCCCTTGTCGTCAATGATGAACAGACCCCTGAAATAAAGAGCAGTTGCTGAGTCTCGGAAGATTTAAGACTAGCCCCTTAAAGGAGCAGTAAGGCATGATGATGGCAGTAAAGTCCATGTTCTCAGCTCCACATGGGTAAACCCACCTGTAGGCGATGCCCTCGTCCTCCTTCAGGACACCATAATCTGTGGAGATGGTGCGCCGTATGTCAGATACCAGAGGGATCTTCATGGTACCCAGACCGCCCTGCTTACGTGGTGTGTTGCACCTTTGAGAACACAAAAAGAAAAAATGTGAGGATTTTGAAGAAGAGTGAAGGCACACAATCACTGTAGGTGTTTAAAACCTAAAGCCTTTTAACTACCATGCGAAATGGGAGAAGTGCGAGTCAACGGAGGCGGCGATGATCTCACAGCCAATCTTCCTGAACTCATCGGCAGCATCACTGAAAGCGATGATCTCCGTTGGGCACACAAAGGTGAAGTCCAGTGGGTAGAAGAAAAAGACAACGTACTTTCCTGCACCACAAGGGGAAAAAAAAGGTTATTGAGGTTGTCATGTGACAAAGCACCGATGGTAATTACAGTCTAATTAATATTCTTGTCTTTAGTAGTGTAAATGGTGCCCATTCAATACATTGTGGCATCACAAAGCAGTGAATCACAATCCAGAGGAGAGCGGCATCAAAGCAAATCCTCCACCCAGCAGAGAATGAAGTACATGTTGAGGTATACCTCTGTAGTCTGACATCTTTATGTCCTTGAACTGTCCATCTGGCATCACCGCTTTGGCAGTGAAGTCTGGGGCCAGCTTTCCAATTTGTGCATTGCCTGCAGCCATCTTTAGTCTGATTGGATTACAGAAGAAGGAAACAGCTCATGTATTACACACAATCTCTTCTCAAAATCACAACAGTGCATTTGTTTTTGTGTGTGAAATCATAGGTGAACTTCATTCACACAAGGAAATTACATCTCTTACATAGAAGAATATGCTGATTATCCTGATGAATCATTTTATCTATAAAATGTCTGAAAATAATGAAAAATGTCATAAAGTCCAATGTGAAATGTTGCTTATTTTGTCAGACCAACAGTCCAAAACCTGATGATATTAAGTTTACAATCAGCTAACACAAAGAAAAGCAGCAAATACTAAATATTTGACGAGCTGGAGCCAGGAATAGTTCAGTATTTTTGTTTGAAAAATGACTCAAACGATGAATAAATCATCTATATGACTGCCGATTAATTTCTGTTGAACGACTTATCAATGAATCGCCTAATCATTTCAGCTCTGATGCATTTATCATTGAATTTGAATTCATAATACAGTTTTAAAGCTTGGTATGAGGGCACTATACACATCTGGAGTGATGAGGTTTGGAGCACATGGTTATACTGTAGTTATAGGGGTTTTTTTTATAAAGTGCAAAGAGCTGCAATAATTTGTTCATTAATTGATTAGTCACAGGAAATGAATCGGCAACTATTTTTATAATGGATTAAATACTTGTTCAAGCTAAAATACCAACTATCCCCTTGATCCTGGTTCTCTTATGTGAGGATTTGCTGCTTTTCTTTTTCTTATGTGATGAATTACTTTAGGTTGTGGACTGTTAGCCTGAAAAACACAAGAAACTTATTTGAGCTCCATCATGTTCGATTTTCAGGAGATTATGATGGGCATTTTTCACAATTTTCTGACATGTTACAGACAAAATGATTAATAAAAAATGATCAAAATGGAACAATTAATTAATCAATAATAGGCAGATTTGCAACTTTTAAAGTGAAGCACATAAAGTTTGGACATGAAGCATATTTTTATATAAGTAAAATGATCTGGAATTGGACAAATATTAGATCCATGTGAAAATGTATTATAATACAGTGTTTAATACACAGTAATTCACAACCTACTATGGTACCAGAGAATTAAAAAAAGACTTAAGTTGAATCAGACACCTCGTGCGGACAATATTTCCGTATTTTTTTCATTAGTGGCATTTGTGCCAAACCTCAGCTCAGAAAGCTGTTATTTAAGTAAACAGCAGTCACTCACACTGAATCAAACCGAAACTCATGAACCATTTCCACTTCTTCTCTCGCTTTAAATCCACAGGTGTTTCTGCATGTAGATTTGTACTGTTATCACTTTTCAAGGTTTCTTTCTTAAAACAAATCCCGGTGAATTCACCTGAGTTTATAGTGAATAATGAAGTTATTACGCTTGACTGCTGTTTGGTATTTCACTAGTTAACGTTACATCCAGACACTGAACATGTCTTGTTTTCTCCTGAGACTCTTGAACTAACTTACACTTTCTGTTAGTGAAAACTTCTCAGATACCAAAACTCAACTACCAGCCAATCTTTGTCTTGAACTAGTTATTGAAGGCGGAAAATCATCTTCTAAAAAAAAAACCACTTGTTGAACTGTAAAATTCAGCTAGCAGCTACTGTACGTACCTGAAAACATCCATACATTAAAACAACTGAACACTTTGAAAAAGCGAAAACTGTTTTTAAAATATAATACACATAGATTAAAACATAATGAAATGTATTTTCTGACACGTACCTCAGCTTTTCTTACAGCACACCAGCGCAGTCTGGAGAGTAGAGTACAGCGGCTGAATATATACTATGACCATCTTCTCGCGATAAGATCGTCAAGAACGTGATTTCAGTCCACTTCACTCAAGTGTGTCAAACTCACCACGCAGCATGACTTTGCACATTCTCTTATCGGTTTCTGGGAATTTTTACGGTCTTGTGAAACCATGTTAAATCACAGTATAAGGATGAAGAGGCAGAACGAAGTTGACGCCTCCAGGAAGTAACTTTTAGTCCTCATTTTGAAACTTAACACACTTTTTCAATTTCCATGTGGTTGTTTGACAGCTATATTTGATCTGTCCTCAGTGTTCAGGAGCAGAGGGCAGCCAGCTTTAATACATAAGACTGAACCCATTCATTTGAAAATGAAAAAAAGAGCAGGTTTTAATGACACACAGCTCCCTAATCCAAGCCAACAGCCATACAGGGGTCAAATAATCGAGGTTATATCATGTGACTCTTTGTCTCTTTATGTCCTCTTCTAGGATGTGGAGCAATCCAATGTCATCATATCAGACATTAAACATTATTTCCTGCACTGTCTATTGTGTGCGTTATCAATGATTTACTAAGTTTGTCACTGGAAGGTTGTTGTTTCAATCCCCAGACCAGCAGGATAAGTCTTGGTGGGGCCCCTCCTTCATTACCACAAATGAGGTGTCCTCCAGCAACTGCTCCAGTGAAGCTGCTTAGTGACAGGCAGATCAGACTGTGGTTGTATTGGGCAGCTTCCAGGTGTAAATGTGTGTAATTGTGTGAATGTGATCAGGGCGTTCCTGCAAAAGAGAGGATTCCTCTTACTGACACGTCCCTGAATAAATAAAGGTTAAAACAAACTTTCCTGCTCAGGCTGTAAAGTGCTGACAGCACCAGGCCACCAGCAGGGTGGCATGTCCTTAGTGTTGTATGGGTCTCTGGAAGGCTAAATAATACATTTTAAAAAGGGATTTTGTTGTTTTCATCCAGAACCCCTTTATTAAATCTGTATCCACTTTGTATTCCAGGTTCCTTTGGTTTAATAACGCCACTTTAACCAGACTGCTCATGTTTTTTAACAGTTTGGCATATGAGTAACTCACTACCATGGACTAAAAGATCAGATCAGATTAAGCCCTGAAGAAGGCATACATTGTAAAATCCGGTGCCCATAATGCACTGAGGCTATGACACTGAAAATCATAGGAAACTCAGAAGCAATAGACAATTAAAAAGATGCAAAAAGGAACCGTTATTATAATGCGTTGAGAGGGAACTAGAAGAAATGCTAATATAAATGGAAGTTCCCAAAAACAGATCAAAACAATACCACCAGCACACACATCTATTATTTTAACTGACTAATAGCTAGAACGAATTCAACACTTATTAATACTAATACTTATTCAATACTTCGTATATTTAATAATAGACCGTGAACATTGCACACTGAGAAAATCTGTATTATAGAAGTTCTGTAACATTGCTGCATTTGTAGACCAATTTCCTCCATGTTTCCCGCGATGTCACTCACTAGCAGTCTATTGTCTATTTACAGTCTGCCACACTGCGGGGTGTGTACTGTTGCAACACTTTGTACTTATCCTGTGGGCTGCAGAGGGTATTTTCACAGTCTCATTTCCTCCTCACTGTGGCTGCATTTGACACTGTCTGTTGTTTCCTTTATGAAAAATTATACAATAATTATTAAAACCGACACTTTGCTTCTTGTTCTGTTAGTTAATAAAGAAGTTTTTTTTTGTAAATATCTTGTGTATTGTAGTATTTTTTTAATTATATTTTTAAGAAGCAACAAGCAATCTGTTTTCTTTCACAAAATATGTGCTGGTTTTCATCAAAGATCAAATAATTCTTCTTAAAATAAGTGGTCCAAGAGGCAGTAATCTGTTGATTGGATACGTCATATACGTTCTTTAATTATCAGCTGTATGGTTGTGAAGTCACACTCCACAGGGCAGTTGCTTGTGTCCTATTAATGTAATTTGAGACCCTTCTCTTATTTCTATTCCCAGATGACATAATAGATCAGGACACAGTTTAACATTGATTTTAAAAATTTATGTGCATTTTTCCCATATATTCCCAGATATTTTGATTGATTGAGTTTTTCACTAACCAGAGTGTGTTTTTGGAAACAGTGTTGATCTCTGCTGATCCAGCTGACCAGGAAGATTAGAAGTTTTTAGTCTAACTTAAACCCAAACCTAATATACTGTACATGTGACATGAAGCCTTGTGTGTGATTACTAGTACACACCAAGAAGAGAGACAATGACAAAGGGTTTGGCAAGAGTTTCACATTAAACTAATTGATGGTACATCTAATCGACTAAAACCAGTTGTGATCCTAATGCCAAATGCCTCACTTCCTTGACTCAATAACAAAATGAAATATCTGCATAGAGATTCTGACAGATAGACATTTTATCTCAGGAAATTAAACAGTGTGTTTCTCAAACCATCATTTGAAGATAAGTGAAAGAAACCCGTGCTGTTTTTTCTCTAAGATGATTAGTTCAGTAGGCTGTTATCTGCTCAAACAGTCCCTCCACCGTGCCTCCTTTGTCCAATTTCACCAAGTGATGTCTTTGCATGCTGTTGCCATGGGCACCGCATCAAGGGCCAGATAAGAGGGGGGACACACAATAACCTTCTGTTAGAAGCACCGCAGTGGGCTATAGTGATCAAACACTGCCTCGTGTTCATCTCCTGTCTCACAATATGCCCATAATTAGTGCATCTGCTCCATCGCTGATTCCAAAGCAAATGGATGTTTAAAGGGCACTTGTGTCCATCATTGTGGTTATGTTCAGCCCTGCAAAAATGTATTGAAAAAATTTTTAAACAGAATTGGTGTTGGATTGAAAGATTGTTGCAAAGCGTAGTAGCACTCTTGGTCCAATATTTGTGAACAAATGTAGTTCTGTGTCTTCCTCTTTGAGTAATTCTCAGAGAACTTTAACGCTGAAAGTTTGCAGTATTAATCTTCTCATCTCACTCTCAGCAAGAAAGCTGTTTCCAAAATATCAAACTATTCCTTCCTCGTCCTCTCTACCAGTGAATAAAACATACAGGCACAGTGAGAAGTTACAGTAGCTTTACCTGTTTTCATGGCAAACAATAAAAAATATTATATAAGGCCTTTAATGCACTACAGTGTTGGCTTCACTTAAAATAAACTCGCCCAGACTGTTTCCTGTCACACATATGCTGCTCAGTAAAACAGTAGTGAAGTGTGTGTAACTGAATGAGCTGTAGCGTGTGGTGTGTGTAGATTTCACTGGGAAATTATAGCTGCTGAAGCTGCGTCTCTAATGATGACAATCCGAGGGGGTTGAGTAGGATTGTCTCAGCGTGAGGCTGATTGGATGCCAGGTCCAGACTTGTCTTGACGAGGCAGCGACACAGCAGAGTCAGCAGGAGGAGCTCAGAGGGGAGCCGGACAATCACTGTCCCTCACAGCAGGACATGACAGCATGTACATATACTTCACACACACACACACACACACACACACACACACACACACACACACACACACACACACACACTTATACTGAACAGCTTTCATAAAACAGCTTATTAGTAGTTGTTTTGGAGGCTCAAAATATTCAATATTAAACAAATTTAATAAATAATAATATCATCAAAATACATACAGACAAAATATATCTTATGACCTTGAAATGATGCAGAACATGTTTAACACTCAGTTAATCAAATGTTATTTCATCCTCCTTCTGTTCACAGTAGGGGTTTACTGCAGGTAATTCTTATTTAATTCCAGCAAAATGGCCTTTTTTTTCCAAAGCCTGTTTTGATTTCACAATTACATTTTTCTCAACTTGTATGTCATAAAAGCAACTCAAAGTAGCAACAGCCAATAACTGGCTCTGTTATGTTTGTCTCAATAACTGACAGATGAAAAAGGAAGAAATACGTTAAAAAATATGAAACCTCCTGGAATTTAATTAAAATGACCTGTAATTAATGTATTGTGAAAAGAAACAGGATAAATGAAATTTCTTAATAATACATGTACAGTTCAAAATAAGATGATATGATAGAAGCTAATAAAAAGCAGCATTATTTCACAACGGCTACATTATAACTGTGCATGTGTTTATTTGATTGAATTGAGGGAAAACCTTCATTTTCATTGGTGCTGAGCTACAGACATAATAAATACAGAAAACAACTGACATCAAATAGCAATAAAAGAAGAATACATAACTATATCAGTTAAAAACAAGGTAAAATTAACAATGCTAAAAAAAAGTAACTGTAGGAATTGACAATGAAACAAATAAATAAATAAGAATAAGAACAATTTAAAAATGAAACGCAATGACAGTTACAATCAATGAAATTAGCAGTTAACTTTTTTCAAGTTTTTTTGAAGCATATGACAAGTATGTGCAGAGTGAGCCATGTCATAATTCATTTGATCATAAGTATTTGTTTTATCTGTACTGAATGTTGATAACAATGAAGTAATCGTTGGTGGTCTGTGCCTTTAAGAGTTCTCCCGCGCTGGTTTACGAACACGGAAATTGACCGGAAAAGGCAGGAGTATTTCGCGCCAAATTGAAACAACGGACCAGACAGTCTGAGCAGTTGAACCGGACACTGCTTGTTAACTCCTCTGTCTGTATCCTCTCAACCAAGGTATGTAATTAGCTCATTTAATATCACGTATTTTGTTAGTTATACTTATAAAGCTCGTACTGGACAAGACGTACACGCTGTGCTCTCTGTGGTGTTTCGGGTTTTTTTGTTATAAAGTTGAGTTGAATCGTTTCTTTGTGTTCAGTTTAGTCACCATGGAAGAGGCCAACAAGCTGATCGGCGCGGGCAAGAAGCACCTGGTAATGGGCAAAGTGGTGGAGGCGGTGAGCGCCCTGCAGGAGGCCTGCGGCATGCTGTGAGTTAACTACCGCACAAAGACATACAATCAGATAACTAACTAACTGTCTGTCCACACACACACACACACACACACACACACACACACACACACACACACACACACACAGAGGCTTCATACTCTGCTGAAGTGCTGTGACAGGGAGCATGTTGTAGGTCTTTTTAAGAGATAAAATGAAACTGAATATGACCCATGTGAGGACAAAATGAAACAAGCTGTTAGTTGGAACAGAAACACTATGTAATGTGTATATATACAACACTAATAGTAATACAATAAAAGTGGTATCTTCTACTTGTTACCAAACATGAGTCACACAGAGTTTGCAGTTGTGGGCTGATTTCTCACAGGTGTGTACATGTATGTAACCAGAGCTGTTTAGTTGACTAATCAACTGTTATTGATCGTTTTCAGAAATCAGTTATTTTGATAATTGAGTAAAAATTTTTTAAGCAAAAATGCCTAATATCTGACGGTTACAGCTTCTTAAATGTGAGAATCTGAAACTTTTCTGTGTCGTACATGACTGTAAACTGGATTTTAGATTGTTCATCCGACCAAACAAGACATGTTAAGATGTCACCATGAGCTCTAAGAAATTATAACGGACATTTTTAACAATTTTCTGACATTTTTATAGACAAAAATCAAGGGCGAAAAACAGCAAATTTATTGATACGAAAAACTTGTTGTAGCCCTACACACAACCAGAGAATATTTTATAAGTATTATGGAGTCGACAGGGAAATATGACAGTGTAATATGTTGACTACTTCACAGGAATAAGGTGTGTGTGTGTGTGTGGTGTACATTATAACCTTCACACACTAACTTACTGTTTCTAATGGTTTTTAGCCTTTTTATCTCAACAAGCTGTAACTGTCAATAACTGAAGAGCAACTTTTCTGAGCTGAAAAACTGGAAGCCAGAATGAAGCATTTGTTCATTTTTATTTAACTGAAGTAAAACTTTGATTCCTTTTTGTTTTCAGAGCTAAACAGTATGGAGACACAGCAGATGAGTGCGGAGAAGCTTTCTTCTGGTGTGGTAAAGCCTTGCTGGATCTGGCACGGTAAGCTCATCAATGATCAGAATTTCTTTTCTTTTTTTTTTCTTCACGTCAGGCTTGTTTCATAAAAATATGTAGTCTACAGTATGTTGTCTACAGTTTGTTGGTCATTGTGCAGTTAAGAAACTTGACTGATCCTGTTGTTGTAGGATGGAGAACTCCGTCCTCGGCAACGCTCTGGAGGGAGTCCCTGAGGGCGAGGATGAAGAAAAAACAGAAAAAGAGTCCAATGTTGAGAGCACAGAAAGTGTTGATGGTGAGGAGATAGTGTATTTAATAAAAGTAATTTTACTTTTTGTGCTATTGTATGCTGAGTATCAGTAGTAGCACTAATATTTTGCACTATGAAACATCTCAACAGAGAAGACCAGGGATGAGCTGAGGGTCCAGGTGTATGACGCCATGGCAGAGAAGAAAAACCAAGACGCAGAGAAAGCCGAAGGCAAGCAGAGCGCAGAGAAGAACGGTGATGCGGAGAAGCCCGAGGCTGCAGAGCAGAAAACAGAAAAGGAAAAGGAAGAGGGAGATGAGAAAAAGAAGAGCGACATCAGTGAAAGCAAATCTGATGAAAAGAAGGAAGAAGAACCAGCAGATAAGCCAGAAGAAGCTGAAGGTGACTTTTCTTTCCTCTTGATTAGTTGTAATTACATGATGCCCGGTTCATCTAAACACACAGTTTTTATGTCTCAGATGGCGAAGAAGAAGAAGAAGAAGAGGAGGAGGAAGATGGTGATGATGCAGAGATGGAGGGCGAGGCAGAAGGACAAGGTGAAGGAGACGAGGCTGCTGAAAAGGTACTTGACCGATCTGCTGGAGCACACAGCAGAATAACACATCAGGACACGGTGATGAAGTATCAGCAGATGTCGGGTTTTAAACTGGTGTCTGACTGGGTTTTCAGGACAGTGACGATGAGGAGGTGGGGAACCTGCAGCTGGCCTGGGAGATGTTGGAAGTGGCTAAAGTCATCTACAAAAGGTAACTGGAAGCATCAGCTGCGATTAAGATCTGAATTTAATAATGGCAGAGCTACAGCTTCCATATTAACAGATGTTTTTTTTTCTTTTTTTAAATAAGGAAAGAGGCGAAGGAGGATCAGCTCATGGCAGCCCAGACTCACCTAAAACTGGGTGAAGTTTCTGCTGAATCAGGTATGGTAGACTAACAAGTCACTGAATAATTTTGTGCTGTTGGTTCATTCATGTTTGTAAGCGACTGAGTGTGTCCGGCTCTGTTGTGAACACCGTTAAGGTCCTAAACATGTGCACGTTTAACTGAAATGTTGGCTGCCTACGTACAAGAATAACATCATTTGTGCAACAGCCAAATCATAAACATGGATGACACGGCTGTGCTGGCATACATGTCCAGGATTATTTTTTTTGTGGAGGTCAGCAGACAATACAGATGATAATTAGAACGAGAAGGAGACATGAATGTTTTTACCAGGCTGTGAGGTGCCGACACTGACTGATGACAGACAATATGTTTAGAGAAGTGAAGTGTTTTTAAAAAAAAACCAAAAAAAAAACCCACATGAATTCCGTTCTGACAGCGGTCACAGAGCCAGAGATGAGATATGAATCAGATCTACAACCACATATGCAAGTTGTCCAGATCTTGTATGAAAAAAAAAAAAAAAAAAATCAGATTTGGTTTGTTTACACTTCCATGAAAAAATCAGATCTGAGTCAATCGGAGGCAACATCAGCATGTTATGTGAACATAGTCCATGTTTTTGTCAGGACCCTTAAAAATTTTTATTTAATTTAATTTTTTTTTTTTTAGGAGCAGCTTGAAGTGCTTTATACTGCATATATTTAAAGACTTTTTTTTTTTTTTTTTTTTGAGGATTTTGATAATTGATTTACTTTTTTCTTTTGATACAAGATTAAACATTCAGTAGTTTGACACCAAATGTGAGAATTTGCTGTTTTTGTTGTTTTTTTTTCATTTTGTTTTTAACATCACTTCTGCTCTAGGAAATGTTAATGGGCATTTTCACTGTATATTTAACTGTATTCTGAAATTTTACAGGCTATACAGTAAGTAGTCGTAAGGATAATCAATAGTGGAATTGATGAAAATAATCCTTAGTTGAAGCCCTAAATACTTTCTTTGGACTATACTGCAATTTAATAACAAAACAGGCATGTCTGGAAAAAACAAACCTGATTAAATTATCCTGTATATTTAAATTGCTGCTTCTCTTCCAGGAAACTACACACAAGCTCTGGAGGATTTCCAGGAGTGTCTGAAGCTGCAGCTGAAGCACCTGGACTCAGACAGCCGCCTGCTCGCAGAGACTCACTACCAGCTCGGTCTGACGTACAGCCTGAACCTCCAGTACAGCCAGGCCATCGAGGAGCTCAACAGCTCCATCACCGTCATAAAGAGCAGGCTGGGTAAGCTAGGTGTAGCTCATTATGGCGCACACACACATTTTCACAGTGAAGAGCTGTGTGTTTATGAACAGTTCACGGCTGAAGTGTTTTTGCTTTCGGGCTGAGTCACTACAGCAGCAGATGGTTCGACGGTTGTCAGTCGTTGCACGCTAACATGTCCACTGTGTCTGTCAGTAAAACTGCAGGAGCTGATAGACAAGGCCGAGGGCCCCGAGGCTCTGCCAGCTGAGAGGAAGGAGATGGAGGAGCTGAAGGCTCTGCTGCCAGAGATCCAGGAGAAGGTGGAGGACGCCACTGAAGGCCTGAAAACGGCGAGCACAGACGCTGAGGCTATGAAGGGTGTACTGGTGAGCGAAGGACTGAGTAGTTTTTAAATAAGCTGTCAAGAGACGACGATTTGTGAAGTCACTATGATAAACAATCAATAGATTACTCTATAGTGAGCAGTAAATGGTTAATATGTGGCCGTGTAAATGATCAGTTGCACTATCACTGATAGATGTAGTGTAGTATGCAGAACAGAAGTCACGTCTATCAAATGTGAAGCTGCACTGTGGGGTTTTTTTTTTTTTTTTTTAGTTTTAGTACATGCTGTGGATGCTCATCTGTTGGAACTAAATGTGCACCAGTGAGCAAATAGAGTATTTGGATACTCGGGGAGAGACTGGTTGAATACTGGCTCTTGGTGTAGAAGTGAAGAGACATTTGGAGATTTCCTTATCCGCTTCTTATATAGGAAACCCACACATGACGTACTGCACTCAACACACTCGTGACCCTGTTCAAGAGGGCTGTCACAAGTTCATCTCCAGGCATCACAAACAGACTTGTGTCAGCAACTCTAGTTTCACACACGTCGTACTAAACCACAGTTTCAGTTCAGAGTCTGCCACACTCACTCTTTACGTCATCACAAATACAATTTCAATTACACTAACATCAATTTCTCCTTTGCATATGTATCGGTGTGCAAAAGTCAACTGTTTTAAAAGCTTAATTTTATCTCTTATTTTAATGTCAGGATGGAGGCTCCACTTCCTCTGCGTTCCCCGCCTCCACTGCACAGAACGCGGACACTTCCTCCACTTCAAAAGTAAGTCGCGTACTGAAGATACGATGTGTGAAAACATACTTAAATAAACAAATTGGTGGTAGAATATTATGATTGTATCTTCGTTTTCACTCTGTCTTCTTACCGATGTCTCTTGATTATTTCCCACCCAGATTAACGGCACATCAACCAATGAGGTCAGCTCTACCAACGGACACGCCACCACAGCTCCGGTCTCAAACATCTCCCACCTGGTCAGAAAGAAGGTCAGTGACCTACAGTTAGATGAACGTTGGACGCAATGACAGGAGTCACGTATATTCATAGAATGTTAAAATATATTGATCTCTAGCAGTTTAGTCTCATTCGCACCCGTCTGTGTTTCAGAGGAAACCAGAGGAGAGTCCAGTGAAGGAGGGTGTGGTCAAGAAGGTGAAGCAGGACGACGCTCAGACTAACGGAGTAGAGGAGCCTCGTACTAACGGCGTTCACAAAGCCAACGGAGACACTAACGGACACACCAACGGTATGGAGGTGGAGAGGTAAGAGATGCAGTTGTCAGACAAAGCTTTTAGTTTAGTTGCTGTTGGGTTGGAAATGTTTCCAGCTGCTGTGGGTTTAACTGAAACTCATCTTTTTTTCTCTTGCAGTAAGTGAAGCGGGTTTTTAAGCCACGAAGAAGAAATCCACCAACACGCCAAGCTCTTACTGCCGCTACACTCGTTTGCTGTTGTAAATATGTGTATCTTTTTCTATGCCTGTTGTATGGGTGTTTTGTCCACATATGTAACCTATAAAAGTTCAATAAAGAATATTGTTTCATAAAACTTTGTTGTGAAATCATGCCAGTAGTGAAAACTGAAAGGATTCCTATTCATATTTTCATTTTACTGTTTATTAAAAGTGGCTATGAGGGTATTATACATAATTTAGGTCTGGATTTGAGCGATGGGAATAGTCGATCAGCAGTCATACACAAGTGACTGTAGTGACAAACACTTGTCACTGCCCACAAACTCTAGGATGAACAAAACTATCTGAACTGGAGGCTTCTTTTGCATTGATGGTTTCTTTTAAACCTGGGCTAAACTGTCCTATTTCTACTAATACTGCTTGTGTTCAATACATAGACACCCCTACATACACACAATACAGAGTTCCAAATGAGAAAATGTCCTTTAACACTGAAATTGAACCTCATTGTCTGTTAATTCATAAATCAAAATGTATTTCACCTTATTTATTTGAGGAGTGTGACTACTTGGAGTGCAGGCGTAACTGTGATGTCATCACAGGTTTACGCCAAACAGTGATTTCTGGTGGGTTTACGCCCACCAGAAATCACTGGTAAAAAGGAAGAATTCCAGTTTAGTTTACTCAATTCCGCATAAAATACAACAAGCCTTCAGTTCTCCGAAGTTCTTCATTATTGTTTCAGCATCCCACATTTAAACAGCATTTTGAAAAATATTCAGCTTCTTTAAAACTTGACAACTTGTCTCACCAGACATGAATAAATTAATCTTTCAAGCATAAACAAAAGATAACTAATATGGAGGGCTGGGGTTGGTCTGAAGTTTTACTTACGTTTGACTGTATGCAGGAGGGTCTCTGAACTAAAACCTTGAAATATATGGATGAACTTTAAATGATTTCCCTAACAGGTAATTTGAGGCTGGTTTGGACTCAGGTGTTCACTTCATTTGGCTGATTAAACCTCTCCTCAGGACTTCTTGTGCTTGATTGAACTCCACCATCTGTAGTTTTGTTTCTTTTGAATATGTATGTTGGTGACCTCGGCATAGCTGTGCCCTTCACCGACCCGAGAGGTCTAATGAGCCGAGATAACTGTAAATACCAGTCTGGGCATCAGGGCCCTGTGTTGTGAATTCTGGTTCACTGGGACACCTAAATGGAATGAAGCCATCGTTAATGTTAATCACACCTCTGCTGCTGTGTTTGCAGTGAAAAAGGTCAACATCTAGAATTTTCCAAAAAAGAAAGCCGCCTTTTAAGTTTGTCTACATGTTTTGTATGTTTTTAGTGGACGACTATACAATTTCATGCATGTACTCACAGATGATTATCTAATGAAAGTGTCGTGTTTTTAAAAAGCTTCTGAAAGCCTGCATGTTTGCAAATCTGAGCACTTAAAAATCGGCATGATTAAATTCTGCTTCCCTTTATAACATTATTTCCTCACACAATTTCATTTTCAATATTACAATTCAATATTATTACTTCTGCAGAGCTATCATTTTAATTACCATCTTCATTAAAAAGAAAAAACCCCAACAAATCAAAGTACTAAGTCAGTGCAACTGTCAAGAAATCGTATATCTTAAGAATTTGGATGATGGAGAATCTTCACACATTTGTGGATATCACATTTTTTTAAATCAAGGCTTGGACTAATCTAGAGAACCGGTTTTTAAGCTATACCAGTTGCATTCAGCACAAATATTTTTTGTAGAAAATGTTACTTTAGTAGTTCTTGGCACAAGAAGACAGTTGCTGACTAGTCGTCCAGTAAGAACTCGCATCCCTTCAAAACAGCAGCTTTTGTAGTATTGTGCAACTCCAGCTGACAGGACTCAGGTGCATCGATGTGAACTGATCTACAGAAAGTCAAGTCCATGTGGACTCAAACACCACAGTAGCCAGATTCATATTGAAACATATCAGCTTGTCAGGAACCAATTTTTATTAATATCATTAATAATGTGTCATCAGCATCATCAATGAAATGAGTTAGTCTGTTTAAAGCAGAATCAAGTGTGCATTCATTGCCCTTCTTTTCTTGATGAACACTTCAGTTCCACAAAGCGAGGAAGAAAAAGGAAGAAGGGGAGGAGGGTGGGGGTTGGGGGGGGTCATAGAGGGCAGGGACTGCAGTGAAGGAGGAAACGCAGGGAAAACGACGTCTGGCGGAGCAGGAATCTCCCCCTTCACTGGGATATGATTGGTTTTTCCCTTGTGCAAGAACAACAACAAAAAAAATCAAAACAAAAGAAATTCAAAATGGTGCTCTAAAAACAAAGATGAGAGAGGAAGAGGGGAGATTGCTTGCTGGGATGTGGTGTTGGCTGTTGTGTGTTGGTTTTTTTTTGTTTTTTTTGTTCCGTAAAGCCACGTTAGGATTTGATGCAGTCGTCATCGTCAGAGGTCTGGCTGCTGCTACTGGTTTCGGACTCGGAGCCCTCCTCGACGTGCGCCTCCGCCACACTCCTCCAGGGGGTGAAGTGGAGGGTCACACCCCGCGCCCTCGGGAGAACCCCGTTCCTCTGCATGCCGTTCCTCTTCAGCTGGTCAGAGGACAAAGACAGTTAGTGTGTGACTGAGATGCTGCTGCTGTGTTCTTTTCTCATTTTCAATGTAAGAAAAAAAATATTTAACATGATGAACCAAAACTATGTAATGTAATTTAAGATGTAGGATGTTGTTCTGAGTGCTCACCTGTTCAGTTTTAGTCTGGAACTCTCTCAGCTCGTCCTCTGTCAGAGGCAGGAAGTTATCATCGTTTTCTGGGTACTCCTGCCAGCCCATGGCCTTCAGCAACCTACACATTAGACCAGCAGAGTCATTTTCTGCTTAGTTGACTGTATTTGTACGTGTGTGTGTGTGTGTGTGTGTGTGTGTGTGTATTAAGTTTTGTGCTCTACCTGTGCTCTGCCTCCAGGGAGCTGGACAGGTGTTCAGTGTCTGAGTCACTGAGGGAGTAGGAGAGACCATTCTCATGGCAGACTTCTTCGCTGTAGGCTTTGGGCTCTGGGGTGCTGCTTTCACCCTGAGAGAAATTCACACAGCGACAAAACACACTTCAAAAATGTTGTATTTTATGGGTTTCTTGGTGAAACAGTGGTTAACAACCACATTATCGCAATGCCCCCTCATAATATGTCTCTTTCTCCATGTTTCCTGTCTGTATCTACAACAACCGTCACTATGAAATGGTGAAAAAAAATCTTTGTCAAAAAAGTAATTTCAAAGATACCTCGGCATTATCAGGCTGCAACTGTAACTAAATTTGGTAAAACTAATTTAAAACACATGTCTTTGACAATCATCACTTTTGGAGTCAAAGAGAGTTTATGTTTATGTGCAGATAAAGAAAAAGTGTGGCTAACCTGCAGGACTGTGACATTGTTATATTCAAAAACTGACTTGTACAAACGGAGAATTAACCTGTCAGATTTTGACTACAGCACTCTCTCTTAAATGGAGAGTTTTCTTTCATATGTCATAACAGCAAACGACTGCTGTCTTGTGTTATGGTTTTTTTTTTTTAGAAAGTGAAAGTTTCCTACCTCTCCTGATGTTCCTGGGCTGCTGCTTGTTGTCAGCTCTCCTGTGCCCTCGTCCTTCAGAGCTCGCAGGAACTCGCTCTTGCGGTCCGGACCACGGCGCATCAGCTTCAGTCTCGACGGGGCGATGTCTATGGGAGGAGTCGTGCTGGAAGGGTGCTGCGGATGTGATGGCACCGAGGGAGGGGAGAAAGGGGAGGCAGGAGAAGGCAGCAAGAAGAGGATAGAGGAAACAACACTTTTTATTTTTTTTATTTTCAGGCAAGCTCTCAGATTTGTTTAAAAGCCACAACAGGTCAACAATAATTCAACTTTTGCTGTTTTAAGAGTCTGTGTCCAGTGTTGTCCACTGCTATGTTTTGAATTTTAAAGCTCATAACTATAGATATCAAAAACACTAATAACACACTGAACAGATGACAGAGCACATATGCTACTCTAGAAGAAAACTTCATGTACACATGAGTGAGCATCTCAGTCACCAACCACACTAACACATACAGTAATGACTATGTTTAGATAAAACCTGTAATTTTCTTGCACAGGGATAGACTAGCTACATGTCAAGCATGTAGCAACGCTGGAATTTAACCATTGTGCTTGTTGTGCAGATTTACATGTTAGTAGGAAGTCTGACTAAACTGCATCATATAAAAAAAAAACTTTTCTTGTTGCAGTGAGAGAATTCCTAAATGTCCATTAATCATCTTTTCTTGTTGTCTTGTTGTCATTACCTCTTTCGGGGTGTTGTGCTGTGGCGCACTGACTGGGGTGCTGGGTTTGGCTGCAGAGACGGGGCTGGTGAAGACTGAATCTCGGCCTGGCATGTGAAGGCCAGACTTAGTGATCTCTCTACCACTGGGTTTCCACTGGGTGCTCTTTAAAAGAAGACAGATAATGTGTGTTTGTTAGAAAAAGAGAGAGACTGCTTTCCATCACAGCCAAGCACATAGAAGAAAAAAAAAAAAAAAATCTACAAAGTTGTTTATATAATCTGACACATCACAGTGAGTCTTACTTTGGTGGGGGCCACGGCAGGCTTTGGGACCAGGTTCTTGTAGACGCTGGAGCCTGCAATGGGAGCTTTGCTGCCGTTGGTGGGCAGGGTGCCTGCACTGGCGAACCCCGCAGAGAAGGCTGTGCTGGGGTCTTCCTTCGAAACCTTCTTGATAACCAGCATTTTGGACACCATCTGTTTGCCACTCGGGGGGTTTTCTGGAATATAAATCGGGACAGTCGTCATGTAAATGCTACAGATGGTGAGGAGGACACTGAACTGCTGAGACTTTTTAATTCAAGAATAATTAATCAGACTTAAAGTGATCTACAGCCTAATGTGGATTGGGAACTCTTACCCCACACTCCAGCATGGGGAGCCACTGCTCTCATCTGAGTCCCAGGCTTTCCAGTTGTTTCAGGGTTGAGGGAAGGCTAAAAAGACAAAACATTCAAGCTATGTTAAATTACAAGAATCTAAGCATTTGTTACTGACAGGATGAAGGAAACTCTTGTGAAACATAATATTTAAGAACATTTCATTTTAGATCACAAGGTGGATAAGGTGAGAAAACAGAAAATGCAAAGTGAAAGTGTTTCTGACAACAGCTCTGATTATCTAATAGGTAGAGTTAATAATTAATATAGTCCTTACTATCAAGTCAGTATTCATAGCTGACTATTCTGAACCTTCTTGCTTTGCCACTGACTCACGTTTTCTTATCTTTCAACAGAGCTTTGTCATTGAAGAACTATGTCAAGGTCAGTGGCATGCTTGGCAAAAAAAAAAGGCAGTCTACTCACAAAGTCCTCCTCCACAAACTTCAGCTTGTCGTCCTTGCCGTCTTTGCGTTCCTCGTTGGGGAACTTGTCCTGGTACGAGGTGCCCTTGCGGGGATGGAAGTTACCATTGCGCTGCCGGTGCCCCCCCTGCCTGTCCCTGTCGCCCCCTCCCCGTTTGGGGTGGCGTCCCTGGTGGTGGTGGCCATCCTGGGCGCCCCGCAGAGCTCCATGCCAGCTGGGTGTTTCCTTCCAACACGAGCCCCCTGCCAGCCCACCATGTCCTCCTTTGGCCACCCCCGAGTCCACAGAGTCATGTCTCAGAAGCAGAGAGGGCTGCTGCCAACCGTCACCTCCAGAAAGACAAATATGTAAGAACTATTAGATTGTGCTTTGGCAAGTGAAAAAATGCTAAATCAGTAAAGTTTCCCTAATAACCTTCTGAAATAACATCTGAACACCTTCAATCTCTGTCAATGCTGAACAGCATACATCAGCTCTGACCGTGCACGAAACAAATAAAAGCAAATCAATAATTCTGTTATCAGATTGTCTCCTGAATGATTGTCTTTGTTATGCTGGCACTTTAAAATATGCGCCACCATTTTAAACACCTGCTTATCTGCTGCCTGGTTGGGCAACTAGCCTAATGTTGAGACATACTATGCACTTGCCAATAAGGAAACACAGCAGGTTTGAAGCCACAAAAAAAGAAGAAGGTGAGAACAGAAACTTAACATTACTATTTATAAGCCAAAACCTGTATTGTGTGTGTTTGTATATCTATCTCAGTGACATTTACTACTGATACTTTTGGTACACCCTAATTTTAGTTCTTGATATTGAAAAACTGGTGCTCCAATTTAGGAATTTTTTGCCTGTTGGGACTTAGTTAATTTATTTTTACAAGGACTGAATAATTCATCCGAATGCATCATTTTACTTCACACTACGACTTTATACAGACATGCTGCTGCACATTCAGAAAGGTAGACATTAAGCTACTGGAGTAAAACAGAAGACAGAGAGGAAACCGGGTTTAATTTTGGATATTGACAAAACAGCCACACACACAGCCTGCACCTAACTTTCTCTGAAGGGTCAAAAAGCCTACAAGGCACCAAAACAACTACTGAGTGAACAGATCAGGCAAACAACATATTGTTCAATATGTCTGACTGGTATGACACACCAAAAGCAAGTAGAGACAAATAAAGCTGCCTTTCTGCTTTCCAAAGCCAAGAGTTCAACATGTGAGCAATAGTAAAGTGAATGGAGGGACCATGTTGAGACACCGCTGGGTAGTGAACAACCTGTCAAACAGGAAGCTGAACTGACCAAATATTACTGTGTGCATCTTCAACTGAACTTCACTGCACCTGAATGCGTCATGGTGGCACACCTGCTCACTACGACAACATCATTAATCCAGAAAAACTACATTGTAGAAACTGAGACGAAACATAACCAAATGGAAATATACAAAGAAAACAGCCAATAATAAATTGACATTCCTGAACTTGTACCTGAGGATTCATACAAAATTCCAGCACCAAACTATGACAATGACTAGTTTACCCCAAGGACTGTTTATGTAAACATCAGCAGAGTGTAAACAAGGTGTACAACTTCACTACTACGTCCATCGCTGCCTTCAGAGCAGGTGGCCTCATACCAGGGCGGCAACTAAATTATTTTCATTATCGATTAATCTTTCAAATTATTTTCCAGATGAATTGATTAATTGTTTTCTCTATAAAATGACAGAAAATAGTGAAAAAATGCCCATTATAATTTACTCAGAGCTCATGGTGACGTTTTCTAATGTCTTGTTTTATCTGATCAACAGCCCCCGGTCTAAAGATATTCAGTTCACTATTATGTATGACACAGAACTTAAAATCCCTGCATTCGAGAAGCTGTAACCAGCAAACCTTTTAGTGCTTTTTGCTTAACAAATTACTAAAACGATTAGTTGATTATCAAAATAGTTGCCATTTTATTTTCTGTTGATCAACTAATGATTAAATCAACTAATCGTTGCAGCTCTACCCAATACATCCTTATTCACTAGAGTGCCTTGAATCCCATTTTCCATCAGTTGATGTTTCCTGCTTGCCATCATCTCCAACTTCACAAGTGACCTCCACTGGATCATTTTACTTTATTAGACATAACTACATCCTCTCTCTGAAACCTTAATAATGGCTACGCAACATGAGACTTCAAGTTCAGCAAGTTAGGGTAAAAACGTACGGACAACTTGGATGAGACTAACTGATATGGTCGTCAGCAGACCTTAACTCAACAGATGAATTTAAAACCTCTTCATACCCACAGTGCACCCACACAGTTGTTTTCAATCATGTTGTCTGATTAGACCTCATGTACAAACTACAGTTGATTGGTTTTGATGCACCTTTTTAATGCCAGACAACTCACACCATTATCATTCCTATTCATCCACATATTTTAGTGACACACAATTTCCAACACTTTCAAACATAGCCCTGCCCAACTCAAAGGCCTTTGTGTTACTGGGCGCCACCTTTGTTGAAAACTGATACGTTCATGGAACGAAAAAGGCATAACTCAACTGCGAGGGCAGCGCAGCACCCGGACAGTCTACAGTGTCTTGTAATTCATCTTTAATGGCTTAATAATTACCTCCGTGAGATGAACATGAAGTATATTGTGAACTTTCTACAGCATCACTCAGAGACTAACGTTAGCAGAGCAGAGCAGCAATTAGCAGCAACAAACGACCGACTGACCAACACACACCACAGCTTTAAACAACTGAAACCAACTCTGAGGTGAAGAAAATAACTCGGTGCTCAGTCTGTCTCACCTCAAAAACCCTGTACCTGCTCAGCTTCGGAGCTAACGGTGCAGCAGAGAGGCTGCTCTCCACTGCTGGAGACATGATGTTAATAACACAGTGGAGCACTCTGCCTCCCCCTCAGTTTGTTATTCTCATACAGGCAGGAGACTGATAAAGATCCTTTCAAATTAATTAATGCAGTTAACTTTTTAAAATAAAAAGGCTGCAGACTATTTATCTTATCTACCAGTTATGTTTCATATTGTATTTCAATGGAAGGACACCAGTGAATAGTTTGGCACACAGTATACTGGAGCAAGAAACTGAAAATAGTGCCCCTTTTTCTATTTATTCAGTCCAGAATCAGTTTTGAATTGAGAATGAATTCTGAATCAAATCGGCACCCAAATATTGTGATAGTATCAAACTGGGAGATAAGCATCGTTCTAGGCCTACAAAATCAACACCGTCATTTGTCACAACCTTTGTTTTTCATGTTTTTGTTCCATCTTGGTATAAAATTTAAATCCCTGTGGACACTTTTGTCTGTCAAATCATGATTTTTTCACTTAAGCGCACAGTGCATGACTGCATGCACAAACTGTGTACACCGCACTGTGCACGTTCTCCAGCCTTTGCCAGCTTTGTGTCAAAAAAAATCCAGGGAAAATCCTGATAGCTCCATCCAACTTCTACCTCACTACAGGTCTAATAAACTAGAGTAAATGGTCTAACAGATGTGTCCCTTTACACAGTTTAAACCTGCAAGAACAATAACGGGGTGATTGATCTACACTTTTACCTGCCGGAGCGCGCAGGGAGCCGTTGTTGAAGAAGCCATCAGACGAGTTGTGGCGGCGGCGGCTCACAGCGGTTCTGCCGTCTCTGTGGTGGTGGGGCTCACCTTGTTTTTCAAGGTTGGCAGCAGGGGACTGGAGGAGGACAGAAAGGGGACAACGTTAGTGAAAAGTGAGAACTAAAGGACTCTACGCTGTGATAGTGGACAATAAATCACATGCATATCATCTGAGGTGAACTGACGACACACACAAAAAAACACATGACAACTACAAAAAAGAAAGAGCAATTACCTTTAAACCATTTTTCAAATCCTCCTTTTTTTTAACTACATCTTTTTTGTTGTGAGGAAACAGATTAGTTAAAATCTCAATTCCTCTCTTGCCTCAGAGAACTTCAATAACTCAAAGTAAAAATGTCAACACGGGGATGTATTCTTAGGGAATGAAAACAGTCAAAACAGACATATGAACCGGATCGCAATCTCAGAACGTTTTATCAAAGGAAATGTAGCCGTCACGACGGGAGCCAATAGGATCAGACAAACACAGTGTACATAATTCTTAGTGGTATAATCTGAAGTCACCGCATTGAACCAACTGTGGGATTAGTAACGTTGACTGCACATGCTCAGTTCCATCTCAATCATATCCTTGTCACGAGCTTGTCATGAGGTTCAAAGATCGAATTTGATTGTGATCAAAAGACAATATCAGAAAACTTGAGAGAATAAACTGTGGCTAAAACACTGAAGAAGAGTGTGTGCAGTAATCCCTAAAGACAAATGACACGGGGGTGAAAACATGTGTCAGCAGGACAGTGACTGTGCATTTGTTTGTGTGTCTTGACTCTTGATTTCACAGACAGCCAGCACTCAGCTGGACGGCTTCCTGACTCACAGATTACCCTGAGCTCTGGGCAGGAGCAACACACTCACAACCTCAGCCAGACAGTCTGACAGCTCAACACCGTTTTTTTTTTTTTTTTTTTAGTAGGAAAGACAACATCAACCCAATTTGTTTACTTAACATCTGCTCATCTCAATCTGCAATTTCTCCCTCAATTTCACTATCAAGAGGCAATATTTTGAATGAGTATTTGTGCTTTCATACATTATTTAATCTAAATTAAGCACAGTAAATGTAGCTCGGTTCCAGACCCTAAATCAAGCCCAGCAGTTAAAATAGCTGTGGTGTTGCTCCTGTGATCGCCTATTTCTCTCAATTATCTCAAATTGGAAAAACAAACGAGCCAATCACAGCCTTTGTAGGTGGAAATAAAGTCAATAACATTATCAAGCCGTGTCAAACAGATCGAGACATCTTAAACATACTTACAGTCAACAATTTAATCACTCTTCTCATTGCTTGTGATACATAAACTGTATGTAATTATAGATCAACAAATTAAACATGTCTATAATCTCCATTATATATCTATCTCTCTAATTCTAAAAGAGATGGGTTTATCATGCAGTATTAGCAGACACGGGTTGTTAAATTAAATTTTAGCTACAGTTTTAATCCTGCTCCAGTCCCAATTTTTCCTCATGTTATGACAGAAACTCCTGTTTGGTTGAATATGTAACTTTTGATAAAAAACACTTAAAACAAGAAGAAACAGCCGCATTTGGTCGAGCTTGCAAATGTAAACCAATCAGCACTGCCAGCCCGCTATCCCCTGTCTGCAAAATGTATAACATAAATAGCTAGGTTGAACAGTCAAAATCTTTTAACAGATCTACATAATTGGTTCCCACTTTGTTTTTACTGGTTGTGTCCATGGTAGAACACTAATAATGCTCTCGGAGATGCCCATGAAGGGGAAAACAATACAAGCAGTGGAGGAACTCTCACTTAACACAGTCTGACAATTACTTTTCTACATCTACACATAAACTTGCTGACTTTCAGGCAGATAACACAGCTTCAATGTCAATTAAAAAGAGTCATGTCAGAGTGGCCGGATATGTCAGTCACTACTGATTAATGAAGGCAAAAAAAATCAGATTCTCACGACAGAAAATACAACTGGCTGAAACAACGGACTGAATAATGAAATGGTAACAAGAGAGCTGTTCAGTCAGAAATGTCCTTTTAATTCAGCTACAGCAGTTAGTTCACTTCAAACACTGTCACGCAGCGTTTGGCGAGGCAGCATTTGAACTTAGTCATAATAAACAAAATCTCTAATGCCATAGCATGATATCAACCTACCATGAAGACCAAAAAAAAACAATCTCTCCAGAAATTTGACTCTTCACTGAATCACTGCACATTCAACACATCTTCAGTTGGCTGCAACAAGTAAATGTTCTGCCAATTTTAAGTCATACTAAAATTCATGAAATTGCATAAATTTTTTTAGACTAGCCACAGCAAATGAAATAATGTCTTGATGAAATAATTAGAAAAGCACCTCCACGAAATCTCCCGACAGTACGGTGAGTTGTCATTTGATGCTAAAATCGCTTCTTTTCTTCTATCATCAGTCTTTTTCAATAAGGGTACACAACGTCTAGGTGACTCTCTGCTGAACCATGTACTGACTGCACTTTCAATCCCCGAGGGTGACTCCTCACTGACTGCACACACATACACACACACACACTCACTCAGGTGTACAGACACACAAGCATGAGGTGTGAGTGCAGTGACTCTAGACTGTTATACTCAAGCTCTTGTCTCTTTCACTCGCCATTTTTCAGCTCACACACACACACTCTGTCACATACATACTGTTCATGTGCACACACACCTTGGCAGGCTGGGGTGTGGAGAAGTTAAGCCAGGCAGGGACAAAGTCATGCTGCGCCATTTAGGTCCAGTGTTTCCGGTCAGTGGATCGAGGCATCAAACCTCATGGCCAGGATCTAACAAAAGAAACGGACGGCGGGAAAGGCATTTTTAATATTCAGGTCCTGCGATTTTAAGCGCAGCAACATCAATCTGTGACACTTAAACTCACTTTTATGCCCATCTATCTTTAATTTCATGCCATCTTCAAAGTGGCATCAGTTATTTAGAAATTCATTGTGTAAAAGGTCCCCCACAATGCAAGCCAAAAAGAGTCCTATTCTTAGCAGAAAACAACAAAGCTCGACTTGCTGCAGCTGTGCCTGTGAAGCTGATAACTGGTTGACAGGCTGCATGGATGTATAATGCTAATATAACGCTGCTCATGTGCGGCGTAATACTAGCATTATTTTGCAATGTGTGTATGTGGTACATTTATATGGCTCATTATGTAGTTAATACTCATAATTAAAGCACAATGTGATACAGTACAAACTCATAAAAAGTAATGCTTATTAGATTTCTAATTTGTGTGTGTAAAGTGGAAAATGAATACCTGCTACCCACAAAATGTTGACAAATTGCTAGTAATTAAGAGAAATGAATTTCATGGGTGTTGAGTACATCCATGCATGCTGGTCCTAACCCAGACAGTCAGGTGAAGCACAATCATTACCCCAGAGTCTGTGGCTCTGAAGTCCTCTGCCTCCTCTCTCGGTCCGGCTGGGCTCGGTTCCTCAGGCCTGATGGCACTGATCACAGAGTGCGTGCACTGACAGACGGGGAGCAGCACACCGACAACCCCCTCTCCACCTCCGCCAGGACAGCACAGCCCCTTTCCCCAGAGGCAGATCCCTTCGTCCAGGATGAAACACTGGGAGATGGGTCAAAAGGTTGCAGGAATGATCTGGAATGGTGATCCAGAGAACTGGCCGAGCAGGGAGTAGATTTTGAAGCGGAGGCGCAGCGGTCTACGAGGGAAAAGGTTTTCCTTCTTGATTCCCAAGCAGCTCCTGAGCCGATCACGTCACAAAAGCTAGTTTCTAGTCTGGGCTGTCTGAATTCTTCACCAATTTGTTTGAAACATTTGCTCTGTTGTCAGGAGTGAGACTTGAAACCTGATTGGACTTTATGTTGATTGGCAAAATGAATTGATTTGACTGGTGATTAGTCCCAATGGTGAGGAAGAGCCAGGTTGTCTTATTATCAATATTAGGAAGCGGTCTGTGAAAGAAGTCTGCCCTGGAACATGGACAGCAGTTCGTATAGCAGTTCCACTTTGACACCAGATGGGGAGAGAAGAAACGGGTGTTGTCCTGCCACACTGCGTGCCAGTATGTTTTAGCGTCGACTCACCTTTTACCGAATCATCTTAAAATCTACTGAAGTGCATGCAGGAAAAAAAAATTAGTTCAAAGACAGTCTTTTGTTGGCAATGGAGGTCACTGAAAACCACTGCTCACCTCATTAAACTGGTGAAAAGACTGTCTGAGTTTGAAGAAAATAATGCTCAAAGACTCAAAGTCACATGACAATGAAGGAAGTAAAACCCTATGTTACATCGCTGTCATTTTCAGTTTTGGTTAGTGAAACAGAGATGCTGCTGGATGATGCATTATAATGCCGGTTTTATCTTTGTATGTTTTCCCTTCACATTTGTAAGATGCCCATTTAATTATTTGTGGTTTTCTGATCAAAGCAGAAGTATGAGATAGCTCTGATTTCATAGATATGCAAGCCCAAAAACTGAACAAAAACCTCCCATAAGTTGAACGGTCTTCGTGTCATATGATGAGAAAAGTCCTTTAACAACAATTAACGTTTCCCAAAAAAAGAAATCCTCAAGACAGCCCAATTAACTTCTTTTTCTCAGCCAAAAAAAAAGGAGGGTTGAAAAATAGCATGCGTCCAAAAGTTGTGAAGTGGGTCTTTCCTCTCCTTTTAGAATGAGTTATTTCTCACACAGGAAGTTTCAGTGCAGTTTTCTGGTTTCTTGCTGGTGGTTCACGGGTATCTGCACAGGAACAGACT
Organism: Thunnus thynnus; assembly: GCF_963924715.1. Classification (NCBI taxonomy): domain Eukaryota; kingdom Metazoa; phylum Chordata; class Actinopteri; order Scombriformes; family Scombridae; genus Thunnus; species Thunnus thynnus. The sequence goes on from NC_089528.1 coordinate 9,981,307, forward strand.
GGACCTGCAATAACCAAAGAAAGTGTGAGCATAAGTCATTCCTCTAAAAGCACCAGGTTCAAAACCACACCGCACACTCAGTTTCGAGTTTAATAAGTAAACCAACTTAATGCTTATGTAGTATAATACAATAGCCCTGTAATAAACATCCTTTATGAAAGTCATAATGTTCAGTTTTGTTGAAATAGTTTTACAGATGTGTTGAGCCAGTTTTATGCTAAGTGTGGAGGCTGGAGTCTGTAGTGCTTACTCTGTTTCTAAAATTTAGCCTCATCTAAATTGGGTTGACCAAAATATTAGAAACACCTCAACCACAACACACTACTATCTACAGCTTCCAAAATGACCACAAAGGTGAATCAACACCTCACTGACACAATTTCAATAGAACGCTGAAACTGAACATTGTATGAAGGTTTGATTTGTTAGAGAACAGCTGTATTAGACTCTGTTAGTTTTAGACAGGTGGACCAAATAAACTTACTCAAAAGAGATGCTTAACTTGATTCAACATTTCCCTTCTTATTTCTATACCTTTATTGCTGCAAACAGCTAAAGGATATGCCAGACATTATAAAGGTATTATCATGACACTCCCCCATCACTGAAAAAGCTTATTAAAGCCAAAAATAGCTTCCAATTCAAGAGACAATCCAACCAAACTGCATTTAACACATCAAATACATTTTGAGGAGGTATGAGATGAAAATCATGACTCAGGCATCTCAGAACCATTTCATGCTGAAAGCTGGCTCTTTTATAAAATTGTGTAGGCTTTTGGTAAATGAAATATTTATACCAGTGTAAAAATAACTTGAATCCTTTCTCCCTCACTTTCTCCCTGACTGCTGCGCATCTAAACAGGCCTGGCAGTGCGCGTTAAATGAAACTGAGGTTACAATCTCCACAGTGATTCTTCAGTCCTACACCTTGTTCAAACATGCATTATAATACAGCTTAACACCTAAACAAAAATTAACCCTTTATGCACAAACCCAGAGCGACCATGGACTCGTTAACGTATTCCCACTGAACTATTACGTAACAGCTGAACATCAATGGGTTTGCCACGGACATTTAGTTCAGTATGAAACCACATTGAGATCCAGTAACACATCAAAAATACTGCTGAGTTTGGAAAGTAGCCAGTTATTATTATTACGCACTACGGGAAACCCCATGTGTCCACAAACACTGCAGCGGACCAATTCAACACACTGCACACACGTTTTACCAAGCTAACTAGCTGAGTAATATTATGAATTACATAGCATTGACATACTTTAGGGTGTTTTCTAACTAGTCAACGTTAATCACTAACTAATGACGCTAGCATACATGTCTTAACTCTGCTGCTAGCTAACTCTTATTAGTTAACTAAGGTTAACGTTAGCAACTGTTAGCTAATAGCTGGCGTTACCTAGCCTGTTATCTGTGCCCCCCGACGAGTACTAGGTTTGTTTGAGATTAATTAGTACGGTTAGAGGGTTTAGCGAAGTTTAAACGCATTTAATATGCTCACGGTTGCTAAAAGTGTCTATTTAAGCAGCTGTCACGAACATACAATAGAGGTAAACAGACCTGGCTTCGTTGGAACAACACAGTTTCAAAATGGCTCCCTTAGCAGCGGCGGCACACATTCATCAGCTTTGCTAAGTGCTAACGAGGCTAACGTGCAGTGTTTCATGAACATACCGTGAATCTCCTCTGAAGCCAGACAGCCGTAGATGAAGAGTGATTCAAAGGTATATAAAGGTGTATAAACTCTGTAAAGACTGACGAGATTACACTTTCTCGCAGCTAGAAAGCTCCAGTAAAACGGCTGTTGGTGTTTTTTTTGTTTTGTTTTTTTTAAAACAGCTTTATTGAAACAAGTGTACAACAAGTTTACAACACCTTGTGTCAACAATCAGATACACGCCAGGGGAACTGAAGGTTGTAATAACAAAACAATTAAATAAATATCTTGTAAAGCTTACAGTGGTTATACGTTTTAACAGCTTTTTTTTCTTTGTACGATCAGATATAAATTTATTTTTTGATAAGGTCAGCTCTTAAAAGTTTGGCTTTTGCTTAAGAATTTGGATTTGTGAATATAAAATATGGTCAGATTAATAGTAATCAAATCAATTAAATAGATTGTCATATTCAGAGAATCCAAACGATACATTTTTCCAAAGTAATAAAAGGTAAGGGTAGCAATAAATTGTGACAATTTACTCCACAGTTGTTTTTTATGTGGGCCAAAAACCAAAAGAAATGCACCAGCGTTTCTCTGAGCTCCCCATTAAAGGTACAACTTACATCAATGTCTTTTATTGAGTTTCTGCAAATATTGATTAGTTGGACAAAACTTGTGAGGCATTTTAAAAGATATCTCTTTGACTTTGTTAGTTTAAAAAAAAACTCTTACCCAACAATTATCTTCAACAAATGTGGACCAATCTTGTCTTGTTGAAAAAGTTGACGGATTGCCTTATTTTATCTTATTTTTATCTGAGTTGGTGTTTGTGTTTTCGCACTGCTGGAGCGGCACTGTACGGTCTCAACGCTGCTGCGTTCAAGATCAAGCGTCAGTATGCAACTTAAATGTGTTTTAAAGAGCGGCTCAACTGTGTGCAATGTCTGTAAAACACCGCTTTGTCTAGACTGAACAAGATGATCATACATGGAATTAGAGCACATTATTTATGAGTAGATGTTCAACATATTTTTGAAAACATAGCGTTGGCAGCACGTTTTATTGTGACTTTAGTCTTCAATGTATTTTAATAACTTCCCACCCGCCATCGACAGCCAAACCAGTCGATAACCGAGTCAGTGTCGTTCAGTTTGGGATATTGGTCGTATCCCGATGGTAACCCTAGATTTGCAAAACTCTCGCGAGATTTTCACTCGTTCTTCCTTCATTGTGCGCGTCGTTTGTCATTGTACAAAATAATTGTATTTTGTGATATGACAGCAAAGCTGTTAAGGTCTGGTTAGGTTTAGGCGCAAAAAATACTCGGTTAGGGTTAATTAAAGATCATAGTTTGGGTTAAAATGACCACTCTCGCGAGATCTTTCGCAAATCTAGGGTTACGACCGGGAATATTAGGAGACAGGCATTTAATCAAACACCGACAGAATGGCAGCCAGCAAACGACCTCTATTTTAGCCAGTTAACGTTAACTTTGTGACTGTTAATTATATGTTACTGTGTCTGCAGTTTCCTCGGCAAACTGTTGGATGACAAACAGTTAAAAGGCGACGTTTAGGTAACACAAACATCTGTGGTTTATGGGTTGTTACAGCAGGATAGCTCTGTGTTGCGTCAGGCTGAGCTCTTAACAGGTTGTATGCTAGATGTTGCTGTTAGCAACAACGCTTAGCCTAGGTTGGTTTAACATTATGGTCAGCCAGTTAATAGCAAAAGTATTACATAAAACTACTGCATGTGATATGGAGAAGTGCTGATGAATGGTGTCTTTTTCCAGATTGAAAATGATTGGATTTGCATCGAGAAGAGGCATCATTTCTGGGGTAACTTATGTTTAAGAGAAAAATATCAATAATGACTGTTGATCACTCCAGCTTGCTCACTAATGAATACACTGAATGTCCCAGCAGCTTATAATTAGTCATGTTTCTGCCCTGTGTCCCCAGCTTCCAGTATGGAGATGTCTTCAGCAGCACACAACCAGAGCGCCAAACTACACAACACATGCTCAGCTGCTGTTTCATTCCCAAGCCTCCTCAGTATTAATGCCATCCAGACTCACTTCCCCCAACAGACTGTTGAGCATCAGGCCCATCAGCTGGCCCGACTCACGTCTCTGCCACGGGGATTCACAAGGCATTTCTGAGAGAGGAGACACCAAGGATGGTTTCAGTTTGAGGGCCCTCACCCAGGCTCCCAAACCAGCCCTGTACCTCGGTTTCTCTGGGCTCATCCCATTCTTGTCTGCCCCTCTCTTAATGGCTGCGACACAGTCCTTCTACCCTGAGGTGGCATATGCTCAGCTGGTGTATGGAGCCTCTATAGTCTCCTTCCTTGGAGGTGCCCGCTGGGGGTTTGCCATCCCTGACGGCAGTCCCGCTCTGCCTGACTGGAAGAACTTGGGCAACAGTGTGGTGCCGTCGCTCCTGGCCTGGCTGGCACTGCTCTGCAGGGACAATGTTGCAGAAGGAGCCCTGGTAGTTATCATGGGATTGGGTCTTTCTCTGCATTACGACCTGACCCTGCTGCCTGGCTACCCCGCCTGGTTCAAAGCCATGCGAACTATCCTCACTCTGGTTGCCACCTTCTCGCTGGTGGCTACACTGACACTGAAGAAATTCTGCACTGAGAAGAAGATCAAAGAGCTTCAGAACTGACCCAAGAGGACAGTTTGTACTATGAGCCATATGGACTTAATAAAAATGTAAAATGAACCGAAGATGTGCATTTAGTCTGGTTTGTTCTTACTGTAGATAAACTCAGCAGCAGTTAATTTGTTACTTATAAAAGGAGTATTGATATCTCTAACGACAAATGTTACATGTCTAAACATTTCATATCAGCTAGAAAGTTAATAAGAAAAGTTTCCTAAGTTGCAAAATGTCTAACTTCAAAGGATGTAGATTAAAATATCAAAATGTGGCAAAAGGCAGCCTTTGAAATGAAGGAAACATTTATCAGAGGTGTATCATTCTTTGCTGAAAAAAGTACTGACAAAAAGTACCTTTCTTGATGTGTTTGAATAGATCATTCAAATGTTACAATTTTACATGTGCAAATGTGAGACTGTGGATACACATTGGGACTATTTGCATACTTTTCCTTTCCAGAGTTGTCCAACTCCAGACTGACACAAGTCAAAACCACAGCTCAGGCATTGGTTTATACAGTAGGAGTTTGTAAACTGCTGTCTTAGTTTGTTAAAGATGAATTATATAGCTCTACGTTAAGCATCTTAACTGTTCCCATATGACCCTACAAATCTGTCCTTTTATAGACTCCAGTCTGACATTGCAATAGTGAGGAGCTATAAGATACAGAGACCTGAACAAATGTTGTATCAGTCATGTAAAGATGTTACATCTTCCCACATCACAACCTGTCAAGTCAAAATGTGAGAGAATGGCAGAATTCTATTGAACGAACCTGCAAGACACATCGTCTAAATCTAATTATGAACGTTACTGGAGAGTGACAGTAGCGGTTAGTGGGTGACAGCAGACTACACTTTTATATTTAATGAGGAGTCACAAATCCAGTGAGTGAAATGTAATATTACTGAACAAGCGTTGCCACTGTAGTTTGCTTGTTTGCACAGTGCAGAAAATGTTCTCTCCAGTAAACTTGCACAGTCAACTCAGACTGTTTGTCATGTTCTTTACAGCAGAGAGTCTTTTATAATTCCCTGAACAGCGCACACAGAAACACAACTTTACAGCCACAGTTTTTGGCACAGACTGCAATTATAAAGGTCTAATTTGCTACAATAGACCTAAAACATCTCCATACTGTCACTTGGTACATGAGAGAGGAATTATAGTTTTGAGAGGAGTAGTGTCATCTCTATTGTAAATGAACTCTTTAAGTTATAACATTTTTCAAATGAAGAAGTCATAAAGGTTTATTTCAAACCCAACACACACAAAACTCTTATTATGTGAAGTTTATTAGATTTGAAAAGCAACAGATAAAAGATGTTATTACTGTTGTGTGATGTTAATATTGTGTTGTTTGTAAAGGGACAACAGTACATGATAGGCAATACTGTTACTGTGCAGCAGCTCCACTCAGCTTGTTAACCTGATGTGCCACATGATACAAAGACGAAACATTACAACGTTACCGGTACCTAATGTAAACAAGGTAAACGTGCATTGTCCTTCAATAATTGTCTCGTGTGTCTCGACATTAGGAAGCTGAAATGTAAATGAAATGAAGACTCTATTGTGTTCATAGATACAAAAATAATCCAGTGATCACAGCGCTGGTGTGATAACAGTGGTGTGCTGTTTGAGTTCATAATTATTTACAGAAATCACTTACCATGAAACTTGAGACACCAACGAGTGTCATTTGGTTCCATCGTTAAATAGGCTCAAGTGGTTTGATAAATCTTCAAAGTAGCAATGCACACACCTCAAACCTTTCTTTAAATACACTAAAAAAAAACCAAAAAACTGCTTTCACATCATATCTGAGAATAACGTCAACAGTCCCAACAGGACTCTGACATCTCTCTAGTCCATCGAAATCAGAGTTCCTCTGTTGTGAAAAATCATCCTCATTACAAGGATCACTTTGTCTTCAAATACAAAAGAGAGGAACATAAGTGTCGCCCCTCATTCATGACATTCTTGTAAAATCATTTAGTGAATTGAAAATCGAGAAACAGACGAGTCATCAAACAGTGTAAGCGGAAGCAGTTTTGGCAGTTTTCCAGTTGTGCTCAACTTAAATAACGGATGTCAAATGTGATGGACAAATAAAGAAAAAAAAAAAAAAACATGTCTAATCCATGTATAAATAACATATATGATAATGTGAACGCCTGCTTGTGACACAGACACGCTCTTGTGTTTCTTAAGGTGCAGCTTTTCATCAGTTCATGCCGTTTTGGGATGATTCACACGTTCACAGTTTTGATTATTCCTGGCAATCAGAGCACGGCCAGCCCGCCGTCACAGCGGCTTGTTATCATATTGCCAATTTCAGTCCAGGTATCCAGGTGAGGGTCGTAGATCTCCACAGAGTCCACCGTCACTGGGGCGGAAAAGTCTCTGCTGGCAGCCCTTCCTCCAACAGCATACAGCAGCCCGTTAACTGCTGACACAGACACCCCGGCGCGGGCAGTCGACATTGGGGCCACCTCCAACCATTTCTCCTATATAAAGACAAGCAGAGCGATGAGGGGAATGTGAAGACCCAGATATAAACAACAACTGAACAATGTTTACTCAAACATAAACCTCTCCTCTCCTTCTCCTCCACTTTACCTCTTCTGGACAGTACTTCTCCACTGTCTCCAGTGCACCCAGTGCCTCATTCCAGCCGCCCACGGCATAAATACAGTTATTGAGGCAGGCGACGCCCACATAGGCTCGACGTGTAACCATGACGGGGAGGGCGCTCCAGCGGCGAGAGATGGGGTCGTACACCTCGGCTGAACGCAGCTCCATTCCTTCGTCACTGATTCCTCCGATTACATAAATGAACCCTGCAAAGAGACAGCGGCGTTTAGTTCAGAGCAATTTCACAGAGATAAACTGTAGTGAACACGAGCAAGAAGGGGGATTCAAATGCATTTACAGTTATATTTAGAATAGTATTTGTTTGGTATATTCACTCTGCTGTAAACGTCTCTGCTTCATGGAAAAGATGATGAAAGTACTTACAAGTTGCACCTGAGAGTATTCATTTAAAAAAAAAAGGAACACACCTTGTAGCTCACAGCAGCCAAAGTAATAGCGGGGCACCGCCATGCTGCCGATGACCTCCCACTTGTTCTCCTCTGGGTCGTAGCGTTCCATGGTCTTCCCAATCTCAGAGCCAATCCAACCACCTAAATGAGCACAGCGTAACCATCATCTTTTGTCTAATTTTTTAATGTACTACAAGGAATTATTAATTTAATTGTACTGCTTGAGTTACACAATCCTTGACTTTCTTTATTATTTTATTCTTCTGTTGTTCTTTCAGTTAGATTATGTGTCATTTCCTGTAATCCTGATGTAGTTTGTTGCTTTTTGTTGATCTGTCTTCTAAAATGTAAAAACATTTTACATTTTTCCTACATTTTTTTTTTAGATGTTTGGATTATTTTTACACCTGGACAATATAGTTTCAGTTCACTTACAGTTCAATTTCTAGGTGTAGTTTTAAACATTTTCAAATTGAAAAATATTTTAAGAATCTTATTGCAATGATAACACTGTCCTGCATAGTACTTTGAATCTTTTACCATTTGCTATTGTCATATTTGATTATATCATGAGTAACATTACTTCTATGTTCTGTTACTGTGCTTAAAACTAAACCACAAGCTTGTACTGTATGTATTTTGGCAAAACACAGCAATAGTACTGTGGCATTTACCAAGTGCATACAGAGCTCCATGGCAGGGGCAGACGCCAACTCCACAGCGAGGAAAATTCAGAGACGCCACAGCAGCCCACTGCTTGGTCACTGGGTCATATCTCTCTGTGCAGTCAAAAATCATTGAGTCTTTCTCCCCTGAGAAAAGAAAATCGGTGTCAGACTGATAACCATGCAGCTTATTCCATTTTTTAAATTTCACTGGCTTCAAACAGAGCACCATCTCTACTAACTTACCCCCCACCACGTAGATCATGCCCTCCAGTACCGCGACCCCCAACCCACTGCGGGCCTGGTGCAGGGAGGACACGGTGGTCCAGTACTGGTTGAAGGTGTCAAAGCGCTCCACACAGCTCAACGCCCGGCTGTCGCTCCAGCGGCCGCCCTGCAGCCGAGTGTAGCCTCCTGCCATTAGAAAACAAGCAAAAGTCCCACAATTATTGGAGTGTCTAATGTAGCTGAATGGAAGGTATAAAACACACACACGTATTTTGATGTTACATACTGTTTTTCATTTCCTGGCTTTAGCAAGAATTCATTTATTTTGCATTTCCCACACAAATTTTAATTCTGCTGATACCTTCATTTAAGTGTTATCAAAGGTCATCACAGTTCACTCTTATATGCTAAATCAAGAGATGTGAAACTGAACCTATGGCATAGAGGTATTTCCTGGCTTTTCTTCTAGGTCTCATCTTGGCTGGTTGTAGCTGACTGTACATCTTATTTTCTTTGGGGGACTTCGTGACTTCAGTGTATTCCCTCAGCAGAGTCTGCAGTGCCACCCGCAGGCTGAAGTCAGTAATACCTTTGTTGAGAGACAAAATGTCAAAAATGTCAGAGTGTCAGAAAACAATATTTTGAATATGCACCACAAAGTGCGTGGAATATCAAATGAAAATGCAAATTTTCATTCTCAGCTCACCTTCTATGTACTTGAACAGTCTCTGTGGGGAAAGTAGAGGGAAGCGGACCGGTTCCAACACCTCGACAATGTGTTTTTTCCGCTTTGCCACATCTTGGAGAACCCAGTCCATGGCTGCGGTGAATACCTGGTATTCATCCTCAATTCTCAGCTCTTCGCTTCTTAGAAGCCTCACCAGCTGATCCTTCGACAAGCCCCTGAATTCATCGGTAACGCACACCTAAAAGGGAGACAGTTAATAGACACCTTCCCATTCAAACTTTTGACTGGTACTGTACATCTGGCTTCAGTTAAAGAGGGAAACAGAGGACTGACCTAAAGTCTTGGCAGAGAGATGCAATGCAATTGACTTTTATTATTTCATACCTCCAGGAAATGAACATGGATGTAGTTCTCAGTGAACTCCAACATGTCCATGCAGGCGATCTGCTCCAGGAATTGAAAGATGCCCACACAGTTGGATGGGTCCATGTGGCCCTTGAGAAATTCTCCGCAGATAGACACCACCTCATTCAGCTGCAGCATGTCTGCTGCCACCATCAGCTCCTGAACGTTCTCCACGGTCACACTGATGACACCTGATAGGGAAGGGAACATATTTCCATTCAGAAAACAGTGCACAATTATGCAGATTTTACAGAATGCCATGATGATGATGATGATGATGATGATGATGATATCAGGATCAAAGGCAACCTGTGTATATGAAATCCAGCAGAACCTCAAACACTTCAGTCTCCACTCCAAGGATCTGCACCTCCTCTTTATCTGCCTCCCTCATCCCCCCGGAGAACAGAGCAGAGAAGTAGGGGCTGCTGGCAGCGAGCACCAGACGGTGGACCCTGAAGACACGGCTGCCCACCCTCAGTCCCACATCACAGAAGTCTTTGCGGAGCCGCATCTTGTTCATCTGGGCCAGGATGAGTCTAGCGTAGCGGTCTGAGGCCAACAGAGCCTGCTCAGACGCCTGCGTTGCCATGGCAGCTGCTGCATCAGCACCACCACAACAACCAGCAGATGTTGACACAGAGGTGGAGGACATGGACCCCAAACCCTCCTCTCTACAGAGCACAAAACAGACCTGAAAGACACATGAGGAGACCACATAACCACCAGAACACACAGAGACACACTCGACTGTTGTGTAACAACAGAAAAATGTGACTTTATAAACAGTGTAATAATAAATAAGCGTATAAAAACCGATTTTCTTGGATGTCACATGGTTAAGCACACTAGAGCATTCATAGGTGATCACTGTCCATCTCACTGTCGCTATATTGGCCATGAAAACACACCTGCCGCCGCCGTTAGCCAGGCATGCTAACCAACAGCTCGCCAGGGTCTCAACAATAAAAATGGTCAACAGAGCTCTGACAATTTTACCGCTCCACCAGACTCTGCTCACTGAGAATTACAGACATGTATGTTTTTTTTAAAAAGCCACATTTCTGTGTGTTCTTTACCGCTACTTACCCATAAGTTTACTGATGAGGATGCGGGCAACTTCCGCCGCCCTGCAGGCTGTCAATCCCGTCAAGTCCTCTGCTCTGGATCGACTGCACTGGTCTGGCAGTTGAATCCTTCAATCGCCAGTCTCAACTAATCAATCCCCGACCATCTTTTTTTGTCAGTTTGTTGTCGCTCTTGGGAGAGGAAACCTAACATTTTTTACTTATTTTGTTTGTTTGAATTATGTTTATGCTATTTATTTCTTAATTTTTCATCTGTATCACCTTGTAATACACAAGTCTTTTATAAAATCGGTTAATTGAATCGGTTATTCTTTTCTTTTTACTCTGTTTTAATAATTCATACCTGACTTGTTATTATTACTGTATCAATTCTACTTTTATTTATTATTTATCTGTTAATTTCTCTTGTTTTTATGTCTTTGTAAAGCACTTTGTAACTTGTTTTTGAAAAGTGCCATAACAGCAGGTGGCAGTGTTGACTTTGAAGCAGCAGCTAAACAAATATGGAAGTCCTTGACAACAAGCCACAGAAACCTACCATGTTAAATTATCATAGTATTCTTACACACTGGTAATTTTAGATGTAGCTATCTTTCAATGTGTTGGCTGTCATCTCTTCTACTGCAGACTTGACCGAGCCTGCAACCCAACCGACTCTTAACAGTGGCAGTGGGTTGTCCAGTATGTTGTAATCAGTAGCTTGGTATAAAATTAGTTTAAATATTATGTTGGGAACCTGTTATTACACACACAGGACTCATTAGACCTGTCTGGTCCACTGATTCGAGGTGAAAAAGCTTGTGAATTACAGTCTGACATATCTGGGTTAATAACTGAAACCTCCAGTAAGATGATCTGTCACACACTTGAAATACAAGTCATGTCACATCTGTCACTAGACTTGTATTTCCAGCCATTTTCATTGTGTCAGGCAGAATTAAACAGCCAGCCGTGAGCCAGAGAATATGAGGTGGCACTAGCATTGGCCAAATAAAACTCAAGGGTAGCTGTGCCAACCTGGCTGGCTTTAGCTACGCCCTTGGTTTGGTTGCCCTCTGGTTGCCCTGCATTGTTCAATCTCCAGTGTGTCGTGTTTTCCTAAAGAGCATCTAGCATGGTCATTACTTCAGTGGAACAATTAGCTTATTGGATACAACCTAAATGGACTTTTAGTAAGCCAATATAAAGCAAAGCTCAACCTCTGAACTGATTGAGCATTGAAAAGACAAATATATGACCTGTCACGTAAATCTTCTTTTCCTCTTTGTTGCGAAATATCTTAGGAATTTGAAAACCTAAAAATATTACTTGTCTGCTCTGAGAGACTACAGTGACTTTGTGAACATGAAATATATTATTAGTGACCCCCACCCCCCACCCCCTAAAAAGTAAAAAAACACTTATAGCTCAGGTTTTCATCAATAAACTTGAACTTACTCAACAGTGTTTTAACCTATGATTTCTGCCATCTATTTCACCCCATAAATGAAACAGCTTTGTCTTAGCAACATGTTCATTCAGAAAACCGAAAACCATGAAAGTCTTGAAGATAAATGTCTTCTTAATCTTCAAATAAGCCCCCCCCCCCCCCCCCGATAGTGGCACTATTTCCACCACAAGACAGACATACAGTATGCTTTAATCACATTATTTTTAGCAGTCGTGAGGCGATCAGTGCTGCTTTGCAATTCAAGAGCCTCATTGGTGTTTCATTGACGTGTGACAACAGCCTCCATTCATTCAACAGATGATACATGCTGCAGAGGGACATGCTTGTTTTCTACAAGTCCAACGTGTTAATGGACCCATCAGAACTTTGTTTGAATAACTTCATTCAGAAGTTCAGATTCTTGATTTTTCTATTGTTCATTGCTACTGTCCTCAATTGACAGAAAACAGGCCTCTTCCAAAAATAATGAATTAACCTAATGACTGAATTTTCATGCATTATTGCTTTTGTCGGGGCTTTATGTGTTTCATTTGTAATATGAAAGTGCTTTTTTTTCTTTGTCTTTTGTTCTTTATGCTGCTGCCTGGGCAGGTGTCTCTTGTAAAACAGGTTTTAATACGTAGGTGAGGTGAGGTAAAATGAATTTGAATGCACTGACACTGAAACTTCTTTTGGTGAAAATTACTCTGTTACATTGTGATTATGATGTTTTTTTGTCGGGCATGGATGAAGTTTCTCTTTTTTTCTCCTACAGGCAATGATTTTTGCTTGTCATGAAAATGATGATGATTTTCAACGATCATCCTCTGTCCCCCGTTGTGATGATGGTAAAGAGTATTCGACTTGCTCCCAGAATCCGTCTTGAAAAGAACGAAATAGTGTGAGGGTCATCCTATGGAAAGTGGTCACCATAATTACCATTCTCTTTAAAGTGCAGAGTATGCCTGGCTTTTTCATTAGGGATCTGTCCTCTGGCTAGACTTTGCTTCTACCAGGAAAGAAAAACATCATGAGATGAAACCGACAGCTTAAGGGTTCTTATGGGAGTAGATATTAGAGTTTATTGAGTATTATCATTGGCTTTAAATCATACCAGATAAAGCAAAACAAGTAATTACAGAAATCTGTGGTAAGAATTTTTATTTCCATTATTTACATAATATTGCCCATAACTTGTATTGTAAAAATCCCTGTTGTGGGATGAGGGTATTTTGTGTTAGTCATACAATTTTCTTCTTATTACAAATACATTACAGTTGTGAATGTTATCTCTTCTACATGTTTGTCCTGATATTGCCAGACAAGGCTCCTGCCCTCACCTGATAGGACTTGTGAACTGCGTAACCCTTGTGATCACCTGAAAGAACGTGTGAACTGCGTAACCCTTGTCCTCACCTGCAACAACTTGTGAACTACATAACCTTTCCCTATCTTGGCTAGAGTTCACCACCTACAGTGTACATATACTTCCAGACCAAGCTGGTTTCTGATTTTCACTCTGCAGCTTCTCTGCTATCTGCACTGGAGTCAGTATCCGTCAGTCCTGTTCCACATTGGTTTGCTGGCTGTGTGCCTGCAGACTAGTTCTTTTATTTTAATCTATTTGAGAGCTGAACTCCTGCAATGAGATTGTCCTGAGAGCTTGAGGAATGCTGAGGTCCTTCATTTATTACAGCTGAAACCATTAGTGAGGATTTTTTTCCTTGAGAAAGAGAAATGCATTGTAATACGGCATGTCACAGGTTGTGCCAGAAGCAAATCTGCAAAATTTTTGGACATTTACCAAAAAGGAAAGTTATTTTTAGAGTTTTGTCAGTGTCCTGCTCTACCTGTTCCAGGGAGGTGGGATCATCTTCCATCCCCGCCTAAGCTGGTATCTGCAAATCTGAATCGGTTGTGGATCTGGATTGGCATCTCTCCTGAATGGTTTGTCAGCAAGCAGTGGTATGTTATCCCCTATAAGAGTTGACTCAGCGTCACCTCTCATCTCTGTGTGATCTGAACCCCTTATAACTGTCACCAGAGGTCACTGAGACCACCAATAAAAGATCATTTTAGACTCTGAAGCTACTTGCATGAAGTGATGACACAGTACATTTTTTTATACAACAGCAAGGAATCCTATCATTAACATTTGTTCTGTAAAATTTCTGCTGTTTCGCTTTTATCCTAGTCAACTTAAAGTAAAGGTTAAAGGTGCAATTCATATTGTGATTGGACATTGAACTGGACCTTAAAGGACAGGTTCACAGTTTTTCAAGTCTGTCTTAAAACAACAGTGCCCAAATGAACATTGAAGTAGGTTTTTCTGTCATTATCATTCCTCCTGATCATAATGGCTGTTAGAAGATCCCTTCATAATGCATTTTCAATATAAATGATGGGGGCCAAAATCCACAGTCCCACTTTTGTGCAAAAATGTATTGAAAAGTTTATCTTAAGTTAATTTGAAGCTTCAGACATCCAGATGAGTCAAATCAATTAAATATATTTCAACATTAGAGTGTTTTTAGTGTAAAAGTCATTTTTTTTTGTTACTATACTTCCACCACAGCTCAACAGGGAAACACTGTCCGAGGAAACATAAAGAGGGAATTTGATGCTAAAAAGACTGTAAATGTGGCAGATATCCACTTTATATGACTAACTCAGACTGCTGAAGCCTCATATAAGCTTCACATCAACTTTTAAATGCACTTTTGCAAAAAAATGACTGTGTGGACACACTGTGGATTTTGGCTTCTATCACTTAGATTAAAAGGGGATCTTTTAATAGCCAGTATGAACAGGAGGAATGATTACAGTGAGGGAAATCTCTTTCAGTGTCATATGGACACCTGACTGTTGTTTTAAGACTGTCTTGAAAAATTGTGAACCGGTCCTTAAAGGATTAACGATCTAATGTAATTCTATTTTTTGTTTTTATAGTCCAATTAAGCAAAAGACCTGGCAGGACTGAAATGAGGACATATGGCTTAACAATTTTGAAACATTTTAAGTTTAGCTTTACATTTTCCTTTACATTTTGAAGAATATGTACAGTATAGCAATTTACTATAGTATTCAATATCTTGTCTACTGTACATTGGGCCCTAAAGTAATGAAACATTTTGTTATTTTGGCTATTCTTAAGATATTCAAAGAAAAGAGGAGCCTGAAGAAAGATAAAGAACAGTGTACAAACTTGTGCAACATTTCTAAAACTTGTTTGATGTAAGCATCATTTACCATAATTCCTCCAGGCTCGGAAACTATTTTCTAGCCTAATTTTCCAGTTTTTCCATAGCCTCAAGAACTCAGCGGGTGATCAACATATGAATCTAAATTCTACACTAAATAGATAAAATCATACATGTGTGCATGTACAGACAGATACATGCAGAATACTCTGTTAAGTTTTTAAAATGTGGAGCTTTTACTGAGCATTGAGAGTCAAAGTGGGGCTGGTATGTTTAATGCTTCAGTCCATAACCTACATGCTGCTTGGCAGGCAACAGGATCTCTTGCCTTCAGCCTATAAGCCAGCTATAATGTGAGCTAGTAAAAAAAAAAAGAAGAGGAAAAAAAAATCCTTCTCTTATCGATTCTGCCTCCAACATAGCAACTGGCCGCTGATTGGCTGACACTCGGCATGTTCCCGGCCTCCCATTGGCTGGTCGGCCAGCGTGAAAACGGTGGAATCGGACGGAGACAGAGGGGAGGAGAGACGCGATTGGTTGTGGCCAAACTGAAGGCGAAAACCTCTTTTCCTGAAAGCCTGCGAGACAGTTGATGGTGTGTGTGTGTCTGTGTGTGTGTGTGTGTGTGTGTGTGTGTGTGTGTGTGTGTGTGTGTGTGTGTGTGTGTGTATTTTAGGCGTGACTCCAAAGGTAATTCGTCCTCCTCCTCCCCCAGCCAGGAATTATTTAAATTGAGAACTATAAAGGAAAATTACTATGAATTTAAACGAAAGAGTTGTATTACTGAGGTGTGCTGACAAGGAAGGAGAAAGAGGGAGGAAAGTGGAGGAGGCTTGTGCATGTATTTTTAAGAGGAAAAAGATGTGGGGGCTGGGTTTTTTACATAGATTAAACTCAGCTTCAGGGAGCTAAGGAAAATAGGACTGAGCAGAGTAAGCTAAACTGCTGTGAAGGCAAATAGCTTTGGGATGTAGCCAGGCAGCAGAGTGTGTTTCAGGCTAAAGGAAATGTAGCAAAAAGGCCAAACTTGACCTTCTCAGCCTTCTTTTTTCCCACACTATCCTTTACAGGAGTTGAATATGTGCACTTTTTGAGTCCTATTCTTTCTTGTCCTCTTCTGTCTAACGTTACCCCACATACTTTCTCTACCCACTCTCTTGCTAGTCTTTCGGACACACTGGCAGCCTGAGGGTGACTCAGCGCTGGTACAGTTTGTCCTATCTTATCTACCTCCCCTTGCATCTGGTCCATCCTAGCAGAGCATGCAGGCCGGCCTGTCCACCAGCTCTCTATGCTGACACAGGTAAGAGGGAAGTAATCCGTGGCCTGGAACTGAGGCTATCCCCAGGTACATCCCTGCCCTCTGCACCTCATTAATCCCTACCTAACACAGACCTGCTGTGATGGTTGAAAGGAGGCCACCTGCTGTTCTAGTCACGGAGGACCAATGGTGGTGTCATCCAGGGTCATCATCACCATCATCATCATCATGAGTGGCCACTATATCCCAAGGTTCACACACAAGAGCTTCTTTGTAGACGGTGCTAAAAGTTTAGCTTGGAAAATTTGGAAGACATGATTTTTTATTGTCAGATAACGATGGTGTTTGACAGTGTGGTGAAGTTTGGGAGACAAAACTAAAACTGCTCTCAAACTAGTTGGTACTAAATGTTTACAGTCGAGCTACATTCCTTTCAAAGGGGCTTTTTTTTTTGCTGTCCCAAAAAAAATTGGGTTTCAAAATATTGCATGTTCCTCATGAAATGGATTTTTTTCTAGTGACTCAGACTGAACAAGGAAAGGGCCTGCACATATCCTGCCATTGTCTTTATCGCTTCCTTTCTCTTCCATCTGTCCACAGTGTGTCCTCCAGTGCCCTCACTGCCTCCTGTGTCTGCTGACCCAAGGATAAGCTCATTGGACTACAATGGCTACACTAGAGACAGACGGTAAATTGTAGATAACTAGTTGTCTCACTTCTATGCTTTGTATTTGGTCATATTCCTACTTATTTCATGAAAATTTAAACATCATTTAACCTAGTAAAACATGACAAAAAATAACTTCTTACATGGCCACTACATGAGAAAAAGTGTAAACTATGCACAGTATCAGCAATGGACTCAGAAGAAAAGCAATGCATTACGTAAGCTGACAAAACCCTCATCAGTTTATTGTCTTTTAGCAAGAAAAAGGTCTCTCACATTGCTTAGCTTCACCCGAGGAGTCTCCTCAATCCCCCAGTGGAGTTTTTTTTTAATACAAGAGGCTAAATCACCCTCCTTCCATGAACCAACCTCGGAAATACATTTTACAGTTTCTCTGTACAGAGTATCTATTGTCCTCAAACTTGAAAAATGTGCCAAGTTCAACATGGATTCCTTTCCTCTTAAGCTATGTAGGCTGCATGTCATGAAAAACATTCATAGCTCGAGCAATGCCACAGTTCAAGTAATGGAGGCAGGATACTTCCGGACCTCTGGCAGTTCACACAAACATAGGAGGCCACATCATACCAACACCACCAAAGAGAGTGCATTTTTGTGGCAAATGTCAACCTCTCATAACAGCATCGCCTTCACCACCATCATCATCATCATACATTGCAACAATAGAAATACTGTTGGATTGCACTTTCTTCAAGCTTTCATCTTGTGGCATGTTTATAGAAAAAATATATATAGAATACAAAAAGCTTATACTTCTTTGAGTAACAGAATATAACATACAGTACTTCAGATTATGTTTTGATCAGCACATCAGCAGGTGTACATAAATTGCCCTCCCCTTGCCCAAATGCATTTACTGGACTAAACAGGGATGTGTTTTTGCTCACAATTAAGTGCTTTGGTCAATGGGTATAACATTGAGTATGCTATTACAATGGTATTCTACAGGATGTTAATGCTACATAATATCCACTGTATATGAATGTCTGTTAAGAAAGGGGAAAATTGTCAAGATGCACCACGACTTTTCACATATTCACACGTGGCATTTACCCAAAAATGGTTTGGTTCACCAAACCAATATGCGGAAACAGCCTGTTTACAGCACCATTTTTCCCCTCACAAATGCACTAAGTAACCCAATATACTATATGTAACCCATTGGTCAAATTCTCAGAACTGAATAACTAGGGAAAATGGACATCTCTGGTAACACCAACTCCGGTTGTAAAAGTCAAACGAAGATGCAGCACCTGACGTCAGTGAGCAATTTTGTGGTTGTCAACATCCCTACCAAAAAAGGTGTCCATTAAACAAACGGCAATAAATGAAGTACAAAACATTTTTTTGAAAGCTTAAACAGTCTCTTTGAAAACAAACAAAAAAAAACAACCCCCCCCCCCTTCCCAAAGTTCAAGCTGACATTCAAGTTACGGTCCCACTTCAATCTGTGAAATCCCATTCACAAACACCGATGGAATCACTGTAGTGCAAAACTTTACACAATGCACCTCGATGCAGTCGTTCTCGCAGGATACAGTAAACATGTCCTTTTGTCTCTCTCTCTCTCTCTCTCCGTTCGATTACATTTCAGGAGCGGCAGGCGGGAGCCCCGTTGTGTGTTTAGGAGTCTGTAAGAGTTTGTGTTCCTCTGCGTGTTGCGAAGGTGTGGCTGGGGCTTTGGCGTGTACTGGATGTGACAGCCGAACATCCAGGGCGTCATTGTGTTGCAACAAGGAGTGCAGGCGATAGTGCAGGACAAGGTCTTTCAGTGAGCAGTGGACGTCGTAGGGCTCGGCAAAGCCGTACCCGTGTGGTGTGTTGTAGATCATGCAATGCTTCACTTCTTCATTTACACTGAAACAAATCAAAAAAAAGAAAAGCCGTTAATGAGTGTCAGACGAGCACACTGTGTGTAATATTAATTTCAAAATTGATCCATTCTCCAGATTTTTGCTTTCTGAAATGTTGTACTCACACAACAGAGCAGGCGTAGCATCCTTGTTTGCTGCTCTCGCGGATCAGGAAGGTTCCAGGAGCTTTACCTTGAAGCATCTCCTCAGCCTGCGTCCTGCTCAGCTCACCAACAAACCAACTCGTCTCATCTTGATGTGGCAAATTTTTCTCATCTCCCTTCAACACATAGGTGCTGGAAAAATAAGAGTGACAATGTAACATCTCTGTAATAATTCTGTATTTCTTTTACATGCATTGAGTTGTATTATTAAATGTAGTTTCTTGAAGGAATGAGTTAAAACTTACTCGTCAAGGCTGTCGCTCAGTATCCCCAGCCAGTCGTTTATGCGTTTCTGCCGTACGCCTTTGTGATTAAGCCAGCTGCAAGGAAGAAAGGTGCAAAAAAGGTTTAATTTTAAGCATTAAATAATCATAGAGCCTTTTATGGTGATTTACCATGGATATCACAAACAGGATTCTGATGCAACTCACTTGAGGTACTGGTCTCTGATGTTGCGTAGCTCGATGAGGTCAGGCCGCAAGCTGTTCATCTTCCGGTCTGTCTCTCTGTAGTCCTCCACCTGGGTTCTTAAGTCTTCCTCCAGATGGATTTTGCTGTCATAGATCTCCCCAAGACGGCACTTCAGCTTCTCGTAATTTATCAGAAAGCTAAAGAGGGAAGGTCATAGGTCTGAATAGGGTTTTTGAGATGTGAGCTGCATCAATATGCATCCAAATCAAACTACATTTGGCATGTAATTCACCTAACAGGGACATTTTTTGAACCATGACGTAATGAAGTACCTCTCCAGATCTTTGTCGGCTCCCTCGGACTGATTGTTCCTCTCGAACTCCTCCCCGTAACGCTCCTGTTCACGACACTGCTCCTCAAAGATCAGCATTGTCTCATTAAAGGCCTCGATTGCTGTTCGCTTCATCTGGATTTCCTGCATTACAAAGAACATGTCAAATTAGAAATGACTCAGGAGACTGTCAAATGCAAATTCTACTCTTCAGAACTGAATTGATATTTTGGTTTTAGCACAAATTTAGTTTTTACCTGTGAGGTCTTTGTGAAGGTTTCATAAAGACGATCAAACTCCTTCGATTTCTCTTGATACTGACAGTGAACTTCCTTGAGCTTTCTTCCAGCAACATCGACATTGTCCTCTTTCACCTGATGTCAAAAAATGCCACTTAATCAAACATGTACAACACTGATCTCAGTTATCTTTTCCTCCTCATTTACCAAAATCTCTACCATCATCTTCACTCAAACATACTTGCAGTGTCCGACTGCTGACCAACATTCTTATCCAAAGAGATAATATAATAGTACTGGTGCTCACTAACCTGCTGGGAGCGGGACACAGGATGGGTGAGCATCAGGTCCAGTGTGGCGTTGTATTCCACCAATGGATGGTGCTGATAGTGCCAAATGAGCTCCACCACTGAAGTAAACGTGAGGGGGTCCGAGAAGCCGTACTTCCCATCACGGTGGTAAATCTTGATCAGCTTGTTGTGTCCGTCTTTTCTGAGAGGGTGAAATAGCAATGCATAAAAATTAGATTATCAAGCTTAAAAAAATAAAACCCCACTGATGACGTTTGGACTGGTGCTCTGACTGGTGTGTTTGCAGTCTTTTACTTCTGCTTACCTTAACGTCAGCGTAAAGTCTCCTTGCAGCTTTGTGGATGCGTCACGCACCAGAAAGGAGCCATCAGGTGTGTCTCGGAGCTTCTCGTTTACCTCATCCCTGAGGGGAAATCGGTTAACAGTTAACGTATCAAACATGCCATAGATGTCAAACAATGAAACAGCACATTTCTCAGCGGTGAGATTCAGGACTGGGAATTTTGCAATACTGTACCTTGTTATGTCTCCCCAATACCACTCAGCGTCCTGTAGCGAATACGCAGGTGGTGAAAGGCCGTTGTTGTTCATGGTGGAAGACGCTGGCTTTGTTGACCTGGGAGGGAGAGCTGTGAGCCAAAGAGAGATAACAAAACAAAACAAAAAAAGATCAAAATGACAGTTTCTTAGAAAGAGATCTACTGAAAATTGTACGGCATTGATCTGTTGTGAAATGTCTCAAGCAAAGTACTGTAAACATGACCTCTTAAATGTTATGACCATTGCAATCGAGGAAGTGAGTGTGTGTGTTACGGGTATCAGTGTTCTCTATATATACCCCACACCCCACAACACACACACACACACACTCTCTTTGTCACACCCTTGCTTGATGGAGCCTGTCATGATCTGAGGACAAGCCCAGGCATGTTTCCAAGAGATATCACTTGCCAAATCATTATCCAGATCTTAAGTGTGGTCAGCACTGAAAAAGGAAATGTTGCACTTAGTCCTAATTTTTTTTAGGAAGATCAATCAACAACTATTGAATGTGTTTTCTTTTATTATTCCAGATATTCTCATTATTAGGCGCTCAATTGCCTGCAACTCCTGCAAAGTATATTCAAAGTCTAATTTTCAAACTTTGCAGCCGCTTTTCACACTTTCCTGAATTGTATGAGAAGTATTAAATACAGGCTGCAACTAACGATTATTTTCATTATTGTTTAGTCTGCTGATTATTTCCTAATCAATCGTTTGGTCTGTAAAACATCTGAAAACAATGAAACATAACAGTATCCTAGAGATGATGTCATCAAATGTCTTGTTTTGTTCGAAAAGAAGCCAAAACTCAAAAATATTCAATTTTAAGACCAAGCAGAAAATTATCACAAAACCATCAAATGTTTGGAGTTTTTGCTTGAAAAAAAAAACCAAACACTCAAATTAATTTATTATCAAATCAGTTGTAGATTAATTTCATTTAATTGACTAGTTGATTAATTGTTGCAGCTCTATATTAAACAGACCAAAACTGATATTTTTAGCCTCTTGAACTACTCCTCACATGTTATAATTATTGCACTCTTACAGATCTTCAGAAGTTTTCCATCAACCTTAAGGGGGGAAAAAAAGAGAGTCTAAGCGTTTTCCTAAAAATGAAAAAGGAGGGCAAACCGCATCAAGAGGAGGTGAAGGGCGATATATTTCACTGCAGGACAAAAGTGCCTTTCATGAGGCAGTTAGGGAGAATACAAGAGCACCCTCAGAGAGGAGAAAATGTGGGTTTCTCCCACCATCCGCTCTCCTCTTTTTCTGACCTTAAAATAAACAAAAGGCAGGTGCAGCAGCACAGTGGCAGGCACAAAAACGAAAAGCTGCAGCTCCTCAACCCAGCAAAATTAAATCTGCACACCTTCCCCCCTTTTTTTCCTGTCGGCTGCCAAGAAACTCAACTGCCTTCCAAAAGCCACATACCAGTACAGACAAGAGCCACGTAATTTAAGTATGAAATAATAAAATCAGCCACGCTGTAGCCTGGATCTGCATAGTGTCAGATCCAGAAAACACAACAATAGTGAATAAAATATAGTAGGTCTTAATAATCACTAAAACATTCCTACAATATAGATCTTAAAGGAACAATACAAGGAGTCTATATTGTTCCTATATTCATTTAAAGTTCATACTGTATTGTATTTTATCAACTGTCGTTAGTAAAAGCCTTCAAATAATAAATAATATGAATGAAAATAGCGATGGTGCAATTTTAATGTGCTAAAGTCAACTTAATTTAGCTAGGTGTAGGATAACAGGGCTGAAATGCCCAAATAAAAGTGTCACACTGTTAGAACAATGTAATAACGCAGCGGTCAAGTGACAAATGTAAATAAAAAATGAAGTGTTCGTGAGTTGGCGGAGTTAAGTCATGAGACGAGCTGTCTAGCCTGCTTGCCTCTAGCCTACTTTCAGAGCTAGCAGCACACAGATGAGCCACGGCTGGCTGCAGAGGAGAACAAAGCGCTCGTTTCATGCGGCGCTCATTAACGCACCCTCTGCTATATTCCCTTCAAAATGCACCCTTCACCGTGCAACATGTCTGTAGCAAATCTTCCCCTGGCATATGAGGAAATGCAAGAAAAAAACCCCGCTGTGCATTTCTGTCTAAGTTTGTCATATGTGCTGGGACAAAAGAAAAGAGGCAAGCCACTGCGCCTGGTCCACAGAAAAGGTATTACGTAATTGGCAAGTGAATTGCGCTATGCATGCCTGGGCAATGCCACTGGGGGAGCGCAGCGCAGCACCCAGGACCTGGCCATTATAACGTTTCACTGCCACCTGCACAGCATTTGTCAGATGTCAGCTTCATTATAGTCATTATATAAGATGACGCCAGCAAAAGGTTAAAGCAGAAAAATGCAGAAAACGTCTTTCTGACCCCCCGCAGACGAGACAATGGCTGCCTTTAACCCTAACTTACCTGGAGGTGCTTGATCCATTTCGATATAGAATAAACCTTCGGGAGGATAAACCATTCCTGTTTCAGAAGAGTAGTCCAGGTTGCTGTTGTTGTCTTTGCACGAAATAGGAAAGGAGGAAAAAAAGCACGTTTCTTTTGCCGCAAGTGGAACCTCAATGCAGACGCCACGTCCTACATAGATTTAGACAAAAAGAAAAATCCTTCGATTGTGATTCCAGGAAACATCCCAAAGTCCAAATGTGCCCTCTTAACATAGCCTGTCTAACTCTGGGTTTTTTTTCAGACGTATAGATTGTCAGTCCATGCCTTCTTGCTGTGCGGTGGAGCTCTACTTTACTTCATCTCGGAAGTGGAGCGACTTTAAAGGGCCGATCGTAACATCATCTTGGCACGGTCCAACCTGCCAGCACAGTAGGGGATTTCTTTACCTTGCCAGCTTCACGGTTACGCAAAACACGCCTTGTTAAGTTCATATTTAATAATTAGACAGAAACAGCTTATTCAAGTAGACTCTGCAAAATAATTTGTTATTTGGTGTATTTCTGTTTGCAGATACGTTGTCTATGCCATATCATTTCCCCCCTAAATTGGAATGGTACGTTCCAGACCGATTCATTCAACTCTTGCACGACACTGTAGCTGAAAAATTCCTTGCAGGCCATGAATGAAAAAGAAAAACCTAGTCTATTAGCTTGAATCATTAAATGTACATGATGTCTTTTATACCTTTTTTTTGTTTAATAATTTAAACAACTAGGGGTTAAATAATTTTCTGCCATGTTAGGTGTCTGCCTAAATTACTGTTGAATGAATAGAGTTGCAATAAAATGACATCATACTATAGGCTTTATGATAATTCAACAGCTTTTTGGCATCCAGAAAGCACCAGGCTAAACTCTTTTGTCTGGGAGGCGATGGCGTCACCTGCCTAGTTGGCAAGTGTGTATTATATTCTTGTCGAGCTTGTCAAACACGTTCAGCAGCAAAAATGGCATCTTGAGTGTCGCCACTCGTAATTATTGCTGCTCTCAGATGACCCTGTTGAAGACACGATAGGTAATAGCAGATATGTTACCAACTGTACAATGAGTTGAAAATGAATGTTGGGCAGAAAGAATAATTTTATGATGAGACACTGTGGTGTTTTAATCTTCATATGCTATAAATGGCCAGAGTGTTAGCATTACTGTCCCCTCATGTGTTCATGTCGGATGAATACATGCATTGTTGTTCGTTCATGACACAGGATGATTTTGTGCTGTAAATTTAAACAATCAGGGCCTCTTCCACCAGCTGACGTTAGTGGCTGCAGGGAGAGTGGAACAAGGCCTGCATGGTCAGAGGTCTGTCTCTGTTGGTGTCCAGGCGTTTATGGCCGGTCCCCTTTTGACCCAAGGACAGAGAGTCAGGGAGGTAATTGCCTCCAGCATTCCTTTTTCCCATCAGTAAGATGATTCTTTCCTGTGTCCACTCAGTACCCATGAAACGTCCTAAACTAACTGCCACGATGGAGCATAGTATGGCAGGAGTGCACAACCATGCCTTGCAGACACACATGGATTCCTGGGTAGTTCAGACAAACACATGCACGGTTGATTAACATTATGGGGAGAGGATCTGTGCATCATTTGCATCTTGTGAAATACTGACTAACTTGCTGAATGGTAGTCGTAAGTGGTGGAATGTAGGCAGGTTTCTTTTAGGCATCAGATCCACCATTTGACAGGTATGTAATTGTGGGTGTGTCCACAAGTGGAGTGAATGGTTTCACGTGTGTGGGTGCAAATGCAACGCATAAGTGTTTGCTCGTGTGCTATGCATGCGTTCCTACTTAAAGAAGCCTTGAAGCCTGTCACAGCATGTCACTTGGCTGCTACCCAACCTCCCCCTGCCACCCTCCCCCGGTGTCAGCAGAGCACAGAATTTGCCCCCTTAACTTCTGGGTCTGACCTCTGTGACACATTTCTCTACCACCACCGTCTTGAAACACAACAGCATCGCTGGAAAGACTCACACATGTTCTGAGAATTCAACAATTGAGTTTATTGAGAAATGGGACAGATGGACTACTTACAGAACCAATCACAAAGACACCACTAAAACCTTTGTATGAAGTTGTAGCAAAAGTTGTCAATGGCACAACTTATGCTTGTGCTGTAATTACTGAATGAAAAACAATAAAACTTAAGTTTAAAAGAAACACAATGGCACCAGGGCCCTAGATCAGTCAGTGGAGGACAGTCAGGAATAGGCATGATGAGCATGTGTGTCAGGGATATAGTGCTCCTACTATCAGTATTAGAAAAATCCCAAATGTTTCGGGTGCGCTATGTGTTTGCGTGCCACATTTGTGCGTGTTGTGGCCAGGGTGAGGGAGAGCCGTCTTGCAGGATAAACCTTTAGGCTCTGCACCCCAGATCTAGGCAGTCCTGATGGGATCAGTGAAGGCTAATCGTAAGATTAACGGGATAGGCTGATACTGCAAGCCTGCCAGCTGCCTGCTAGCTGATGTGACTCATCTTGATATCCACCACCGCAATATGCCACTGGACTGTGGGAGTGCTGGGAAACTCTGCATGAGTTTTATATTAATCGACAGATGTTTCTCTGTGCTAAAAGTAGATAACAGTTAAACTAATTTGATTAGATTTGCATTCTGACATTGATCTGACAAGCAACTTAGAATGACTACAGAATGACCACTATAAGCAGCCAATAGTAAGGAGAGAAGGTGTCAAAAATAAAATAGTTTGGCCATTTTTCTGTGAACATTGCAAGGTCAGGAAAGCAGTGCCAGGAAGAGAAATACAAATAAATAAGAGCTCAGAAGGATGACAAACAGGATTAATTTAGTGTCTTAGGTTATTAGGTCAGTGTGGTGCAGTGTACTGTGTTAACTCCGTGGTGAAATTATGAAAAGAGCATTAATCCCCATATTTAAGAGTGTTAAATGCACACATGATAGGCTTCCTGCTGCCACCAATATTTGACTCTGTGATAATCTCCTGGCTTTTTAGAGTAATGTTTGTTTAGACTTAGTTCACTAACTGTGTCAAGGAACATCCCTCATCAACTGTTTTCATATTTCCTGTGCAGTCGATGTAGGACACGTTTTATCTGGATTTGTTTTGTTTGTTGTCCATCAGAAAAAGACTCAAAGACACAACACAGAGAATCCATGTCAGGGATTAGTTCAGTTGACCAATTTCAGTATCTGTGTCATGGTCTCGCATTGTAGCCCTGGGTGAATTGCACATCTCTCAAATCTTCTGTACTGTAGTGTGCTGCTATTCACGGCCATTGAAGGGATGCATAATGGTCTTGGCAGGGTGTTCGACATTCACCATGGAGAGACTGTGGGGTTTCCCTGATCGGCGGCCAGAACCAGCACACAAAGCATGCAGTAGTCCTGCCAGAGGCAACTCAACTGTGGGCAGAGTGTAGGGCGGCTATGGTCTGGCCCCCAGGACCCTGCCATTGTGGAAATGTGAGTGGGGACAGTGTCTGAACGGCTTGAGTTGGAACAGAAAACTTTGGATGACCAAAACTATGAGCTTCAAATAGCTGGGCCCTGGGAAACATAGCTTGTTCTTTTAAGGAGGTCAAAGAGAAGCCAAAAAGTGGAAAAAAACCAGAAAACCAATGTTTGGTGGAGAGAATGTCAAATTGGAGGCTATTGTTACTATAGACATCAGCAAAACTGACATACCGTTTTTCCAAACGCTCATGTGTCAGTATGTCTGACTCTCTGTCTGTCAAGTCTAGCTGTCTCTGTCCTCTGCATCCATCTAACACCCGGTGGTCATACCCACCACTCATCATTTGTCACTCCATCCTGCCAGAGCCTAATCTCACTAACAGAGGTGACAACTGAGGTACTCGTGGCATGCCACCACATAACGTTTACCAGCCGAGAGTATGAGTTATGCAGAGGATGATGATCCTGTGGTATCAGCGGCCTCTGTTTCTCCAGAGGCCTTCCCCACCTCTCTGCTTAAGTGGAATTCCAAATAAAGACCTGACTATAAAGAGCACTAGCAGCATAGATTCATGAGATACTGACAGTTTTTCAGTCTTTATATCATTAAGTATAGATTGAAATAGGCCACAACAAGGGTTGCACCTACCAATTATTTTCATTATTGATTAATCTGTTGATTATGTTTTATGACTTTGTTTAGTTTAAATGTCAAAAATAATAAAAAATGCCCATCACAATTTCCCAGAGCCCAAGGTGGCATCTTTATATTGGTTGTTTTGTCCAACCAACAGTCCATAACCCAATGGTATTCCATTTACAATGACATAAAACAGAAAAAAAGCTGTATTTCTGCTTGATAAATGACATAAACAATTAATTTATTATTCAGATAGCTCTTTCAATTGACCCGGCGTCTGATTATGTCATGACTTGTCTTATGTAATTGCTGAGTTTTCTAAAAAACAAAGATTGTATTATTTCTAGAACAGTGTGACAAATAGAAAAGTCACGTTACAGTCAGCCCACCTGTACACTGAAATCAGCAGAACTTCTGTGATACATCTTGTGAACTATGACTACGTTTACATGCACACTAATATTCGACTATTATTCCAAATATGACAATATTCCGAATTTGATATGGATCATGTAAAAAGCATATTCTGTTTGGAATATTCCGAATTAGGCCTTATTCCGAATGTAGCATTTTCCGATTAAGACATGTGGAATATGCTGATATTATTCAGGTTTTAGGAGCATTCTTTGGACGTGTATACAGTGCATTCGGAATATGTGTCTCAGTCGGGGTTTTTACTGCAGTTTGAGACACCTCTTTCCTGTTTATGGTCAGCTCTGTGTGTTACCGACTAGTCAACAGTTTGCAAGGCTGAGGAAGAGATGCACTACTTTTAAACATTTTGAAAGACTTGAATAACAATAGGTTTTTGGATATGCACAAAAATTGCAATGCCAACCTTTTCACGAAGGTGGTTGAATGAATGAAAGAGGGAGGCTGCGTTCTCACAGTCAAACAAGCCCACCACCGGACAAAATATCCTATTTTGACACAAAGAAGCAAAATGGCACAAGCGGATCCAGCCGTTCCAATTTTCCATATTTTGACTTGATAAACAGAATATGCACGGCTGCATGTAAAGGGGAATATTAGCTGAATATTCATTTTCATTAGCCATGTAAACAGCTTAGTAGGAATATTTTCTTTTTCGGAATAAGGGCAAAAACTGGAATATTTTGTGCATGTAAACGTAGTCTATGAGTCTTTAGAGAGGAGTCATGTGTATCAGTGAGCAAAGGATTCATGGCTGGAAGCTCACTGAAGTTAAGCTAGTAACCTCACTCTCTCTCTCAAACACACACAAACAATCCCAGGCTTTCATGCAAAGCAAAATTGAGAAGCCGGGACCTCTTTCAAGCTCCTTGGCAGTTGCCCCCTTTATATAAAAGGACACTACTCTCCTCGGTTACACAGCCATCACATCAGCACTATAACTCTATTAGGCACAGCTCCAGGACACACTAAGCAACCCATGGCCTACAATGGCATCATTGTCAGTGGGGATTGCAGCTATTGTCGTCCATGCTACAGGATTTATTCCCCTCCTCCCATATTGTGACCTTCACCTCTGACCCCTGCTGCCATCTCACATGCTCTGGGACTGAGAGCTTGTGAGGCTTTATGCCTTCCAGGTTTTAAATGATCCTTTACAATGACCCAAGCCTGCTAAGTGGCTTCTCTCCACAGCACTAGTGTTTGGACGATTCAGGTTAGTGTCAGCAAGGAGAGAACGAGGGATGGTGGTGGTGGGGGGAGTTGGGTACGGAGTTGTGGTTGGACTGACTGACCCTTAGAAAAGGTCAGTTGGAAGGCATGAGAGGAGAGGAGCTGCCTAAATGGCTCTTTTCTCTTCTTTTTCTCCCCCTGGCCAGGGCAGAGACTCTGTATGGTTATTTATGAGCGTGTGGGAGAGCGAGAGGGGCTGCAGTGAAACCCACCAGCCTCTTTGTTGCAAGGGCTGGGCTGGGCTGAGGTGCCTGTCATTGGTTCGGTTCTATCATATATACATGCACATGCACGCATACGCAAGTGCTCACACACTATTAAGAACCCCTCCCTGAGCTGCAAGGACAGAGGAGAGGACTCTGTTGCGAGGCAGATTTGGAAAATGAGGTGTGCTTCACACAATAGCTGTCAGCAGTTTGATAGATGCTTCTCAGGCATCAAAACACCATGAAACTTCCAGAAACAAGAGGCCATTGACATCATTCTGAACTAAAGCTGGTAGATATGTTGGTATGATATCCACATTGTGACATAAGTCAAGATATCATCTGGGATTTTTGTGTTTTCCGGTGAGGATCTGCATTAGAGTGAAATTATATGATTATATGAACTATAAATTTGATTACTCTGGGCACATGCCTTTATCTGAAATCCTCATTACTAATAACTTTATGTTTGTTTGTGTTAAAACACCAATAATGATGCCTAAAATATAATCATTTGTGTCAAGATATAAAGTCACAAAAAGAAGATATTTTACTTTCTCATTGTTGTCCAGCTCTATTCTGAACATGCACAAAACCAATTCTTACAGTAAATACATGATGAGTGAGATTGTCATGAGTCACATATTCCTCATAAGTTTGATATTTTTGAGAATAAATTAGCTGTGTCTTCCCAGAATTGCATAAAGTTACTGTTCACACTGCTGCTGCGCTCTTCCAGTGTAACACACACCACTTTTTTTCCGGACAAAGTTAAATTAAGCTTGAATTTCTCGCTGAAGTCAAATGGTCATGATGTCATGGTTTGAGGACAGAATGACTCGGTTTGTCTGTTGACTGAGAAGGCCTATTCTTGCATGTTTGGGTGGGAGCGTAGCATATAATTGCAGAGCGGGATAGCATGAGGGGATGGGGGAGGGAGCGAGTTAGCACGCAACATGAGTTTTGGCCCACAGTTGCTGGTGTAGGTGCCAAACTTGTCCAGAGGGCTGCTGTGTATATCTGTGCACGAGGCTAGTTCTGCTCTGCCTAGAGGCTTGCACTGTTCCAAGACACATCTTTCATTTGCACACGCTGAATAGCTTAGGGGAGCCCAAGGCCGTTTGGACTGGGGACGGATCTGACTTTTTGGACTTTTTAGGGGATGTTGGGAGGTTGCCTGGCTTTTGCATTGTGTGTGTGTGTGCACGTAGGAGAGTCCGGATCTTTTCTGGACATGCAAAGTTCTTCTGAGTGTCCCTTTTCAGTAAGAATCATTGCATTGTTTAGTTGTCAAGTTAGTTGTTAGGGAGCAACCAAACCGCTGTACACGTGTTGCAGCCATTTGAGGATTACACTGATCCAAAAATCTGACAGTAAAAGAAGAGAATGGAAAGCTTTGTCGGCCTTTTCATATCCTCTCAGTGGGAGGTAGAAAGGCAAGACCTCCAGACCTGGGCGAGTGGTGGTGGGTGTTAATGGGGGGGTGTGAGCTCTCAACTGCCAACCAGATGGACAACCAAGCCCTGTGTATTTAGGGAGATCATATGGGATAACCTTCCAAAGACAGATTGACATTTTGCTGACAAAACAAACCACCCCTGTCCTGCACGCAAGTAGCCCCCTGCCCACACACACGCAAGCTCTCATGTACAGGCAAACAAATACTTTAAGTGGTATTTGCTTACATAGGTCTTAAGGAAGTTATTTCAGCATGTGTTAAGCACTCCGTGAGGAGCCATAACAATAAGAGGATAGGACAAAAGAATCTAGGATTACACAACTCCAGCACAAACAATAGCAACATCGGTGACCTGTGTAAATGAGACCTTGAGCCGCGAGGAGAGCGCGGAAACTCATTTTCTGCGTCATGCATTGGGATTTACCTTTGCACTATAAGGTCATAAGTTGGGATGTATGTCCTAGACGATTAAGAACATCATCATCTGTCACACTACACTTTGTGCCCTGATTTTCTGTGGTAATAGTATAAGACTACTTCTGACAAGATCAGGTATCAGCTGCAAACTAAAGGAGTCGTTATAACTTTTTTTCTCTGTATACCATGCCAAATTCACATAAATCAAACGTTATCAGATTCCAGTATGCTACCCTTTTTTTCCTCCTCTGGTCTAGCCAAAATAGTTCACTTAGTTTAGAAAAAAAAAAGTTTCACAAGAACAAAACATTCTCTAACATGAAAGAACAGAATAAATGCAGCTGAAATTATCAAAAGTCACTCTGCTCTGTCCTCCGAAATTGCAAATCCTCTATGCAACAATCTGAATACACTAGATGATTTATGGGACATAAACTCCCCTTACACACATACACACAACTAAATTACATTATTAATACAGCTTGTACCAACACTGTGTGTTCCAAAATACTGATTACATTTGTTATCATAACATTCAACGTAAATTACTATCATCTTTTCACTTCATACCTGCACTCTGTATCCTTTCCACTGCACCATCAATCTCGGTTCAAGAGATTTTGTGCAAGAATGCGACTATACTGTAAAACTGCTGACTGTGCAGGCTGAAATTGTCATGGTGACCTGAGAAAATGATGCTCCAGGCTGTTTACCTCATCTGATCCTTGTGACTTATTGGTAATGGTTTTTTTAGTTACTTCAGGGTAGAAGAATTTTCTCCTTTTTCCTGCTGAATAATAGTCAAATATGCTGTATTGGCATGATCACAGTTAAATTCAGTATTGTCAAAGCAGGTCGTAAAAGTTCTACAATGTCATAAAATGAATGCTGTCTCAGACAAATCATTAACATAGAAGATAAAAGAATATATATGATGATATATAGTTTAACAATTGAATGTAATGGTAAAGAATGACATAAAAGAAAACCTAAAATTAAAAAAGAGGGATCTTGTTTTTATTGGCATCTGGCACGGTTTAATGTAGAAAGTAATTAGAGGAAGTTGGGTAAGAAAGTCAGATTTTCTCACACTTCTAAAGCCTACTTTGTGTTTTTATGTCTCGCCACAATGGTACGTGGTACATATGTGTGACACCACAATACTGTTGTGACATCTGTGTGTGTGTCTACAGTATGTCGACTCAGTGTTGTGAACACGACATTTGATTTTTTCCCCTTTTTGGAGTGAAGGATTTATTGAGATTTTGGTTATAGTTATTAGAGGGATGCTCCAGCAATTTACTATGGGTTAGGGGGTGTCACAAGAGACAGATTAAAAAAAGAATGGGTTGAAAAAGAGGCTGAGATATCCTGACTTTTAGTCTCAAGTATTGGTCTAGCTCCAAAAATGCTGGATCTGTACATTTCTGTAATGCAACTCAATACATTGACATCATCAGGGTTATTTTTTAGCCGTGCTAGCGGCATGACTCAAGGGATGGCAATGTCGGTCGGTCATTGGGTGCAGCGCTTTGCTCCAGACTTGAAATAGCTCAACAGCTATTGGACGGATTGCCATGAAATTTTATCCAGACATTCATGGTCCCCAAAAGATGAATCCTACAGACTTTGGTGATCCCCTGACTTTTCCTCTAGTGCTACCACGAGTTAACATTCTTGGTTTTAAGTGAAATATCTCAACAACTATGGATGGATTGCCATGAAATTTGGTAAAGCCACTCATGCCTTGCTCAGGATAGTTTGTTATAACTTTGGTGATCCCCCGATGTTTTATCTAGCGCTATCATCAGGTCAACATTTTTGTTATGCCCCTTTTTAATTAGCAAAAATTAGTAGTCAATCATTACTATAACTATGTATTCATGCCAGCAACCACTGTATAAGACAAGTAGGGGCCTATGTTGATTTTAAAATATCCATTAATTAATGTGATTATTAGCTTGATTAATTACATTGCTAGTATAATTGGTAAAGTTAGTTAAAAGCTGAATAATTAAAAAAAAAAAAGAATTATATTAGACATCTCAAATGCACCTTGTTGCCCCACTCTTCCTGTAAAGCCCCTGCAGTCAAGACAAAAATGAGCTTAGTAAATGGATTCAATCCTGTTTGGTCATCTAACGAGGATAAGGCATGCTGCATTAAGGTCAAAGGCCTCTTAAGCTTGTGTGACCACCTCTCTTTGACAATTATGCCTGTCAGAGAGGGTTAGCTGTTATCAACACTGCAAATGTCAAAAGGTAAACAGGTCAGTGACAGCCTGTTTCTGGGTTTTAACTGCAGCAACATAGTAGTGTAATAGGATGTTCTGGGAGACGCGGAGACAGCTAGATAAACAAACAGACTGGCAGGCAGGCAGGGAGGCGAGCACACAGTTGTGACAAAGGAATCCTCAACATCACATGGTCATGAAGATAGTTTATGTCGCATGTCTAACCCCTCTCAGTTTGATTACACTCATCATGCTCAAATTTATGTTGCCCGCAAAGATTCTTGCTTGTGCTATTTTGGTAAAGGCCGTTGCTTGGGCTTGTCTCTGACGATCCAGCTCTCTCCAGCTCTGTCTTGCACTTTCTCCATCTCTCACACACACTCCAACACACACTCCAACACACACTCCAACACACACACACACACACACGCACACACACATACACCTCTTCCCCTTTCTCTTCCTTTCCCTCCCTACCGCTCTAGCCACATTGCCACACTCAGTTTTCCATGGCCTCTCATTCCAGAGTGCTCTGCGAACTAAATAAATGAACGACACAATCCGGAAATAGTGTTCCAGCCGGAGATGGTGGGAAGGAAAATCCCTTGACTGGTGCTGGCAGTAGGGTGGGAGAGAGAAGGAAATAGTATTGCAGCCATTCACACTTCAGACAAAGCTTGTTTCTTTCACAAGACTCTCTCCTAAACTCCAACTTTTGACTCCTCGTGTAATTGAAAAAGTCTTTTAAAACACATACTCTGTTTTCTCTCAGGCTCAGATACTGCACGCTCGCTAACAAACCCATGTTACAAGAGACCGTGTTCAGGACACGGTAGTAGAGGTTAACTTATCTTTAGTGTATTTCTGAGGTCAAAGATCGGTATTAAAAAAGGGCAGATGCCTCTGAGGAAGCTGGTGTGGAGGAGTGGAGCACAAAGCACTGGGTAAAATGTTGTCAGGATTGGCCCGGATTTTGGCGGAGGGGGGCGGGAGGGGGCAGGGTGAAGACAGGAGTTGTGCCAGCAGGTTAAAAGCGGGGTCAACTCTTTAACCAGGGTGTTATCTGGGTACCTCTCCG
Organism: Thunnus thynnus; assembly: GCF_963924715.1. Taxonomy (NCBI): domain Eukaryota; kingdom Metazoa; phylum Chordata; class Actinopteri; order Scombriformes; family Scombridae; genus Thunnus; species Thunnus thynnus. The sequence continues at coordinate 10,015,821 of NC_089528.1, forward strand.
CAGCTGCCAATCAAAGTCATACCGCAGCAAGACCGATGACCTGTCGCCAGCTTTAAACAGGGAATGGACGGTGATTCGGTCACTGCAGTCGTACACGCTCAGGAAATGTTCTGTCTCGATTGAAAACCTTGTGCAACGGACTCTTGGTCAGGGTGGTAAAATGTTCCTCTCGCATTTGTCGGAGGATGTGGTTAAGTCTCAACCGAGAAGCCCGGGGCAGCATTTGTGAAGCCACAATGTAACATTACCAGTTAGTGCAGCTGTATGATCAAGCTGCACAATGATTTTAAAAAAGTAAATGTGTCTTTTTGTAGAGTAAGCAAATAATCTCTTAAAGCCCTGTGACAGATGTTTAATTGTGTTTCACTTGGTGCCTGCTTGGTGCCTGTTAAATGGCCAACAAACGCCTAGCGGACTTTTTACAAGGGGAGGATAGCCTGCGTGAGTACGTCTCACTATAACAGACAGTAACATGAGATGGGGAACCACACAACCGCTAAATCAGTAAAATGGGAACCCAGAGTCACTGTAATTTGGGAGAGAGCTGGTTAACCACTCCTCATAATGGATGGTGTTTCTGTTTAGCCTAAGGCGTTGGAGCTGAGGTCATATGCAAACAAGGCAGATCCTGGGCCTCAGCTTTTATACAGTGCAAAATGTTTCGCTGCATGTATTTGATCAGGTTGATGAAATTGTAGAGACTTGAATTTTGAACACTTATCTTACATGTATTAAACACAGACCTCATAGTATATTTTCTTAACTGCCTACACAAGATTCTACAATTAAAATAATATTAATATATTAATAATATTTCACCTGTTTAAACTACTGTACTGCACCCCTAATCTACTTGATTCTTTTTTAGTGATTTGCATAATCTATTATAATACTCACTGTTTTGCCTAAGGTTCTCTTGTTTGACAACCAGTTTATATAAGCTGTGACACATACTAAACAACCCTACCTGTGTAACTACTGTTTATTCAAATTTGCCCACAGGTTCTGCTTAAAAGTCAAATATGTTTTGAAGTAAACTGCACCATAGAATTGAATGAAATTGTCTAAAATATAATCTTTACTCATGGACAAACTTTACTCTTTTATTTTATTGTCACTTTCAAGACTGGTGAAGTCCCTCATTAAACATTGCTTTTATATGCCAATAATGTTGCTTTGACGAAAATATTCATGCAAATTTTTTCAACCCTCACAGACCTTCCACAGTTGGCAGATTTGGTGGGCATTGATCCCTAGAAATACCAGAATGTGAATGAAAAATACTTTGTAAGCTTGTAAAGTTAATCCCTACCCCCCACCTCCAACTAAATATCCAGCAATATCCAGCAGTAACTGAATTTGAGACTGGATGTCTGATTGGATGATAATTCCATGACCATCTTTATTTTTCATTATATTAAGATGTTTATCAATAGCTTAAATCCTTGTCATTTCCTGCTTGCAGCTACATTTTCCTGATATTACAGATACATACATGAGCACATGTACACAATATTATAGAGCTGAAATGATTAGCCACTGACTAATTGAGTAATAATTTTAAGTCATTTATCAAGCAAAAAATCAGAATATTTTCTATATCTAGCCTTTTAAATGTGAGGATTTGCTGCTTTTCTCCATTTCACACCATTGCAGATTGAATATTTTTGTGTTTTGAACTGTTGGTCAAACAAAACATGCAATATGAAGATGTCACCTGGGGCTGTGGGGAACTGTGATGTGCACTGGTTGCACCCCTACATATGCATTTGTATGTGTTGTGATCATCTCAGCACTACTACAGCCTTCTCTCTATTGTAGCCCTATTTTATTTTTTTGTCAATGTCCCTTTAAAGGATTACATCATCCTCTTTGCTCCTTCTTTTCCCTCACCACATTTCTCTGTGTTCAGCCTTTTCTGCCCAGAGACAATTGGTTAATTCAGCGGTGTATAACACTGCCACCTCCTGATCCACAATACCATCGCCGTCTGTGAGGCCGACACACCTTTCAGCGGCATGTTTAGCTTGTTGCGATGTTTGATGGTGTCCATCACACACCACCACCGACCAGATCACAGTTGCACACACAGACAGAATGCATCAGTCTGACTGTAAGTTTCATTATCACATGACACTCTGCCAAATTTTCTTCGGTGGTAAGAAAATGTAGAACAGATGCAAGTGCTTTATGACCATCAGGAGCCTTCTCTGAGCTGTCGGAGGATACTGTTACCCTGTGCAGTCAGTGTGTTTTGTTAGTGTTGCTGTGCCATCTAGTGGCAGAATGCAAGAAAATATGTCATATTCTTACTGTCATATTTGTTACTCCATTATCTATACATATGTGACATTCTGCTCTGCCAAAATGTCAACATCTTTACTTGACTGCAAGCTTAAGCTTGTTGCAGCATATCAATTATATCACTCGGTTATTTTTATATAAGTCACAGGGGTTTTTTGGTGTTTCAGTAGTTCTTTGTGTTGCTGGTTCAGCTGACATCCACGAGTCTGTGACTTTAAGAGACGGTCATGACATCGCCGCGTACAGATTCCTCAAACACTTAATGTCTCTTTGTTATCTGCTCCATAAAACAGGTCCTCGGGGTGGGAAAATATTTCAGCACAGACAGATTTTGTTGAGCAAAATGATTTTCTTTTATAAAGACAACGAAGGAGCTGTTTGTCTGCTTTCTTTTTCCCTCACTTTCTTAATTTCTGCACATTTGTTTAGCAGTAGTTACTGAATATTTGGATCTCAAATTACCCTAAAATTTCATATACATCTATTTCACTTGATGTCTAGTCTCTTCAGGGCCAGTAAAGCAGTTAGATAGTAATAAGGGAAAGACCATTTTGTTGATATTCACAAGCAGACCTGGATCTGAGCAGCGGAAGGTGTTTCGCGACTCTGCAAACCACAATGTCCAATAATACTGACTTGTATTCCACTCAATATTTAATCCACAAAGTCTGTCACGGCGTACAAGATATTAGTGTAATAATATCCAATTCAATTCAATTCATTGAGGCTTTATTGGCATGACCATATTGAAGTACAGTATTGCCAAAGCACATTGTCCAAAGTAGTACAAACAGGGAGAAGTACAAGTTTTAGCATACCAACAGTAAAACATTATGTTAACCTTATATTTTGAAAATATATATCCATATATCCTATATGTATAACAGTTCCTCAATAACTTCAGAGGCAGAGCAGTATTAAGACAGCTTTTGTGCAATCAGTGTTTATGTCCCATATTAAAATTAATCTCCATCAGCACTTGGTGAAAAAGGGTTTCCCCTTTGGCCACCCGAAATTACTTGGAGAAGGTCAAAGAAGCAAATGTCTTTTGTAAAATTGTCCAGCAAAAAGAAAGCAACCACTGATATTAGAGGTCAATTTATATTAATGAAAATGATAATCAGACACACTTGGTCAGAAAATATCAAACTTTTCTTTCACATTTAGTGTTATCTTATTTTCAGATTCTTGGTCATTGAAAATCAATTCACAGTTAATTAAATGTCTTTATATTGAATGATACAATTGAAAGAAAGCCTTTTACCACTCAATGAAATGTCATTCAAATGGGTTTCGCTTTAGAATTGATTAATTTTCAGCTTGCATTTATCTTTTCAACATGGCCTTTTAACCTTCATGATGTAATTCACAAAGCAGCTGCTGCAGTAAATACTGACATCCTGAAACCTTACAGAAACCTCATACTCTTCCCTTTATTTGCAAAATGTTAAACATGAATACACATGACTTAGTGGCAGGATTTCCCACAGGGAAGGGCATTTCTTTTACTTTTCTACAAGATCTTAATAACATGCTGTACCATCTTGAAAGTCAGCATCTTAACCAGCCTCTTCTCAGAGTCACCAGTGTAGCTCTGGTAATTCAGACAGATGCGTCATACTCAACAAATCAAATTTCACCAGAGCTACATTTATGGCTTTCATTTCTAAATGGAACCTGTTAACTTATCACACACAATAATACAGAGTAATGTATTAGTATATTTGTCATGGTTGACCTTGCTGCTGGGTTTAAGTAGGTCAGCCAGAGTATAAGAGTATTAACGTTAGAGCTAAACGATGCTGACTTACTTTTTGCTGGTTCACCTACACAACACTACAGAGTAAAGTGAAAATATTGCACCGGATAAACTGGGTTGAGTCACATAGAAGAGTAACATAGCTAACATGATGATATTGATACTATTAATGTACGTTGTCATGGAAGTAACTGATATCTCAAACAGTGAAGTACCTTCACATACACATTATTTTACAGAGAGGTTCAATAAAGGGTCTTCAAACGTTAACATTGAGATGCAAGTAGATGAAAAGAGTTGTAGTTGTAGTTGAGTAGTTCACTATCGTGCATCAAGGCTCACTGGTCCTCCGGTGAAGAAGCTCGGGGCCGGAGACGGCGGTGGCAAGGTTATACCAGCTCACCATGGCTGACAGCACTAACATGACCTACAGTGATGCTGTCACCCTGCCGACCACAGAGGAATCATGTTGCCTTGTCACCCAGAGGATGGACAACAATGATCTCACATGGACAACAAGGACACAAACAGTCTCTGCCACGATGATACTAAACAGGCAGGGATTATCTATGAATGTGAAATCTTGTGTAATGTTGAAGTAAGATTTAGTGTGCATGCATTTGTGGTTAACTGTAATACCTTAACACTCTGACTCCAGTATCATCCTGTGCTGTAAAAAACTTTGTGAGGCTTTGTTGATTTTCTGCAGGTTGCAAAAATGTTGTCATGCTCTGAGACACAATGAGGAATTCTGCTAACATTTAAATATTTATAGTCAAAAATAATGAACACATTTAGCCTATGACCTGCATCCTGCTCACGATTAAGTTAAAATAATCAGTGCACAGTGCAAAGTTTGAATTCTGGCTATGGCATTGAGTTTCCTCCTTAATATGATAGCGATAATGATAATGAAGACAATGATTACGTCAGGATAACTTTGCTAAAAAAACCTCATGTAAACCTTTAGTAACTTCATTCAGTAGGTGGCGGTATTGAGCTACACAGCTGAAGATTTACAGTGCATCATGTCATACCATAGGTTTTATCATATTGGATTTAGTCTTTAATATAATACAACTTGATTTATATGCTAAAGAGAATCTATATAATTTAGTTCCTGTAGATACACAAACAACAAATTAGTGCTCAGACTAATTTTGCTTCACTTACTGTTTTATTTTACTCAGAGGTATTTGTTATGTTTTCACAGTTTTCATTTCTCCCTGTGTACCTGATGTACAGTGCCCAGTAGTAACAGTAATTTCTAAGTATCCCTCAGCTCACATCTCTCTCTCTCTCCTTGTGTTTTACTCTGTCCAGTTCTCCTTTGCTAATCCCAGCTGCCGTGACCTCTGACTCCTGGATGGCATCTTATGTAAGGATCCGGTTAAGAAAAGCACACGTTAGCAGCTCGTGGTCTGTTGCACTGAGTTAGGTAAGCTCATTAACAGTTACTCCAGGACGCTCAAGGTAGCAACAACAACTACAAATACACCTCCGTGGTGTAAGTAGTAAACCAAAGAAAGAAATCAAAAAACACCAGATAAAGATGCTGGGTTCTGTATCCAGTTTACTAAATATTCCTGTTTTTAGGGTTTGGTATATATTTAATCTGAAACTGATATTTAGTGTACATTAAACAAAGAGTATAAAGTTGTCCACAGGGTTTGTGTGTCTGCATCCGATTACACTCTCTTATGTTTCACCCACTTACTGATATACAACAGTCCCTCACATGGGAGTGTAGAAACAGCAGAGGAGAAGAGAAAACACACCATGTGGACGACTTATAGCCATATTTGAATCTGTGTATCTTTTTTGTTTTGTATGCTCCTTAATGACCTCCATGGCAGAAACTCTATCCCCAAACACACACACACACACACACACACACACACACATATCTGACCATGATCACTTTTGGGGACATAACAGACTAATAATCATTTCCTGGAGACTTACCATAACCCTAACCATCACCACTACTTGCCTGACCCTAACCCTAACCCTAACCACTGACCCAAAAATCTGCCTTTTCCCAATCGGGGGCATGGCTTTTGTAACCAATTGGACAAGCTGTCCTCAATTAACTGGTCCTAAGTCTGAAATTTGTCCCCAAAAGTAGCATATGACAGACCACACACACACACACACACACACACACACACACACACACACACACACACACACACACCATCCTCTAACTGCCTCTCCCCATCTGTTCTCTCCCTATCAGTGAGGATGAGTCACTCTGCTCCAATAAACGACCATTAAAGCGCCACATCTTTCACTAAAGCATCTCAGTTTTGCTGCTGAAGTGTAACACTCGCACAATAGTAGTGGGACTAGTCGTCCTTTTCTCTCTACCTTCCGGGCTCAAATGTGAGAGTTGGAGGCCCTGCCTTTCTCCCTCCTCCCATTGAGCCTGTGTTATGATTATAGCTGACAGTGTGTATTCTGCAGTGGTAGACACACAGTTGTCCTCCAGTGTGACACATTTTTAACAATAGAAACAATCTTGTAACTTGCAGCTGCGTGCAGTCAATATATATATCTTCTTTTATTTCCAGCATGCTAGAGAAAGTAGTTTTTGTCCAACTGCCTCTTGAAATAAATCTGTCTTCATAGTTTTTCCACAGAAGTAAATCCATCCTCCTAAATCTGGACAAATGATCTCGTCTTGGCCTCCTCCTGCTCTGAGGTCTAACTGCAGCCTTTGACAGTGCAGACCACATTTTTCTGATTCATTAAGGGCTAAAACACGAGTGTCTCTCCGATTCAGTTTTGGATTGAATTTCCTCATATTCATCCAATACAAACCTTCACAATTCCACTGGGAATTCGTGCTCATCCTCAGCTTCCATTTCCTGCAGGCTACCCTAGAGCTCGACTGTCAGTCCAACCCTCCCCTCCATCTATGTGCCCCAAAAACACACCATCTCTTTCCATTATTACTTTGTTTACAGTCAATTTAATCTCTCTTTAAAGCATAGTTCAAATCTCAAGTATTTCTCTTTAATGTCCCTAAATAAGATGAGGTTAATACTCAAAAACCCTGACTATGTCTAATCTATGTCGGTGTCGTTTCACCACATTTGATTGACAGTTTAAATGTTGCTAAACTGTGATTCGCCCATGGAGGTGCATGACATCACCTTTTTCCAGCTGAGTCCCACCCAATTCAAACTCCTTAGAAGATCACAGACAAAAAGACAAATACAGATGTCTCTCATGTGAAATAACTAAAATGATTTCTACCTTTGATAGAAAATGTTTTGTTCATGTAGAAAACCATAATAAGAAGCTGCCTGAGATGGTAGGTTTTCAGGACTTTTTTTGAGTCCAATAACGCAAATAGTTCATCAGATTTCAGTAACTGTCTTGAGGACATCAAATATTGCTTAGAACCTTCTCCAGCTGAATAAAACAATCAAAAGTTATTTCCTTTTAACTAAACTCAACCTCTTTTATCACTTGAAACTTGAGCACAATGTCCTGTTATTATATGTCAAACTATCTACCCAAAGAAAAGCATTTAAATTTGATGAACAAATAGATTCAGTTGTGAAAATGCAACTTTGTTGAGCTCCAAACCAGGAAGTGTTTGTCTCTTTTGACTTGTAGACTTTAACAAGATCAACAAAAGGAACCGTTTTACCCCCATTTTTTTCCTTACTCCACTCGTCCCCTTTTTAGTTGTAGAATTGCATTTAAAATCCTAATGTTTGTATACAAAGCACTGCGTGGTCTTGCTCTACCATATATAGCAGTGACTTCAGTCCCAAGGCCCTTTTATCGGCGCTTTTATCCGTCGCCCATTCAAGGACAAAATCATATGGTTCAGTAGATGCCTGAAAATGATGGTGTTCTCCTTCTCAGTCTATTAGATGTTTTTCAATCTATTCAACCAAGGACTTAAAACACGGTAACTATGCCTGACCTCTTATTTTCCTCCTATGTTTGTTCGTATGTCTGTAGGTGTGTGATGCGTGTGTCGCACGCTTTAGCTCAACAGCGTTATGTTTAGAGTACCCTAGAAAATAAGTATTTTTAAAAAGTGACATTTCTGTGGTTGTACATAAATCTCTACTAACAAATACAAATTTGAGGATTTTACAACTCATTTTTTTTAAAAAGTGAAAATTTAGGTGCACTCTATTCAAATGTAAGAAAATGTTTTGCCAAATAGTGCATTATATTATGTGAGACCTTGTATAATATGTATGCAGTTGGCTGTAGGGCAAGCCGAGAGGTGCTAAGGCATCAGGGGACAGCAGCCATGTGACCATGGTTGCAGGGATTGGTTTAGTGCAGATGTGACATCAGCGAGCCTCCCACTCCCTCCCTCCTCCCCTCTCTCTCCCAGTCTTTCTCTGCCTCACTCTGCCTCTCTCTCTCTGTACCGCTCTGTTTTTTTTTCCTCCTCTGCCTTTCCTCAGCATCCCCCCTCTCAGAGATGGCGTGTGTCGGTGCCGCTTGGGCGTCTGGGGCCTAACGCGCACAGAGAGGACCCCCTTCCCCCGATTTGCTCTGCATTTCTCGGGTCTCTCTCTCTCCCCCTTGCCTGTGTCCTCCACTGCCGCTGCCTCTCAGCTCTCCCCCGACCCCACCTCCCTGTGCGGGTGTCTGGGAGTTGGGCCCTTGGGTGGAGGGAATCAACATCGTGCTTTGCTGGGGAGCTGTGCAGAATTAGCTATGCCCTGCCCAGGCATCCTTTGACCGGCAGGATTTTTTTTTTCCATTTCTGTCCGCCTGCACACCAGGGGCAACATAGGATGAAAATCTGGAATCATGATGCAAGGTAAACCATCTGTGCTCTCCTTCTCCTCCCTTATTTCCCCTGTTTTTTCCCCCTTCGTCCTCCTCTTGCCCTCTTGTGTCCTGCTGGGCCGTTAGAGCTGGTGAATCCAGTGATGTGCTCTGTCGTGCCGTGAGGACTTCTGGGAAAACTGAGCTATATCCATGACCAGCGTGATGATGTGTCGGTTGTGTGTGTGTGTGTGTGTGTGTGTGTGTGTGTGTGTGTGTGTATGAGACGTTGTGTATGACAGATTTATAGGAAGATGTGTGAGATGAAAGCAAAGGCGTGTGAGGTGTGGATTTGTAATAGAAGAACTGGTGTAATTCTTCACTTGCTGACGTCCTGTCGTGTGTTGTGTGTTTACACATGTGCCTGTTTGCATGTGTGTGCGTGTGTGCATGTGCAGATTATACTTCTGTCCTCAGGTTTTTATACTGGTCTGTGTCCTATAAATGTGTATTAGAGGAGGAAGCTGCACTCTCTCATACCTCTGCTGCTGTTGTTACCAGTGCATCATATTATATCATGTCAATAGGACAAGTTATCCTTAAACCATACAGCAGCTGATGCCTCTGTTAAATAAATTGAAGCAAGGGTTCACAGTGTTGGAATGAGGTAAATAAAATACATTAAGCTATGGTAGTAGATCTAACCCAGCATGACAGATGCTGGGCCTTTACCATCCATTAATGCCAATGTGGTAATGGAAGGTGGCTATTATTAGCAAAAGGTCTGCAGTCAGCCTGCCATGATATTGTACTTAGTTCATGAGCTCGAGGAAATCCACACTCCACACAGATGTCACTGGTTTATCATAGCCTTTGTTAGCCACACGTGCATTGCTAATTACACCGAATAGGCTGTCAGGTGTAGTCAGTCACATTCAGAACATGTTATTTAGACTCAAATGTGGCTACAGTGCTTGTGCTGCAATAACAAGCTTCTTGTTGATGCAGCATGTATGTCTAGCAGCTCTATGATGACAAAAATAGGATACAGGGAACAGAGATTATAATCTGTGAATTCTTTCTCAGAATGAAATGAGCATGTTAATTTTTTTTTTTAAATGACATCAAACCACAGTGGTGGTTTTGTATGTTTCAACTACAAATCACATACGTTATACTTCACACTGATACTGACCATTTTCCAGAGCAGTGCATAAGATGTTAGTCTGATTTCCTTCCTTCCAGGCAGCCTCTGGTTGCAGTTCATGTCGACACTGTATGAAAAGCAACTTGCAGAAACTTGAAACTTGCTTGAGAAAGGTTATCAAAAGCAGGCAACATTTAAAAAGGTTTTACAATGCATGGTGTACAATGCATTATCCAAGAAGCTGGACATCACAGAAAAGGGTGAAATTACTGTACAAGCCAGAGTTATCAGTTATCAGAGAGATCAGTAGGTGGTGATAATGTGCTATTTGTTTGTTTACCAACTGTCAAAGAAGTTTAGTTAGCAGATGCTTTTGAGAAGCTACCATAGTCAAGTACTATCAAATAAAAAAATATAGTACAAAAGTCAAAAGATGAAGTTAAACAGGGAGTTGAAGTGTAGGGACTGCAGAGACTACTCAGTACTGACCTTGGTTGTACTGCTCTAATCTTTTTTTCTTTCAAACCGCCTCCCCATTAACCTTAACGCGTCAGATGGTTTGTTACACAGAACCATCTGAGAAGTTATCCTTGGAAACTGTTTGGAAAAGGACAGGCACTTTCAAAAAATATTTGGCAGATGATTGGATGAACCATCTGTCTATCACCGTCTTACCTTGCGAGGCAGCTGGATTCGCAAGATCACAAAATTACGCAAGAATCCTCATAGGACGCTGATTGGTCCGAAGCACCGGTGGTTCGGACACAAGCGCATAACGTGAAGCCTGACAAGATGGATTTTTGCGCGATCGCGTGATTGTGTGATCTCGTGATCTCGCAAATCCAACTGCAAGCTAACCTCTCCATCACTGGCTAAAGAGGCATGATGTTGTTAAGTAGGCTGTGTGAAAAATGAGGAGAGTAGAATTTTCACACCTATGCACAACCAACAGTTGACAACCAACACAGACAACTGACCGATTGTCTGTTGTAGGAATTTTGCAAAAATTGTGGGACACATTCATCCAATACAGAGAGAGAAGAGAGTGTTTGAAAGCTTTTCTTGCAGGTTCAGTCAGATAATTGTGGGAAGTCAAGAGGACCAAACCTGAAAGACTAACAGTAAGAAGGTTTAGAAATTGTAAAAAAAAAAGTATTTTGACAAAAACATTCTCAGCTCAAGGTCCATTTCCTAGATTTCTTTTGGAGCTTTCACTCCCGTGTGGTGGCCTTCAGGAGTGGATAGTTTTGTACTGAAAAAACTCTACAACTCTTACATTACTTGCTAGATTTCCTCTGGAAAGCCCTGACAGCTTTTCGTTCTTTGTCAAAGTAAAAAAATTGGATGTCATAATAAAGATTTCGCTATTTGGATTTATACTATTTGAAACATATATTCAATCACAGGTAGGTCCAGGTCAGGTGTGGATGTAACTCAATGAGGTCATTTTGATTTAGAAAGATGATGTTTGATGACTAGATCTCAGGTCTCAAATGTCTAAGATTCGAAATATTTGAACATTGATCAAAAAGTGAAAAAAATGCTAAAGAAAATGTTCACTTATTTACTACCTTAGTCAAGTTTAGAGTCTCAAGATGATTTTCCTACCACAATGACATGGATTGAGACTAAATGGCTACGTAGAAATTAAGGTAATACTCTCAAAATGTACACAGGAGTCAATTAAAACAACTATAACACCAACAGCTTTGCATTTTTCTAAAATAATGAGAATGTGCACTCAACACCATATGGACCCAGTGGATTAATGATGCTAAAGTTAGGTTATGCTATGCTTTGAAAAATGGCTAGCAGTCATGGTTTAAGATTTAGAGGAAACGTTCACGAGTTTCTGTAAATTAACCAAACTCAATTATATTCACAGCTAATATCATTAATTACAAAGATCTCTATGTTTAATGAGCGTCTTAGGGCTCTCCTCAGGCAAACTTTGTAAATGGGTTACAAAAACAACAGTCCTGCTCTGATGCACAATGTGATCGTGACCAAATAATACCCAACCGGACTGCTTGTGCTGCTTCAGTGTGTTTCATAGTTCAGCAGGTTGTTACATATCAATGTCAGGATTGATTCTTTACGTTTGCTCCTTATCACACAAGATGAATGCAGGTTAAGGGTGGACAGAAGGCTCACTGTACAGAGCTGTTGTCACTGATGAAGAACCACAATGCAGGAATAATCTTTGCTATTGAGCAACCCAGCTGGCTACTAATACATCACAGGCCCTGACATGCCCTTCAGTACCCAGGAGAGCTTTTTCCCAAGTGAATGGTACTGAGCACCCGTCCAGTGTGGTGATTCACCACGTCAAATGTCTCAGTATTTATTTTGATGTTGAGGAGAATTAGATTTTCAAGTAAGCTTTTTCAATTTTCTCCTACTGTCAACAGATTATCAAAACACCACAACATCAGTACAGGAGTCTATATTGAAAAGAAGTCTGTCAGGAAATAAGTGAGCTATCAACAATGCTAGATGTCTGTTTAGGGCATATGTCCCAGTTTAAAACATGCCCCGAGGAACAAAAAGAGACGGCAAACAAAGAAGAACACAAACTGAGCTGCCTCTGAGTAGTACAAAATGTTCATCCACCCAACTGTCCATCACATGTGTCCTTGTTGCTTTTCTGAGGATGTAAGAACCCACTGTGCTCACTCGTCCTCTAAAACATGGTTATGCAAACATGTCAGTTGTCTGTGGGGCTGTTTTCTTTCTAATTTTCATGACATCTGCCATTTTGCTAGTTTTACTTTAGAAGGAGTAAAGCGTTTGTGTTTTACAAACCTGGAAAACAATGTCTTTTATCAGTTATTATCATATACATTATACACATTGAGTAAAATCAAAATGCTGCCACACCTCTGACCTAAGAGAATTGTCAATGTTAATTCACTCATTAGGCCTCACTAACAACAACTCACCTGTTTGAGCCTTGACTTGTCCTTGTCTGCGTTGCATTTAGTGCATGTGTGGAGCAAGACAAACCAAAACTGAGTATCCATTCAACTCTAACAACTTGTGAGAGTTTGCTGTCTGGTCAACTTTCACAAACTCACACACACAGAGAAATCTATGATCATGTACCTATTTTCAGTAATCAAAATCATTTTCTGTTCATCAGTCATGCTCTGTTTTTAGAGGCTAGTGGCATGACTCTGTGGATGGCAAAGTCAGTCAGTTGATTGGTTGGTTGTTCCACCCCAACATTTTGGTCCACACTGAAATGTCTCAGCAACTGTTGGATGGATTTCTGTGAGATTTGGTTCAGACATTCATGTTCCCCTCAGGATGAACTGGAACAACTTCAGTGATACTCTGACTTTTCATCTAGTGACATCATCAAGTCAAAATTTTACACTACAGACATGTTTTAAGACATATGAAAATACTTCCGATCAATAATTTTTGTCTGATATGGTTTTTCAACATAAGACATCGACTCCTTCACCTCATTGAACAATGACACTTGTGTAAGTTGCATACTGGACTCATGATTGTCTTCCAAACTAGGTGTGATGTCACAAATCAGGCTCATACAAACACAACTTACACTTATATGAACATACCTCATCCAAGTGAAGTAACAACAAGCAAAACACATTTTTGAGTTGAAGGGGACCTTAAATACTTTGGTTTATGGCATTCCCATCAGACTCAGGTATGTTTAGTGCTAATTAGCAAAGGTTAGCATGCTAACACACCAAACTAAGATAGTTAACATAGTACACATTATACCTGCGAAACATCAATATGTTAGCATTGCCATTGTAAGCATGCTAATGTTAGCATTTATCTCAAATCATCACCGAGCCTTAGTACAGTCTCACAGAACTGCTAGTACGGCTGTTGTAAATAAACTTGAAATCATCACACTCATAAAGTCTATTGTGTGATTTAGCAAATGTTAAGTTTTCATGGCCAGGGCTGAAACTACCAGTTATTTTCATTATTAATTAAAGTATTTTCTATTTTTTTCAAAAAAATGATTTATCATTTAGTCTAATCCGTCTCGAATTTCTGGAGCCCCAAATTGTCTTCATACTGCATATTCTGTCTGATAATCAGTCCAAAACCCCTGATGATACCAGCTGTAACCAGTTTTGGGATTTTTACTTTAAAAATTACTGAAAAAATAATTATCAAAATAAACATTTATTTTCTGTGAGTCCATTAATACGTTAATCAACTGATTTCAGTAGTTTTCATGGGTGACGTGTTTTTAGTTTTTATTCATTGCACATTGTTTGTTTATTAGTCTTACAAACTGTCAGTGACACCACCATCCAGAAATAAAGTATTACATTAAAATTCCACCTATCAGTGCTCAGTTTTGTTGAAACCTTTAGGCTTTGAACACTTTTAATTGTGTCTTTTTGTTGGTTTTCCCAGTCGTCCTTATCCCAGCACTGAGTGGTGCCAACTGTCAGTGCTGCAGGGGTCTTGGCGTCCAGTTTGGCTGACAGGCTGCTGTAGTGGATCTCTCCCCCTCTCTCCCCCTGAATCTCACTAATGAAGTGAACACATTGATCAACCTTTGCTTGTGTTTCCATTTTATAAAGTCAGGGAGGGGACACTTAAGGGGATTGCGTCTGCACTGCTTCATTTTATGTGGCAGCTCCAGACAGCAGGATGTTTGTGTCCAGAATCGATACATTAATTTATATGAACTTATCATGGTTACTGTATTTCTTGTGTGTATTCACGAGGACATGTTCATCCCGAAGTTACTGCACATCAGCCTGTTACTCTTCTGTTATTTGCTTTTAAGTGCATTTTAATGACAAGACAGTTAACTTTATATTAGGCTCTATAACTTCAAATTAATTTTTCATGATCTTGTCCTCCCTCTCACTTTATCTTTCTCTCTGTGCTAGGACTGAAAAACCGAACCAGGAAAGCCCTGGGCTTACGAAAGAAAGACAAGGATACAGAAACAACGTGAGTTTGCTCAAACGCATACTTGTAACACAATAAACCTGCTTACTATACAGCTCTGACCACAACTGAAAAATGTATCAGTTTGTGTGCTTTGAATAGTATTTTTAATACTTTTTTCTTACTAACCAACATCTGTTGCATGTTGAATGTTTAACCGTTTTTTCTTTTTTACTTGTTTTGTGATCAGATAGTTCTTAATTTTTAACTTTAGACTTTTTTTAATTAGACAAAGTTGTTGTACAGCTGCTTCTGTTCAGGCATTTAACCATTAAGAACGTTGGCTTTCTTTTGTTAAATAAAAAAAGAGTTTTGTAGAAAAACACTTTCAAAGTAAGAATGGGTACCAAAACTCAGATATTGTATTGGCATTAAATTTCAAACGATATCCAGCCCTAGTTTTGAGAACCCCGATTGAATTAAGAAAATTATACTTAACACATACGTATATAGACTAGTGTAGACATACTGGTGATATAATCTTTTCCTTGTCCCTGTCACTTCAAACACAGGAGTTCACCTGACAAAGAAGGAACTGGAAGTGGTGGAAAGAAAGGAAGTGTACGTACATTTTATGTTTCTTCTGTTCTTCTCAGCATCTGACCACCAATCACTGGCCACCAGATCACCAAAGTATTTACTGAGATATGGGAACACTGTGACATTGTCAGACAACACAAGAAACAAGCAAACAATCATACAGGTTGTAAACAAGGCGACAGTTTAGCCAAATTATCTAAACCACTTTATTTAGAGGGTAAACTGAAAGTGAGCATATCAGAAATGTCCATTATAATCCCTCATTGTACAGAAAACTTGTGTGCACAAAACTACGGCAAGTATGGCAGGTCAACGTTGAACATGAGAGTCAGTCTGTTTGCCTTCATTAACTCTTCCGAATAAGTTTGTCTAACCCGGAAGTTTGATTAAAACCTGTTTGACTTATTTGTAGCGATTTCACCACATTCCCAGATCTAAACAATTAACCAGGCATGTACAATGTTACTATTAGTAGACTCTCCTTTAAGAAAATTCATAATTCTTCTTCTTTTCATCATTTGCTTTTGCAAATAAAGAATTTGCTCTTGCACATTCATGATGCTATTCTTTCTTGTCTCCATTTTTTTGATAGAAAAAGGCCAATGGAGCACCCAATGGTTTCTACGGGGAGATTGACTGGGACAGATATGTAAGTATCCACTGTCTACTCCTTGCTTTGCGTGTACTCTTTCTTTCTGATCAAGCAGAGACACTGCAGCTGTGGGCATAAAAGTGTACTCAGTGTGCTTTGCATATCTGTGCCATGTAACACTTGGTTTAAAATCACTGAGTAAACGGTGCGAATAGAGTGATGGCTGCATATTCTGTGAGTCAGCAGGAGCTTCAGCCAGGAAGCTGACCGTCGCAGGCAAGACATCTGTGAAATGTGATCCACATTTATATGCAGTGTGCTGCTCACAGTGATGCTAAGAGTTTAGCGGTGCCTCTGTTACAGTGTGTGATGAACTAGAAATGACATGTCAACTTTCTTCTCTCCCTTTGCCAGGCCTCTCCTGACGTGGATGAGGAGGGTTTCAGCCTCCGGCCCGGTGACGAGGGTGATGATATCCTTTTTTTTGTGGAGCAGCAACAGCAGTCTTGGGACTCTCGCCTGCAAAACTATTGACCTGTTTGGCTGAGTGACTCATTGGATGAGTGCTTCTCAGCATTAAATAGGCCAAATCGATAGTCCCTCCCTCTCCTGCCACATCACACGTGTGTGTCCCTGCAGCAGCAAAAAAAAAAAAAAGAAAGGAGCAGGAGGGCGGCTAGACAGAGCCACGTTACATTCGGACCGGCTTTCTAGTTGTCACTGAGCCACAGTTCTCATTAACCACTGACACACAGTTCACTGGTATTTTAGGTTTTTTGCTCCCGTAGGTGTCAGCAGCTATTTGTTTGAATTAGATTCATAGAGAGCTGGTACTATGGAGACTACCCTTGAGCAGGAGGATTTAGCTGAGACAGAGCAGGAGTGTCAGTTACAGCAGGTGTAATATTGTTAACTGGGACACAGCAGAGTCTCACTCTTCTGCTGCAGCATTGCTGTGCACATATATTGTGTGTGCATTTGAGAGAAAATGTACGTATTTTTAAGGACACATCTGGACCGTAGCTTTAAATACTGCAGAAGATTGAATTAGCCTCCGTGTTTTGTGTTATATATTGTACTTATTCTACTTTGTCCTTGACAAAGTGTTCACCGGCTTCCAGAGGAAAGCACTTTTTCTCCTCCAGCGATTCAGAGGATGATGAAGAGACCAAGAAAAAGTTCAAAATCAAGATCAAGCCGCTGGTGGCGGACAGCGGCAAATGTGTCCCTCCATCTATGGACGAGCTAAAAGCCTCAGTGGGAGGCCTGGCACTATCTCCGTCTCTGGTAAGCGCTGCTGATCAGCACTCTGGTTCCACTACATAACAGTGAAGAACAAACACAGAGATACTGCAGTTTTATGTATTGTAATAGCTGTTGTATTGTTTCTCACTCTCTTTGTGTTTGTTTCTTTTCTTACTTATCTGCTGTCATCTTGTAGAAGAGAAGTCCGGTAAGCCTTAAGTCATACATTTCATCACGGTGTCACCACCTACAGATATTGCATGGCATGAATTCACTTGGTAGAAATGCTTGATAAAGCATTCCTTCCTGTGATAGTTTACTTATAAATTGCCTTTATGGCTTCACTCTTTTTCTGCATGCAGTCTCTCTCTCACCTTCACTATTTGTGTCCTTCTTGGACCTTGAAAAACCTCACTTCTTTTTGTTATTTTCTGTTCAGCTACAGCTTTACTTGAACCTGTCTGGCAAAGCGTCTTTGTTACATAATGCACATAAACATAACACACATACTCTTGCTCCAAACCTATTGATTTGTGGAGCTTACATGCTGAGCAACCTGCTGCATTCAGTGCGCAGCCCTCTGTGCATGTTAGTCGTGCGTGATGCTCGTATTGTCCTCCTAATCTCAGGGGTGTTATGGCTCATGTTGCATTATTAAGGCTTTGTGGTGAAAGTAAAGAGGTGTGGTGTGTGCAGTTTTAGTTGGTGTCCATTTGACTGATTTGTCACTCACTCTCTGACCCAGGTCTGTTCTCTCTTCCTTTTTGCTGGTCTCAGAGACGCAGCCCGGTAAGTTTCTTACACCATCTGCTGGCTGTTTCAAAGCAGACAACCTGAAACACAACTTTCTAATCTCTGTTGCCTGACTTGTTTTACATTGTCTTTGGTCAGTCATTAAGCCAATCTCAAATTCTTATTTTTCTTAAAATAAGTGAAAAATGTGACAATGGGGTCACATTATTTCGAATATTTCCAATAGAAATTAATGGATAGGTTCACAATTTGTCAAGTCTGTCTTAAAACAATAGTGAGGTTTCCATGAACAGGTTTTGCTTGCTCATTCCCCCTGTTCATACTGGCCATTGAAAGATACCTTCTAAATGCACTTACATTGTAAGTGATGGGGGGACAAAATTCACATTCCTCGTTTTGTACAGAAATGTATTTAAAAGTTTATCTGAAGACAATATGAGGCTTCAGCAGACTGAGTTAGTCAAATAACGTGGATATGCCAAAGTCTTTTTAGTGAAAAATTGCTTTGTTTCCTCAGACAGTGTTTTCCTGTTGAGCTGCAGTGGAAAGATAGTTACAAAAAAGATAGAATTCGGTACTAAAAAGACAGTAAGTTTGAAAGATATTGACTTGACTAATTTGGACATGTGAATCTTCATATAAGCTTCAGATAAACGTTTTTGCGAAAAACAAGGACTGTGAATTTTGGCCCCCATCACCTACATTGTAAGTGCATTATGATGGGATCCTCTAATGGTCAGAATGAACAGTGGGAACCTGTTTCAGTGTTCATTTGGCTCCTGACTGTTGTTTTAAGACAGACTTGAAAATGTGTGAACCTCTCCTTTAACTTGTTTAATAAAATATGTTGAGTAAAGTTAAATTTTCTTGATATGAATGAAATAATCTGCCTTGTTTTAGAAAATTTACATTGAAAATGAGATGTAAACATCCACAATGTCTTAACATTGAGTAGAACAATAAATTAATTTAAGATAGACATGTCTGAGATGTATTGAAGGTCTGAGTCAAGTATACACATACTTTTATGCTGCTTATCTGTTCCCTCAATTGTTCTTTTGTTTGGGTTGTTTGTTTTTCAGGGACAGATGAAAAGGAACTTGTCCTGTAAGTATTTAGAAATTCCTTTTCATTTAATCTTAGTTTGCATTAAAGCTGTTTTTTTCTGGTATTTATCTGACATTTACTCAAATGACAGCTGACTTGTTGTTATGTTATTCCTAGATGAGGAGATCGCTCGACCCAGACGCTCCACTCCTACACCAAGTCCTGCCCCTGAGACGCCAAGGTCTGCGATTCGATTACTGGCCAATAACAAACCATATCTTCTTCATCAGTTTATATGTTGATGTCTGCAACTGTGCTACACTATGTTAGCCTTGAATAATGGTGGAGCAGGGATCAAAAATCAATCCCAACAGGCAGCACTTACTTAAAAAGTAAAAGTTTTTGATTGTTTTATGTCCCCCTCCGCAGTGACAGGCTACCACAGAGCATTCCTACCTTCTTCGGGCTGCCTTCTGAGACCAAATATGCCAGATATGATGGTACATACCTTATCAGTAGGACAGAACTTCACATAAATTTGGTAGACACAGTTTGCAGAGGTGACATTGATTGTTTCTTTGTCATGATCCAATCACAGTGGTCCCTACTGATGTGTGGGGAGAATCCAGACCAACGTCTGAATCACCTTTGAGCAGAAGTTTCCCAACAGGAGGTGAGTTGACATGAATGGACCTCACTTTATCTTTGTTGTACAAGGAATTACATTAGTGTATATATACTGACATGTTGTAATCTGTGTTGCAGCTCCTCCTCCGCTTCCTCCAAAAAACATTCCATCAAGAAGTCATCATGGCTACGCTTCAGAGTCCACTGGTAAATTTAGCTTTAATAAGTGCATTGTGTTCTATAGATAGTCAGATTCCATGAGAGATGTGATTTAAGTTCTCCATCAAATTCTTTGCAGCTGATCTACCCAATGGAAGGGCAGGTCGCAGTTCTGCCCCCATCTACCTGAACGTCCTGTCCCCCGCCTCCTACCGAGGCTCCCCGGCCCCTGACCTGGATGATGTGTTTGGCCCCATGGACAGCCCCCATGCCATTGAGGATGGAGTGTCTTCCAGATGGGTTACTTTCACAAATGACAGACCTCCACCGCCCGATGAACCTGCCCCGCCGCCGCCACCGGACTCTCCTGCTCCAGACACACCTTCATCCACGCCCTCCACCCCTTGCCTCTCACCCGGACCGCCGCCAAACGAGCCCCCGCCTTCGCCTCCACCGTTTTCTCCCGGGTCTCCTCCTCCTTTCACTCCACCAGACTCGCCCCCTTCCATCCTGCTCGGACCTCCACCTCCGGATGAACCAGCCCCTCCCCTGCCCCCTGACTTCTCTCCCTGTGTTTCGCCTCCGCTCTGCCTTGACGAGGAGGCAATTGATGAGGAGGTGCTGCAGTTTGCAGAGTACGCTTCGTCCCCTGCCCCTATCAGCCCTGTACCCCCTCTACCAGCAGAGCGGAGGTCCCCTCGAACAGGAGTCATTTCTCCCCTGGTCCTGGGTGGTACGGGGGGAAAGAGGACTCCAGAGGGTGCGTACCTGAGAGATGATATCCCAGACTTCGTGGGCTCGCCCAGAGAGCTGACACCGAGCTTTAGGGGCACGCCACCTCCTCTTCCTCCAACCACCTACAGGTCTATTATGTCTTCCCCAGGGCCATATTCAGGCAGCAGTGAGTACCGTGGTCTCTCTCTAAATGTTTACAATGTCCACATTAGAGTGTCTTGCAGTGTTTTTTTTTTCAAACTCTCCGGTGTTCTTTGGTTTGGTTTGTTTGGAAAAGTGAGAATGATGCTGCCATCAGTGCCACCTGAAAATCATGCAAATTCTTGAATTGTCTTCTTTGCAATCTGTTACATTGTAAGCTGCGCCAACAATGGGAGACAATGTTAGTTTTGATGTTTGCTGCTGGTCTTAACAGCAGTTGATCAGTAAATTATCTGCTAAAAAAAAAAATCGCATAGCAAGATAGCAAATAGCAGATAAGATAAAACAAAACAAAATATCTCTATGTGAATTAAAAGTGTTTTACATAATAGATAAGAATGGTGACACTTCTTTTGAAGTAAGAATTGCTGGTTCAAGTAACCATGCAATATAATTGGTTATATAAACAAAACAAATACAGGGAAAATTTCATTATTACCATTTTAGTTACTAGAAAGCTTTGACAGCTATACAGGGTGATAAAGGTGTTTCTTCTAAAATAAAATGTAACCTAGTAAAACTATTTTAGACATTGATCATAGCTGCATCTGTAATGTCAAAAAATGACAACAAAAGTCTTAATTATGAAGTTGTAAATTTATTTAGTCTAAAATACATGGAAAAATTTCTGTGGTCATCTTAGGAACAATTTAACAGTTCGCTGCCTGGACGTGTGGGCAGACACACAACCCAGGAAACCCCTACTTTAGTTTTGTATGTAGTCTCCTACACTTTAACTCACCTGATTCACAGACGCTGCGGCCTGGACAGTAACTCAAACTAACACAAATAGAAAAAAGTGGAAAGGTTGTAAATGTCTGTTAATTGTCTCATTTCTAGCCAGTTTTCAATAGATGGGGGGTTTACTGACATCTAGTGGTGTGATTGTGAAGTAACAGCCTCATTATTCAAAACCCTCAGCAATATTTCCTTGGTGTGTTACATGACATTTTATTGAAGGTTTACTTTTACATTATTTTCAGTGATTTTGAGTCCTTCTTGTACTGTACAGACCCAAAACATCTGAGTGTTTATGTTCAGAATCAAATAATATTCTGTTGAAGGCAGTTAATTGCAGTGCATATGGACAAGTTTACATTTTACTAAATGGTAAAGAACAAACTGCAGCTGTAGTGAAGAAGTTTGGTTGAATCAGACCCACAACACCACCAACACCAATCCTATTCTTTTTACTTACTGAGAGGTGACATTGTCTAGTTCATTGTGAAAGTGAAATATGGGAAAATATCACAGCTCTTCCAGCAGAGCATTGCTTCACTGATTGAAGTGCATGCAGATTTAACTTTGGTCAACAGTCCAAGTGATCTTGTCATCACAGTCGCTCAGTGAAAATGACATGAGTAGAAATGTTGGAGCTAATGTTATAAAAATCTCTCTCGCTGTGATCTGAAGGCAGTGCTAACCACAGACACTGGTATGTGCCGCAGGCCCCTCGTCTCCAGCTCGTCCTGCCACGCCACAGTCTCGAGGCAGCCCGGTCCCCCCTCCTCCTCCTCCTCGACCGTCCTCGCGACCAAAGCTGCCCCCAGGGAAACCAATCACAGACCTGGTACGTGTGTAGCGTCCTTTCATCTCTCTGACTCTGTCGCTCTTTCCCTTCTCTTCTTTGATGACTTTTTATTCTGATGTTTTAATAAAATATGTGTTAATTTATAATCAATTCTGCATGAAAGCATGAGTGTCCCTTTTTAAAAAAATTTTTACATTCATAACTCATTATGCTGTGTTGTGTTGTCGATATAATCAAAGTGTGTCTTTGTGTCTCTAGACTCGGCCGTTCAGTCCGCCAGTGTCTGGCAGCCCCCCGCCTTTTGCCCCACTGGCCCGGGCAGAGAGCTCTTCCTCCATCTCCTCCATTACCTCGCAGAGTGCAGCGTCCACTCCGACCTTAGGGAGGGATCTCAACTTGTCCAACACAGGTACACTATCTAGTCTCACATCTCAGTCTGTGTCCATGTTGTCTCCGGCTCATTGTTGCGTGCTCACCTCACAGCCTTGTCCCTCTCCATGATTCTCTCCTCCTCATGTCTCTGCTCACTCAGAGGCCTCACAGCCTCTGGTATGGTTTGACCACGGCAGGTTTTATTTAGCTTTTGAAGGTGAGTTGAGCCTCTGTAGTGCCCACCAGTGCATGGACTAAAAGCACCTGCCCTCTTTTTACCTGCAGTCTTTTCCATGCTTTTGTTCACTGAGTGAGAATATGGCTGCCCATCCCATCCCATGTCCTGCTCACTACAACCTCACCTGCAACCTGGATACTAGACTGTCGATTTTGATTTTGTCTGATTGCTTGTTTTTGTCTAAACTCCCTGATCCCCGGCTGAATATTTGAGCAAATAGGGAATGACCCAGGAGAACTTATTTTTTCATTTAAAGGTACCTTTTATGTGTGTGTGTGTTTAATTTAGGTTGCTCCAGAGGACCAAGCCCACTTACCATGGGACCCCAGGACACTCTGCCAGTGGCAGCTGCCTTCACAGAAACCATCAATGCCTATTTCAAAGGCGCTGACCCCAGCAAGTAGGCACATATTTTCTTCTCTGGACAGATGCCAACCAACCAATTTACACAATTTATAATTTTGTCATAAATAGAAAGTTGTATCCGGGAATAATGTTTACAGACAGTTACAGGAAAGATAACATTAAAAAAAAAGTTTAGGGGAGAGATCTATACAGTGAGTCTCTGTTTAAAGACTAATAAAGTGAACACATTCCTTTCAGCTTTGCAGAAACTTTGTACTACAAGTTTGGATACTAAAGAGATTCTGGGAGTGTATGTTTTTTTTCAGCAAGATCTCTGATTTCTTCTTCTGTCCCTCTGCCTCAGATGTGTTGTGAAGATCACAGGGGAGATGGTGCTGTCATTCCCTGCGGGCATAACCAGGCATTTTGCCAGCCACCCAACTCAACCCATCCTCACCTTTAGCATCAGCAACTACAACCGACTGGAGCAGGTCCTCCCCAATCCACAGCTGCTGTGCTGGTAGGAAAATACATACTGTATGTGAACATAAGTCTCTGAATATCTTCAAAAAGTGTCAGTTATAAAAGTCAGTTGATAAAGAATTGGAAGACCTACCGGTCTTTGTTTTTTAATATTTAATTGGACATAATATACAGTATGATTAGAGATTGTCTGAATGAAGTATTTACCTCTCATCACTTTAGTGATTCCACAACAGACAGTGTAGACACCAAGGAGTTCTGGGTAAATATGCCAAACCTGATGAGCCATCTAAGGAAAGTGGCTGAGCAGAAGCCTCAGGCGACGTACTACAATGTGGATATGATTAAATATCAGGTATCTGTCCTTCCATCCATCTATACATCCATCTATTCGTACAACCAACCATTGAACTAACCTCTATTTCTTTGTGTCTCAGGTGTCAGCAGAGGGAATCCAATCCACTCCCCTGAACCTGGCAGTGAGTTGGCGAGGTGACGCCAACAACACAGACCTTCGAATAGACTACAAATACAACACAGAGGCCATGGCCGCCCCCATGCCACTACACAACATCCACTTCCTGGTCCCTGTGAATGGAGGCATGGCCAGAGTCCAGGCCATGATCCCACCTGCCACCTGGTGAGGACTCCTTACATTCAGGCCCTCTTATAGAAGCGCTAAGACCAGTGTGGCACAATCTCCTGCGTCTTCCACCAAAATAGATGTTGAAATGCTATAAATTTGAAATTAAATCAGGAAATCTAACTGTGTGATCTCATGTTGTTGCACCAATTAGCAAAATATAGGCAAAATCTTGTAGACGCAATTGTGTAAAACTGTCCACTAGAAAAAGATAATAATTCATCTGCATTAGCGTGGACAGTTCCTTACCATCTTTTGCTTGACTTAATGCATGTCATGTCTTCTGTAATGTGGCATTGTTTTCTTATGAAGGAATCCAGAGCAGCAGACGATACTGTGGAAGATTTCCAGCCTCTCTCATAGGTCTGAAAACGGAGGCAAGTACTCATTCTTATCATGTTCATAATCTAACTGTCAAATTTACTATCATAGTCATTGCATTCTCCCTTTTTTCCACTTGACTTCAAAACTGAAACAGTGTGTTACAGTATGCAACTTTTTCCTTGAGGCCACAAGTGTGTTTTGTTAGTTTCTTTAAAAAAAAACCCATTTACATCTTATTAAACTAAGTAGCATGCTATAACAGACATGTATCTGTGTCATGCAGGAGTAGGGGCTCTCCTGGGCCGGTTCCAGATAACAGAAGGTCCCTGTAAACCTTCCCAGCTGGCAGTCCAGTTCACCAGTGAGGGGAGCACTCTGTCAGGGTGTGACATCCAGCTAGTAGGGACCGGCTACCGGCTATCGCTGGTCAAGAAGAGATTTGCTGCAGGTAAGTTTTAGTATCTGAAGTTTGTGACATCCAGGTGACTTACTTTTAAATTAAATCACTGTTTGAATTATTCCACTAAAGTAAAACACAGCCAGACACTAACCTGTTGAAAGGCTGAATGTCTCGACTCTCTGACTCGTCCTGTTTTGCTTCACAGGGAAATATTTGGCGGATAATTAGTGGACCTGTTTGTGAACGGAACCAAGAGAATCAATGGCTTTTGACTGTGAAGACTACGGATCCATCCCATGTTTAGTGCATTTGAAACTTGAGATATAACAGAATAATATAACATAACACACACAAACAAACAGATGATATTTGACTTTATAACATCATATTCAGTAGACTGACTGCTGCTGAGTTTATGCAAGTAAATACAAATCATTAGTTTTGTGCACTTGGAACACTTATGGGCTTACATGGAGTAAAATATAGGGAAACCCTGATTCTTTGTTCTTGTTTCAACATAATTGTGGATTCATACAGTGATCCAGCCTTATTCATTTCAGTTTCTTTTGTCTAACTGGTTGTCATTGCAAATGCACTGTAAAAGATAATGTGAATAGATTATATAATATTGAAACAATCTTAAACAAGGTGGAAAAGAATGGAAAATGTAAAAAAAAACAATATGTAATATAGGTTTGCTTTTCAGTTGTATTCCAATAAGTTATAGGTTACATGGTAATATCTGATTTACACTGCCACCTCAAATCAGATTTTTTTTTCAATCATGTGCGACTGATCTTTATCGTTGTCTAAGCAGAATTAATTGTTCTGTGTAGACAGCCTTGGAAATGGCAGAGCCCATTCTATCAGTCTTGTGATTAAAGGTGATTGGTCAGTTCACAGTTCAAAATGACCCGCAGCACCGGACTAACACTCTGAATCTGAAGGTGCTTTTATGTGGGATTATATTTGTGCCTCAATCCTAAATGCATGACAGAACATTTTGAGCAGAGGGAGGGATCTTTTGCAAGAACATGAGAAATTATTATCAAAAAAAATTTCTTTTGAGCAAACAAAAATCTACTCGGTGCTCAATAAATGTATTTGCGTGTTTACAATTTTCTTCATAATATCCTCTAGACCCAGTGTTGGTTTGTCCGTTCTGGGCTACTGTAGAAACATGGCAGGCTCAGTGGAAGAGGACCCATTCCCTATGTAGATATAAAGGGCTCATTCTAAGGTAACAAAAACACGATTCTTATTTTCAGGGCAAACAGACTAATTAAAACATATTTATGAATATTATGTTCCATTTCTGCCAAGTCCGTTCTGCTAGATGTCACTAAATTCTACACACTGCACCTAAATTAAAAACCTGAATTTAAATTTGAGAAAATGAGTAAACTGACTGAGAGAGGCCTGTTTGCGTTTTTCACAGCCCCTGTAGGTTCTCTTACACGCTTGGAAGGGGAGGGATTATCGGTTGGTTGCAATCTCCAACCTCACTGTTAGATGACATTAAATCCTACACATTGGTCCTTTAAGTTTAAAGCTTGTAGTGATGAACCCACAGAGAATTATCACCAGACTGCAGCTCCCTTCAAGTCTACAGGGCTTTATAGCGTCGTTTAGCTCATTGTTTCTGTTTTACAACCCGCAACTTCACTGTTTTGGCTAACTCTCACCCCTCTCATTGCTTCGATTCCAGCTGCAGCGGGCAGATATTTTTGGCAAAAAAGCTCTGATAAACTGGTTGTACACTACCTTACCAGCAACAAACAGCATAGTTAGTTAGCAACTAGCTGGTGAACATAATGAAGCATTTTGCAGCTAAAGAGCAAGAAATTTCCCTCAGGAGTTAGCAAAGACCAGAAACAGAGCTAAAAGGAGAGTAAATATTGCACTTCCATTCATCAGGTGGACAAAGACAGGACTCCAAATGAATACTAATGTTAATAACCAATAACAATAGTTAGCTTGTGCTTATCTGGCAGAAGTTAGGTAGCTACCTAGCTAAATGTAGACTAAATTACACAGAATAAAGAAAAACAATGTAATTATGTTAAAAAACTGTATTAATGTATTATTTATTATGCATGTGGCTGTGTTTCTTCCAGTGCCTCCCTATCTTTTATGTAACTGATAATTCTACTAACAATCAGATTGGAAACAAAACAGCGGATCAGAAATTACCCCAGTTTTCTGATTGGCTGAAATTGTAACAAAAAGAGCTTACTACTGTGCGCTTATATGGATAATAACAAACACACAACTAAATTTATTGAGCACAGAATAGATTTTTGTGTGCTCAAATTAAATAATTGTCTGTGTGATAATAATTTCTCTAGAAAATATAACGTATGTGCTTGTGCTCAAAATGTTCCATCCTGCAGTCAGGATTGAAGCTCACACATAATGCCATACTTTTATACATGCAGCCTTTACCACTACTTTGATGGCATTTTGCCATTAACGGGTCATGTGAACAAAAAGCTGATACTGGCAGTAAATCAGTTACAGCAGTTTGACCTGCTGGAGAACAAAACATTACCACTGTGGACACGTGCAATTCTGAGATACATCAAATTCCCCACAACCGTGGACTTTGGTGGTATTTTTGGTGGTGTGTGATTGGTCGTAAGCTGCTACTTTCAGTTGAACAATTTATTCTGTTGTGACTGAATTTATGTCTGAAAGAGCCTTAAGATGTTCGATGCATACAGAGCCAGATGTGAGTGCCATACGGTGGTGAAAAGGAGCTTTAACTTTAAGGAGGAATATTGAGGGACCAGAGCTGACGATTGTAGGAGTTGCCTTTAATGCTGCTTGGCCAATTCCTTTGACCATGATCTTTGATAGAGGTCTTGAAAACAATTATTGGGGGACATCACAGAGTGAAAAGAAATGTCTGTTAAGAAGGCAGCACTGTTCATGTCCCTGCTGTTATACTTTCTTCCTTTTCCACCATGTTGAATAAATGTTTTATCATTTTCTAATAGCAATATTTAAGTGTAAAAAGTGTACATAAAAAGCTATGTTTCAAATATTTCTCTGGGCATATGGATGTGTCTGTGATTGTCTCTTGGTTTATTGATGTCAGCACTCATAAGGCATTAGGTTATATGTGACGACACCATTTCATCAATTGTTTTACATGTGGGTTTCTTGTACAGTACAAAAAAAAAGTGTTACTGTTGATGAATAACTCCAAACGGTGCCGCATGAAATCTGCATTTGTCCATCACCAGTCTTATCAATGCAATACCACCAACTTATCCATTCCAATAAGGTCATGACGCGTGTGTTATTGTATAATCGTGCTATGAGAGGAGACTTTTTGCCTTCACTTAAACCTCCACTCTCTGTTTTGCTATTGTTGAAACCTTCAGAAACTCATTGTCAATAAATTTGGCATGTATTCATTAATATTCCCACTCCATGAATCTGCTGTAGGTGTTTCTATCTCCTGTGTTTGACTTGCACACAAAACAAACCTTAAATTTCATTCATAAAATATTTCATGGCTTCATGTCACAACATGTAAGGTTTGATATGTGTTTGAACATCACATTTTATAGAATGTTTTGATGTGTTGACTCACAGTTTGGGTGTAATATTTCATTTAGTTCTTGTTGGGCTTTAGGAATAAGAAAAAAAACACACACACATGGGTCTCTGAGTTAATTAAGAATAATACTTCGAACTTTCTGTTAACGCTTGTGTTTTTCTTTGCCTTATTTGTGAACATACACAAGTCCTCAATATCAGAGGGTTTCTGTAAGTTTATTTTTTCTACAACTTTTTGGCTGTATTTCTTTCACTGTATTAGACACAGAATATGCAAACATTTCATGTAAATTTCCCATCCAAAGATTTTGAAAGTAAATATATTAAAAAAAAATCAATATAATGTAATACCTGTTTTACTTGGTAATAAAGAAAATGAAATATGAGAAAAGTATCTCTCTCTCATTTGTTCAAAGATATTCAAGGATTCAAAGGTTTTATTTGTCACATACAGGATTGTGAAATGACATTCTGGACTGTGCAATATTAGATAATATAAGAAGAGAGAAGAAGAATTGGAAGGGAGGAGGGGGCTTAGGGGATTATAAAGAAATATAAAGAGGAAAGATTTAAAGACACATTAAACATGAAAAAACATATAAATAAGCATTAAGATATGGATAAAGAAATAATACTTACACTTAATGTATGGTATAGTTAGCAGCAAGTGAGCAAGTGAATGTGCAAAAAAGACAGCAGAATGTGCAAGAGCAGAAATACCAGTATATTTGCTACATTTAGACTATATACTATATACACTATACACCACATTTTCTACATTTATAAACAGTCCATTACTGCAGTGAGAGGAGTCTTTGTATATATAAAACTATATTTCTTACAGTTTATAGTGTGTACATATAAATCAGATTGTGAAATTGCATGTTAACTATGAATGTTTTTTTTAATTATTCATCAAGATTTATTCCAAAATTACGTCACACGCACTGACGTCACCTTTGCCCTGAAAACCCCGCCCACTGACTGATCATGGTTGTCATGACAACACCAAGCTCTCCGGGGCGAGCTAAGGTAGCAGTTTGTTCTGCTCGGTTCGAGAGGTCCTGAAATCGGTAAAAACACATGTTAAATTTCACCGACCAATATTTCCGTGTGTCTCATTTTGCCACGATATGTCCTGTAAACCTTTACTCTTATCCAGTGAGCGTTAACCCAAAGAATTATCAAATTACATCGCCAATACAACGAGGTTAACCTAAAAAGCTAAGTGAGCATAGCTTGGATCACTTAAACGTTACGGTCTAACGTTAACTCTATTCATGTATTTTCACTAAAAATGAATGTGTTCCTTTATCGAGAGTGTGTATTTGATATATCTCCAAGTGCTATTTGGAGTTAACTACCTTATGTTTTGATATTAATTGAGCTACTGACAATATATTTAATGCAGGTTTTTCATCCTGTAAACACAAGCTAAAGGAGGAGGAAGTTGTCATGTCTGATCAGGTTAAAGACAAATCCCAAAGAAGAGAGAAGAAGACAGGAAAGGCGCCCTCAGAGGGAAGCCATGGAGTCAGAGGCAAAGAAACAACTGGCAGGACCAAGGAGTGAGTTGTCCAAACATCCAGACAATATAAGCTGATATCCACCCTTTATCATTCTTTTTATTCTTTTTCAGTCATCTTTAATACCTTTAATAGCATCTTATCTTCCATTAGTTTGATATTGGAAGTCAACTCTGCAGTTATTACTTATTTGGAAATCAGACAACCTTTTCCTGTCAATTTCTTCATCCTGATCTTGTCTTTCAGTTCTATAAGCACTGTGTCATGCATAGATGAGCTAGCACACCATGACGATAATGCACGGATGGTCGTATCCATGGAAAACACCTACCAGATGGGTGAGATAATGTTCATGAGCACAACAAACACACCACAGTATCATCACCAACTACAAAACTGTGGTTTTGATCCTTTTAGGCCAGATTCAGTTCATTAAAGTATCATGAGGGATGGAGGCTAAACAAGACTAGAAACATGTCAAAGCAGCAGATATTTTGATGCAATATACATAGATTTTAATCCATCTCAGCTTTTCAAACAATGCACTTTGCTCTCCTAGTTCAAATTAATGCATCACAATGTTTTTACACCCCTGTTAAACACCAAAGCAGTCACGCAAGAAATCAAACTTATTCAGTCATGGTATTGTTGTTTTGTTTTTGTTTTTTTGACCACAGGACCTTACAAACGCTTCCCTGTTCCTGCTGTCACAGACATACTGAAAGATGTACTCACCAGTTACCTCCAAGAGGAGAAATATGAAGTAGAATGGTCTCGACAAATGACAAAAACAATATGTGAGGTAAATTAAAATTCTGTGAAAAGCTCGTTCAAGCAGCATCTTAGTAACACCTCGGGCTTTCTGCTGTATCAAGGCTGATTCTGTGGGTTGCCTCTCTTAGGTGATAAGAGCCCGTGTAAAGGACCTCATGATCCCCCGATATAAGATCGTCACCCTGGTTCACATCGGCCAGCTCACAGGACAGAGCATGCAGATGAGCAGCCGCTGTCTTTGGGATGCATCTAACGACACCTTCGCCTCTCACTCTTTCAAGAACAGCTCTCTGTTTGGTGTAGCAACTGTCTACGCCGTTTACTTTGAGTGAAGCACAGAAACTGGTGTGGATGTCAAGTACACAGGACTCATTTTAGTCATGCATTTCTCACTGTTATGAAAAGATTGCTGTTGTTGAACTTTTCTTTATCTATGTTGCACATTTTGCCACATACATAACAAGACAAGACAAAAATTTGTTACCAAAATTCAATGTTTTTTTAATTTTATTTTTCTAGCATGGAAATTGAAATCACATCACCTTAAACATGTTCTCATGGTTATATTTCAAACTAATGAATCACTGGTGACCTCCTTGGGATGTTGCCCTCTAGCAGAGCATGGAGAGATCACTTTTTTGACAGCCTAGTGTACAGCACACTGATATTAACGCCTGGTTTTGGTCCCGCCAATGACGGTCCATCGCTGGCACATCTGTTCTCTTTATGAGGTTTGGATCCCTGATGCCTGCCAAAAGATATCAGCCTTTGTTTAACAGGAGCCAAAGCTATTATTTTGATTAAAAAAGAAAAAGATGATATTAACATCAACAATTCAAGTGACTGTGTACTGACCGTATGGCAAAGCCTTCTCTTCTCCTGTCAGCCTTCTCCATCTGGATCCTCCACAAGTGAACACCACCGCCCGCAGGAGTGCCCGGCCACACAGCCGCATGGTGTTTGTGTTATTCTGTGTCTGAACATGTGCTACACACCACAGCAGCATCGCAAGCAGGAGTAGGGATCTCATGGTGCTGTCAGATAGGAGGCCAGATACTGCGCTGAGATACTTTACACACAAACACACTCTGTTGTCTTCGTAAAAACATCTGTCCTTATCGGCCCTTTTATGCAGAGTCTCCAGTGATGTCACACACTATCCGAAGTCTTCCTCAGGTAGGTCCTGAGGAAGTAGCGTGTCTTGCGTCATCATCATTTGCTTTTAACAACAGGTGTTAATCTGGCAATGCGGGACATGTGTGGGAATCTAGGCCATTAGAAGGATCACTGATTGACTACATTTTCGTAAATGTTAAAGAGAAGAAATTGCCCTTTTATGTCTAGTCTGCAGGGATTTTACTGCCGCAGATTTAGCAAAGTGTTGCCTAATGGATCGCTTGAGACGCTATGACAAACTGAGGTGATGGCTATCTACATAGCAACATAGTGGGGCGTGGGGCCACTATCACGGACATAAATCAGTGATTCCGAGAAGAGATAGCTGCATTTACCGATTTACCGGTACACTTGTTGTCAAATTGAACTGTGTCATGGAATAGAGCTGATCTCAAAATAGTCATTACCAGCCCATTTCTAAATATCAAAGATGGAGCCGGTAGGGCTAAACACAACCAAAATCCAAAATATAGTTCCTGTTATAAATTTCTTCGAGAGGAGTGTACATCGCTATACAGAACTGATGACAGTTATAATATGTTATTTTGAACTAGACTCAAGTCAGGTCCTTTGGCCTTAAAGCAGTTGATGATATGGTGTAAAATTAGCTTGTTTTTTATAGTATCTGGTAATATTTATTTCACATTGTACAGTCCTTTATCTCTTAGATTCTTGGGATTTACCCACACATTTTACATATGTGATATTCACCCCTGTGCCAAAGGACCTCTAACCACCAGGGGCTTTTCTTTTGGTCACAGCTGAGGCATTACAGTAAAGGGCCCTTGGGTATTGCTGCCACTGGCCAGGTCAGTAATCCACCTTTGAAGTAACTGTTTTCATGCAGCTGTTTTTTTTTTTTTTTTTTTAAATTAAAGCACAAATAGACCTTTTTTCAAATCATGATTTCGTCTTGTCATAAAAAATACAGGTGTTATTAATAACATTAATGATATTATGCATGACAAGTTACTGGTTGTACTTCAATGTAAGTGAGCCATCTTTAATGTCATTTGTTCCACCCGTGCTTCTCCTCTAAACACAAGTCACAATGTGTACTGTGAAAATAGTTTACCAAGGGTCCTGTTAATGTGAGACAGTTAACAGGATCTGTTTTGATCCAATACTGTAAGATATTCAGCAGTCATCACGTCAAAAATTTGTTAACCTACGACAGTAAGAAGGCAAAATGTTATTATTCTGAAAAAAACAAAACAAAACATGGCACTGTGGGAAAAGTCTGAAACTGTCAAAATACTCAAAGTGTGTATGAAATGCTAGAATTAAGTGCAAATGTACAGAGGATTTGAGTTACTACAAAACCGGAATATATTTTCCATTTCAGGCTAAGATAAGATAAGATAAGATTTTATTGATGCCCAGACGGGAAATTGGCATGTTACAGCAGTGCAGGAAACAAGGAAACAGATAAGAACTAGGAGTAATAAACACAACAAAAAAGGTCAAGTAAATGGAATTCAATCCATATACAATACATTATAAACATTACAATACTTAGGCTAAATGCATGACCTGACTTGCTGGCTTGTAAAAATAGAAAAGTTCTGTAAAATATGTGCAGAAGTAATGGGTCTGGTAGATGTAGTTATAGTTATATTTGTATATTTTATATAGGTGAAGTACCTACATACATATACTGTATATATCCACAATAGCCTACCAGTCAAAAGTCTGGACACCCCCCCAATCACTTGAATGAGAAAGTGTGTCCAAACCTGTGTCCAGAACCATACAGGGGTCAACCTTGTTTTGAAATACCATGTACATCATTTAAATCTACAGCATATATGTGTAAAGTTGGGTTTTTGTTATTTCTATAATATTATGGTGTATTCTACTCATAGTTACACATCTGTGTCTCGGCACTAGTATTAGGGCCATAATTTTTTTCAAGATCACGAGAATAAAGTCAGAATATTTCGAGGAAAAAGAAAAAAATCATAATATTAGGAGAAAAAAGTGTTAATATTAGATGTAACCACTTAGTTTATTCTCATAAAATTACTTTTTTTGTCGTAAAATCACTACTTTATTCTCGTACTATTACGACTTTATTGTTGAGATATTAAGACTTTATTCTTTAAATCTCATCATTTCTTCCTCTCAGTGTGGCCCTAATATTCTGCCCTAAGATCTACATGTATGTGTTAACTAATATTTTTGTTATTATTTGTTATATTCTAGTCATTCTAGTGAGTTTCGGGGGCATTACTCTCCATCCTGCAGGTGGGCGGGGCTCTACATCCGGGAACTGCAGCTGACCCCTGACGTGACCCTGCAGGATTGCAAACATGGCGGAGGTAAGAAAGTGAAATAAATATTCGAGAGAAAAAATATAATTTTATCATGCAAGATAGTAAGTCCAGTCGAATGTACACATTGTTTGTGTATCGTAGTTTTAATATACGACGTCTAGAATGAGACGTTTGGGTTGCTAGGTAACAGCTATTTCTTGAGACGAGCATGTTTTAGTAAACTTCGGGTTTAGCTAACGTTAGCTGTGCTAGCCCCGACGGTTAGCGGTATCACTTCGCGGTTTTGTTTAGGAACACTTGATTATACATATTCACGATTTTAATCAGAGTCAAAGCGGCAGCGTCACGGGTAGAGATGTTTTATGTGTTGTTTTCCCGTCATTATTCGCAGGCTGCTGATACCAAGCTTAGTTTAGACGCGTTAGCTAAATATATATTAATTGAATTAGCTTGTAACTTGTAATGTAAGTTAGCCAGTTGAGCAAATTAACTTAGTAAGCACTCGTCTTATGTAGGTAACAGTGGTTGAATCCAGGCGGTAAACACTGCTGTACTTATGGTTTTCACAGCACTGAAATGCTACTTAAATTTTCCCGCAGGAAGTGGTGTCAGTCTTTGTTTCTTTTCTTGTTGAACTGCTCAGTAAAGCTTTCAGGGCACAGGGTCAGGCGCGCTTTTTGTCAGCTCCCGTTTCTCTCCCCCAAGGAAGAATAACTGCAACATGTCAAGTTTATACAACGCAAAACATATGAAATTGTACATGTAATGTGATGTTTGATCTTAATGCTGTTCAGTAACTTCATTTGTGTTTGTCTTTTCCGTTTTGCAGTCCTCCCTCGGGAATTCGAGCCCAGGTACATACAGTTTGAGTCTTTCTGTTGATGTTTAGGTGCATAACATGGGTTTAAAAGTTAGTAACTCTTAACACTCAATTCAGTGTGATACTTAATATGAACAAAAATTAAATTAAAAAATGTAATTATAAAGAAATGGTTGCACCTCCACCAAAATTCAAAGCGTACGATGGGGACACGCCATTATTCCCAAATTGATTGATAGGTATTTGGATAGTTTTAACAATGGACAGCAATAAAATGTTTTGTTTTTTTAGTTCAATCATAAATAACAATAATATGAATAATTGTTGTCCAAAAGTTATGAATAGAGATTTGCTTACATCAGTCATGTTAACATGAGTAAAACATTTTTTCAATTATGATCACTTGAGAAACAAAACAAAAAAAATTCTAGGGACTACATAGTGATTGGACTAGGGCTGCAACAAGTCGTTGTTTCATTATCATTTAATCATTTTCTCGATTCATTGTTTTGTCTTGAAGGAGTCTGAAAATGCCTACTATTATTTCTCAGAGTCAAACATGACTTCTTCAGATATCTTGTTATGTCTGACCAACACTCCTAAACCCAAAGACATTCAATTTACTACCATGTATGACAGAGAAAAGCATTAATTCAACACATTTGAGCTGAAATCTGTGAATTTCTGGGGCATTTTTATTTAATGTAAAAAAAGTAAAGTAAAACTCTCTAGATTTGACCTTTTGGTTTGTTTTGTTCAAAATTTCCTCCAGGAAATTTTTCATCCAGTGCTGAAATGATCTGTAGATTTGTTGAATAGTTGATGGACAGAATCAAAGTGAATGAATTAAGTCTTTTTTTTAATTAAAAATGCAAAATGTTTGTCAGTTCCAACTTCTTAAATGTGAGTTTTTCTCAGTTTTATATCACTGTAAAATGTAAATTGAATATCTTTGGGTTTTTGACTGTTGGTTGGACAAAACAAACAATTTAAAGACTTTTTAAATTGTGATTGTGATTTGTAAACCAAGCTATCACTCAAAAAATAAACCAGATACCTAAGTATACTAAAGAATAACTCGGCTATATTTTTATTCACAAAGGCACCTAAAATGCTTGTGGTTTACTTTCTTTAGGAGGTTCAGCAGGTTCCGATGACCATGATTTCGACCCATCAGCAGACATGCTTGTCCATGACTTTGACGATGAACGCACCCTGGAGGAAGAGGAAATGTTGGAGGCAGCAGATGAGACCAACGCTAACGAGATTGAAGATCTTGCACGGGTGAGTTTCACGCTTTCACCACAATTTGGTTTTGTGGTCCCTGTGTAGCATAGCCTTAATTTAACAGCATTTTCACTTTTCTTTCATCAGGAAAGAGAGATGCCCATTCATGAGCTGCTGAGTCTGTACGGTTATGGGGGTGGTTCACCAGCAGATGAGGATGAAGAAGAGGAGGAAGAACCAGAGGAAGAAGATGAGGAAGAGGACGAGGAAGAAGACCTGGACAATGATGAAAGCAGCAGAGGCACTGGCGAGCTGAAAAGAAATGAGGTATGTTGGTGTTTCGTGAGTTTCTTTGGTTTCCAAAAACATTGAAATATTTTGTCATGTTGACTGTTCCGTGTAATTTTGGCAGCTTGTTTACGTAGTGTGTGTGTGTGTGTGTTTGTGTGTGTGTGTGTTTTTTTTCAGGGCGAGGGAGTTAAGAACGCATCAGCACAGGGGGATGAAGCCCAGGCAACATCTGAGGGCCGCACACGTTCAGTCAGGTCCCTTTGCACAGCAGAACTTATTCGTCCCCAGAAACTCAAGTACTTTGAAAGTGAGTGCCATCGTATCTCTCTGTCTTTTCTTTCTTTCTTGTTGCAACATAATTGTGTGTGGTGACGTCTGCATTTCAAAACAATGTAAATTATTTGGAATATTTGTGAGAATTGGCAGAGTAAATTGATGTTACATTGTGTCTCAGCTAATAACGATGCAGAGGAGGAGTCAGATGAAGATGAGGACTATGTTCCATCTGAAGACTGGAAAAAGGTATGTAATAGTTTTATTTGTCAGAGTGTCACACACACGTATTCAGAGTAGAGCTGGATTGATTCTACATTGCCAAAAACATTTGTCAGAACAAAAACAATATGGCTGAAAAGTAGTGCACCCGGGACAGAACCTTGTGGCACCCCATGTGGAATATCTGTTCTGTGGAGAAGCTTTAAACTGACACAAAGTTGCGATCTGATAAGTAGGACTTAAACCAACTTAGTTTTTCCAGCCTGTCAGTGAGAATGAACAACAATATTGAAGGCTGCACTGAGGCCCAGAATCACAAGAATGGAAAGTTTTTTCCTATCGCAGTTGATTCAGTTGATCATTTATAATTTTCATTAGAACAGTTTCCTTCCTCTGAAACCAGACTGGAGTTTATCAGATAAGAGTCAATTGCATGCTTGTTTTTTTTTTTTAGGATTTTGCAAAGGAACAGCTGGTTGGAAATATTGAGTGGGTACATGATTGTAGTTTTGAAAATGTTTGGGAAGTAACCAGTCTGCAAGGAATTGTTGAAAACAGAGAGCAGCCGATAGCAGCTGAAGACATTTTTAAAGAAGCTGGTTGGAATGGGTTCACCATGATTTCAGTTACTTTCTGGGCCATGACGGTGACTTTTACACTTGGCAGGCAGCACATTTTTACGTCTTTGCTCTTTACATCCCTTCTAATTTCATCTCCTACAATAAGGGTTTTTGGCTCCAGAGCCTGTTGGACTCAAATAGACATATTTCTTCTATTATGATGTTCTTGATTCTGAGTCAAAGTTCTTTTTGAGGAAGAAATAGTGATTATATAGCATTACCTTTGTTGCTGACCAGCACGTCAGAATTTTGTGATATCAACAGCGGCAGTAAAGAGCTGATGCTTGTTGTTTCCAGCTCTTTTTTTAGAGGAAATTGCAGGTGAAAGTCTTTGCTCCTCAGGTGAGCCGGTAGTACATGTATGAGTCAGTTGAAATGTCTGTGGCACCTTGTCATCCAGATCCTCAATGTTAGGTGCTGTGTGAGGTTCAGTTGGGATGCTGTTAACAAGTAATCATGCTTTTGTCATCCTCGTGTATCTGTTACATCAGACTAAGACTCTGCCCTCAGGTTCTGCTATAGAGGTGTTAAGTGTGTTTTAAAGCTGATAATTCTGTACCAAATGTCCGGGACAGAATATTTTTCCAGTTTTCCACAGTGAAAGAACCTCATTGAAAGATAAGTCAGCTGGTATAAATCCGCAGTTGAGCCCAGAAGCAGTCTGATTGTTGAAAGTATCCAGGGTGATACATATTAATCCATTATAAACACAGGAAACGCGGAAAAAGTTTTTAAAAATGATCAGTGTATGTTTGAGTGTAAAAGCTTAGTGTGTAGTGTACGTCTGCTCTCTGTCTGTTGATTCATATTTTTGATTTAGTTTGGAACAGTTACACCTCAGTCTTAACCGTGTGTTTATTTCCAACAGGAGATTATGGTGGGATCCATGTATCAGGCAGAAACACCTGTTGGCCTCTGTAAATATAAAGATAATGAAAAAGGTAAACCAGCCCCTGAGTATTTAGGCTTTTTAACTGTATATCCTGTCTGGATCCAAATAAACCAAAGTTGACATAGTGGACAAAGGCTTATAATCTTGTTGCCCTTTTCTTTTGGATTTGCTCTGTAGTTTATGAAAATGACGACCAGCTGTTGTGGAACCCCGAGTGTCTTCCTGAAGGCAAAGTGGTGGAATTCTTGACAGAAGCATCGAGGCGAACCGGAGAGGAGAAGGGAGTAGATGCTATCCCAGAGGGATCCCATATCAAAGACAATGAACAGGTAAGAGACTGGCCATATTTTTACTTTTTCACCCATGAAACCAACTATTTATCATACTAACAAGTACTGTCTGTGTAGCTTAAGCCTGATAAAACTTATTTCTCTGTGTCATAGATCTACATTGTTGTCTGAAAACTATTGAAAACAAATCAGTGAGCCACACTGCTGCACTGAAGTTTATGTTTTGAGTCAATCACACATAGACCATCCTGCTGCTGAAAGTACTCAATGAAGCACTCAAAGTGTATTAAGCTGCAACACTTTCTATACACCACTCCCTCCTGTTTTAGAAATGTTTAGGAAATTACTTTCAAAAATGAAAGTATGTATC
Organism: Thunnus thynnus; assembly: GCF_963924715.1. Lineage (NCBI taxonomy): Eukaryota > Metazoa > Chordata > Actinopteri > Scombriformes > Scombridae > Thunnus > Thunnus thynnus. The sequence continues at coordinate 10,055,298 of NC_089528.1, forward strand.
TGTGAACCTTTGTAGCCAAGCCAGCGGGGCTCTACAGATAGCAATATTGGTCGCCCCAGCTTTGGTCCAGACTGAAATATCTCTACAACTATTGGATGGATTGCCATAAAATTTTGTACGGACATTTAGAGCTTAAAACAATTAATCAGTCAACAGAAAATTAATTTGCAACTATTTTCATAATTGATTAGTCATTTTAAGTAACTTTTTTTCTAGCAAAAAAGCCAAACATACATGTTTCCAGCTTCTTAATTATTATTATTATTTGCTGCTTCTATTTGTCATATATGATAGTAAATTGAATATCTTTGGGTTTTAGACTGTTGGTCAGTGATATGACAACATCACCTTGGGCTTTTGGACATCGAGATGGGCATTTTTCACAATTTTCTGACATAAAATAAACCAATTGATTAATTGACAAAATCATGGACAGATTAACAGTAATGGAGATGATTGTTAGTTGCAGCCCTGGTCCCCAGAGAATGAACCCTACTGACGTTTTCTCTAGCAATATCATGAGGTTGACAATTTAGTTTTTTAGTGTGTCTGTATCATTTCATTAATTGAGTTACTAATAGATTGCCAGGAAATTTGTCACACATATAAAATGTTGAGATATTCAGTGAAATATCTACTAGATGACACAAACATTCATGTTTCCCAGAGAGATTTCTTAATGACTACGGTGATCCCTGACTTTTCATCTACCACCACCAGCACATTGACGTTTGTGGTTCAGATTGAAGTGTCTCCACAACTGTTGGAGGGTTTACTGTGCAATTTGAACATTGATTTGTGAACTTGTGTGATCCCCTGACTTTTCATCTAGTGCCATAGTCAGGTCAAACTTTCAATTTGTCTAACACCTTAGTTTATCTAACAGTTTAGGATCAATACAGCCTCACAGAGGCCCTGGTGTAGCTGTCGACTTAATGTAGTCTTGTGAAAGATTTACATCTTCAGTAGGAGTAAATAAGCTTGGAGCTGAGTGACAGAGACAGGTCAGGGAGGTTGGAAAGTACTGAGTTTGTTTTGGTATTTTCATGGGAATCGTTGACTGTAATAAAAATATAACGCCAGCCTTATCCTTTTACATAAGCGAGACAAGATCATGTATTACATGTGTACAGCTTTTCACATGGCTAATGAAAACCTGTTTGATTTTTTTTCCCCCTGTAGGCATTGTATGAACTTGTGAAATGTGACTTTGACACAGAGGAAGCTTTAAGAAGACTTAGGTTTAATGTAAAAGCAGCCAGAGGTAAGCAGAGTCTCGCTAAAATGTTCTCCCCAGTTTTCTCAGATGCAAGATGCCTGCAATAGTCCAGTGTTCTCTGCTTGTGTCATCTGAGATTTATTTCAAAAAGATCTGAAGTTTAATGTTGCATCTGACTTATCTTCTCTGCAGAGGAGCTTTCTGTCTGGACTGAAGAGGAATGTAGAAATTTTGAACAAGGACTAAAAGCCTATGGGAAAGATTTTCACTTAATACAGGCCAACAAGGTGAGAGAAGTGCGTGAAAGCCTCATGATTTAACATTTGTGATAAAGATGTCAACAATACATTCATTGCATTGAAATAATTTGATAAGCATGACATTAATTTGACATTCATGTTGATGTGTTTGTTATGTGGCTGTTGGATGCTCAGGGTTGAAATCTGCTCGATTTCAACCGTGTTGCATTTTGAGACAAATCAAATTTCTTAGTGTTTTGAGTGTCAAGTGTCTGTAGACACCCAAACCATAATTTGATTTGTCTCCTTATTTGTTTTGTACTGAATCTATCTCTTCAGACAATGGTAATAATGGCTATTTCATGTCTGCTGAATTAAATCTTTCAGGTGAGAACTAGGTCTGTAGGAGAATGTGTGGCCTTTTATTACATGTGGAAGAAGTCTGAGCGTTATGATTTCTTTGCACAGCAAACCAGACTTGGGAAAAGGAAATACAACCTTCACCCTGGTGTCACGTAAGTCTTTTTGTTAATACAGTATCAGAGTACGGACAATGTAAATGATTAAAATGAAATGCTTTGTTATCTATGTAAATTACCGTCAGTGCAGTGCTCATTAATGTTACAACTCAAATTGTTTTATTTCAGATTGATGTTGTGGTTTTTTGTTTTGATAAATTGTGATTCAAATCTCTGAAACACCTAGCCATAATAATAGCAAATACTTTGTGTTAGCTTTATTATACACACGCAAATGTTGCATCCGGTCTTATTGTGTTAATAATCATTTCTGAATATGTTTAAATACACTGGAAAGCCAATAAAATGTATTTTTTGAGTGCAAACACAAAAGCCACAAAAGTTGGTGATCTTGGTGTAGCTGCAGTTTCGTCGTTTTTTTTAAAGAAAATGAAAACTTGAGATATCGACTCAGCAACAACAGGACCGCACTTCCACAAAAACAGTTGGGAATTGTTCGCTTGTGTGTAAACGGGCTGTGTTCTGCTGTGTTTCATCAGAGACTACATGGACAGGTTGCTGGATGAGACGGAGAGCGCGACATCTAGCAGAGCAGCGTCGCCTCCTCCCACCACCTCCAGCAGCAGCGCCAGCCACTCCGAGAGGGAAGACAGCAGCAGTCAGAACGGTGAGCCGATGAATGCAACGTTCATATATACGTATACACACACAAAGGACGTGGGCGGCTGTGGTTCAGGAGGTTGAGCGGGTCGTCCACTAATAGCAGGGATGGTGGTTCCATCTCCACCTCCTACTGTCTATATGTTGAAGTGTTCTTGAGACACTGTACCTAAAGTTGCAGCTGCGTCGCCATTTGTGTGTGTGTGTGTGTCTGAGAATAGATGGATGAGGCAAAAAAACTGTAAAATGCTTTGTCCATTAAGGTAGAAAGCACTATATAAGTGCAGTCCATTTACCATTTATGTGCTGGAAGCAGTTGCCAGGCAACCAATGGAGAAGTTACTGCTCCCAGTCAAGAATTAAGCTAACCAGCTGCTGGATGTAGCTTCTACCTGATGGACAGAAAAGAGTGGTATCGATCTTGTTGTGTAACTCGACAAGAAAGTGAATAAGTGTATTTCTCGGAATGTCAAGCTATTTGTTGAAATTCTTTGTCACAAACAACTCACTTTTTCTCTTTCTTTGTCAGGTGTCACAGGCCACAATTCCAGCCACCCAGCAGAAGGCGTTCAGTTACCTCCAGCAAACCAAGTCAAACCTGAGCCAGTTCAGTCCAACGGCCCCTCTCACCCGTCAGTGGAAGCTCCTCCTCCCATTTCAGACAACAACTCCAACGGCTGCAGCCAGCCCAGTGCGCCTAACCACGACCGAAATGGTTCTCTGGAGCCTCCTATGGACCACACAGACACAGCGGTGGCACATGACAGGCCGGCCAAGAGGTGCAGGATGGAGGCAGAGCCGGTGGCTCAAAGTGAGGTGGAACCCTCCAGAACACAGGAGAACTAAAAGCCTCCTGAGCTCAGCGAAGTTGACTAATAGACACTGATTTGGGGTAGAAAACAAAAAGTTGCTTCTTCCCCGCTTATGGGTAAGGAGAGCAGGGGATGAGGAAGATGAGCCCCTCTCAGTCCTCAAGTGTAGTATCTCCTGAGAGCAAGGACTCAATGACTCACTCTCTGATAAGGTCAAAGGTCACTGAAAATCACACCTTGAAGAACACAGCCAACCAAACTGCAGCTGATCCTCCGGGGGGGGAGGGGCAGTGGCTGCCCCACACCCCCCCGTCCCTCCAACCCATCCATGTAGTGACTGCCTGCAAAGCTCATCCCAAAGTACCACAGCTCCATCATGTCCTACTAAACACCTTCTACCATCATCTTTATTCCCTTTTTGGAGACTGACAAATTTTTTGCCAAGAATCTCTTTTTTTCTATTTGTACTCAAAGAAAATAAATTCCCTGTAATATTTTTTTACACAAGAGATATTTATATTTTTTAACAAAAAAAGAAAAGTCTATGATGGGTGTTTGCTGTTCAAGCCATTTGAACATTTGCTGAAACTGGGGACATGTTTTTAACGATTATGTGCTTAAGTTGTCAAAAAGAGGCAAAGTAGGCAAACACGAGATAAGCCGGTGCTGTCGCTGGCTCACTGTAGTTGCACTTTGATTGTATGTTTCTCATCGTTATTGATAAGGAGTGGTGATGAAACCCAGCAGAATTACATTTTCACTCCTTCACCTCTGAACCCGCTCTGGCCTCTGTCACGGCTGTCTGTTTGATTCTGATAAATAAACCAATGGGTTTCTCCCCCCGCAGGTTTGTTTGTGTAAAGCAGCTGACATCAGTGATGTCCTGTATTATAACTCATCACGTAGAAGATCGCTGTATTTTTGGATTTTCATAGTCAGTGCTTTGCTCAACGCTTTGTTTTTACTAGACAGAACGTCCGTGATTTTTAATGTAAAGTTTGTATAGATTTCTTACCTTGAACAGTTGGTACATTTTTTTATAACCGTCTGTTCATCTCTGTACTTTCTGGTCTTCCTTGTAGACTGTGCTTTTTGTTGAGAAACTTTTTTCGCCTATGTTGCTCTGACATGTATGTAAAAAGTAGCCATTCCTTTTTTTTTCTCCCTCAGTTCGGCAGCACTTCCCATTCCTAATATGATCCTGCTATTTCTGAAATGTTTGTTGCAGAGAAACATCTTTTTGTGCATCATGGTTTAGTGTGCTGCTCGCCTTTGGTTGAAAAACTCTGCTTCCTCAAAGCACTTAGTTTCAACCAATATGTACTGTCTGTTCTCTAAGTGGCTTCAGAGCAGTGGATTTCCAGCAGGTAAACAGGTCAGGTTGACATGAGCGTGTGACCTGAAGACCTAAACCATTTTGGTACAGTAGCTGTTCAGCTTAAGTGTTTTACTTTGTACTCCAGCTTTGAACTTACATTCACAAATTAAGATAAGTTTGTCTCAAAAGACGTTGATCCATTTAGTCTTTTTTTTTCCCTTATTGACAATGATGTCTTGTTTTTTTTTTTCTCTGTAAATGACAACATGAATAAAAATGAAGTGTATTCCAAGACTGGCTATGGATGGAATAACATTGGCTATATTTAATAAATGTATTAATGAATATCAGTTGTCGTGTTTTGAGCTTCCAGACTGTGCAGACATGAATACAGCAGAAAACAAGGCTTTACAAAGTAATTAATTTAATAGATTTCTGTTATAAAAATGCTCATGACTTTAAATTTAGTCAGTGAAATATAATTATAAAAAATTAAGGCACTTTGTCTTGATTACAAATATAAAAGTTGACAATTGTGTCATCAGAAGAGAACTTTCTATGATTGCACTGAAAACTATGGTACGACGACAAAACAAAAATAAATGTAAAACATGTTAACTGGCTTAAACACATCCAACCATACATCCTGCATGCGTGTCCACATAAAATCAATATAAAATCTATTCTGGATATATTTCTTCAGTGTTAGGGTGGGTCTCTGTGGTTTACGCCTTTTCTGTAAAATGAAAAAATGTCAGAAACTTTTAGCACGTTGGTTCATGGATACATTACAGATTATTCCACAATAATAAAGAAAGTGGTGTTAAAATTAAAGTGAAGGTTAGGATTGACGTTACTTTTTAATTCTCTTACTTGTTTGCTCCTGTGTGAAGGTGATATAAGAGTATACCAGACTCCCAGCGATGCTGCGGGAAACAAATATGAAAAAATCTGGTCCCAAATTGGAAATAAGAGCTCATCAAATGCTCATAAAAAAGGGTCAACACAAATCGTATGTCTGTACGTCTGTAAGCTTAGCATAGCGGGAAACAGCTAGCACCTGTAAAACTCACTAACCCTAACCCTATTTTGAGTATTTAATCCATACAAAAACCAAGTGTAAAAACAACAATTTGCGGTTTTATGTGGGTTTACATGCTGGACTATTTCTTGGCAGGAGCAGTGTCTCAGCTGGTTGTTTGGAAAATGCCCAGAACCAAGAAACAGTCCTGGACATAACCTCACGTAAAACCACAACATGCTGTTTTTACACTTTGATCTTTGTAAGAATTAAATAAAGGAGATGGAACATGTTAATAATTGAGCTTTATAGATGCATTTTGTTACCTCCAGACAGAGCCAGGCTAGCTGTTTCCCCCATTTCCAGTCTTTATGCTAAGCTAGGCTAACCTACTTCATTTTGATCGAACAGACATGAGAATGGTATCAATCTTCTCTTTTAACTCTCAGCATGGAAGCAAATAAGCATATTTCCTAAAATGTCTGTCTTACCTTATGTTTAGACCTATAAAGTTAGTCCAGGTGAATATGTAGTCTCCACCAAACACCATCCC